>NC_081565.1:53759318-54024660 GCF_022355385.1 Mustela nigripes
GTCCGTCTTTCCTTCTTTCCTTCCGTCCTTCCTTCCGTCCTTCTTTCCTTCCGTCCTTCCTTCCGTCCTTCCTTCCTTCCGTTCCCTCTCTGCCTCCCACCTCCCTCCTCCCTCCTCCCCCCCTCCTTCCCTCTCTCACTTTCTCTTTTCCTTCCGTGAAGATTTATTATCACTTAAGTGTTTTGTTGCTGGGATATGCACTGAGGATACACTGCCCCATGGAGCTAATATAAAATTAAACATTATAAATACAACACACAAAATATACAATCATGATAAACACTATGAAAAAAAAAGTCTAGGGGTCTATATAAACATGATTCTGGTGGACCTGAGCTGGTCAGGGGAGCTGATAGGTAGTGGTTGGCAGTCGGAAGTGCACTTTTAGAGTAAAGAGTTAAATCAATCCGAAGGAGTTCCTGAGGTCAGGTGGCCATGAGGTCCCTTATTAAGGGAAGACCTATAGCTGTTGTTCATGGGAGGCAAGGGGTGACGGGGATTCTTCTTCTACTAGGAAGTAAAGGAATGGCAGTCTCATAACGGTGCTTGATTTTGCTGACTTTGCTCAGGTGGTAGAATCTCAGAAAAGCCAAGTAATCAAACACAGAAAGGTGCACGACTCTAATTCTTGCATACTTGGTCAGAAAAACAGTAGAGCATTGAAGACTGGTGATGAAACTCCTAGATTTTTTTTCAGGTTGCATTCACCTGGAAATTCCCCATGTCTATAGGAAGGAGACTGCTCTTGTGGTGTGTTTACGAACACACACACACACACACACACAGACCACACGTAATTTTTTTTTTTTTTTTTGCACTGAACTTCTCCCCTTAACTTTGTAGAAGATTAGTTACTCTTTGTTTTAGGTGTTCCTAGGATTGCGGAGAAACAAGGGTAAATGGGTGGTGGTGGGCGTGGTGAAGGAGGCCGTGAAACAGGCAGAATAGGTCACCCAGATTCATCCCATGAATCAGAATGCTTAGGGGTAATTCAGAAACGATTTCATGGACTGTTGTCCTACACATGAACATCCCATCTGGGACCCTGTGTCCCTTCACTGGGTGTGTGTGTGGGCCTTGCAAGTAACTTGTGATTTGGAGAGATCCAGCGAACAGAGTATCAGAAGCACACACTGGAGCACAGATGATATCCCCCAAGACACTAAAAGCCAACATGCTCTTTATCTGCATACTTTAGGGAGTCACGGAGATACGATTCAACCACACATTTATACGCAACGTGAAACCTTTATGAGGCATGGGCTGTTTGCCAGATGTCGACTCTCGTTCCTTCTCCTCCCCCCTCCCTCTTTCTCTCTCTCTCTCCCTCCCTTCTTTCCTTCTTTCCTCTGTCCCTCCACCCTCCCTTCCTTCCTTCCTTCTTTCCTTCCTTCCTTCTTCTTCCTTTGAAGTGCAATTTTGGGGAGAAACTTAGTGATAATATCGAGGAAGCTATATTGTATTTAATTTCAGAATGGTTCCGATACGTCTAGATTTGTACCAGTTTATGTTCTCCCTACTTCTGCTCAGAGGAGAAAGTCAAAATTCCCGGTCTTGGCATTGGAAACTTCACACACCTGGTTCTTAACTACATTCCCAGCCTTATCTACTCTGACTCCCCTGCCCCAGGCAACCTGGTTTCCCCATTGTTCCTTTTGTTCTTGTTCGGGCATCTTACCGGAGCTGACCAACCCCTACTCAGATGCTCTCTCCCAGTTGCACAGGCGCTCCTCGTCTACCTCCTACAGGACCCCACCCAAGTCCTACCCACCTCCACCTTGAGTGATCTCCCTCTTCCTTGAACTCACAGCACTTTGAGCTTATTTGGCAATTAATCCTGCGTGGGTTTGTGCAAAAGATTCTTTTGTTGGATGATATTGTTGTGTAACTCACATTATCATTTCATTTTTCTACTTTGTATTTTCTACTGTCTTGTAACCTCCCAAAGAGCCTGAAAAAACTGGTCTTCTATGTTTTGGTTACCCCAGCTGTTCGAAACACTGCATTATCTAAGCGAATCATGTGTCTTTAATACATTACTTATTTATTTATTGAAAAGATCATTTTCACTCTTCAATCTACCAGATGAAAGGTTATAGAGAAGCAAGCTGATATCTATTAAAATGCTATTTATTAGACACAGGGCTAAAAGTTTCATGATACACCCTGATTTAACTCTTCCTCAAATCTGGTAAATCCATTATGTTTGATATTAGTTTTACAGATTAAGATATTTCATTTAGAAGTTTTGAACTTTTTGCTTGGGATCACACAGAGAGTGTATGTCAGAGCTTGCTTATCTTTCTTCCCCTACAACCCTGTGTTCATGGAAACATTCATGAAAACAAACGTTCACAGAGTAGAGATTTAATGACAAGCGAAAATCTACCCAGGTCTTGTTTTCATGGTACTTTGGTGAGTGGAAAAATATACACAAATCACAAAATGACTTAAATAAATGTAAAAGGGCAACTCTGTGGAGTGCTGGGCTAGAGATCCCCACTGGGGATCAATAGACTGTTGAACTAGGTCGGAGAAGGAAGGAAAGGTTTTTTCTTTCTTGTTGAAATAATACCTGGACTGAATGTGTAGGATGAGCAAGGGTCAACCAGATGAATGAGGAAGGAAGAACACACCCAGAGAGGCACCAGCAAGTGCAAAGGCCTTGTGGTAGAGAGAAAATGTCAGGTAGGAAAGACTGGAAGATTCCAGTTTGACTGGAGTGTGTGTGTTTGTGTATATGTGTGTATGTGTGTTTGTGTGTTTGTGCACACCCACGTGCACACCCACGTGCGCGTGTATAGTGTGGATGAAGAAGGGAACACAGAGAGAGAGAGAGAGATTGATGAGGTGTGAAGCTAGAAATACAAGTCTCTCTGCTTGTCTTTGTCTTCCTCCTGAAAACCGTGTACGCATTCAGGACTTTGGGGGATGGGCATGACATGATTACTCTGTGCAATATGGAGAGCAGTCAGAGGAAGGGCAAGAGTGGGTGAAGGTAAACCAGGAAGGAAACTACTAAGCCAGTGGTTGAAGGTAAACCAGGAGGAAAGTACTAAGCCAGTGGTTGAAGGTAAACCAGGTAGGAAACTGCTATACCAGATCTGGCGATGGAGAATACAGTTGAAAAGACGGTGATGGGAGTTGGATGCAGACCAGGGATGCGTTAGCTAAGGGAGAGGCTGTCCAATGGAGAGGCTTGCTGATGGATTGGACATGGGGATGAGGAAGAGAATAGTGACACAGACTATTCTAAAATTTCTGCCTATAAGTGTTGCTGCATGATGGGGCCATTCTTTGTCCAGGGAACTGTGAAGACAATCAGGTTTGAGGTGCACATTTATAACAATGGATTTGAATATATTGTAAGATATCATTTAGATATTTAAGAGGAGATGTTAATTTGCATCAATATGCCTGGGGTTTGTTTATTTATTTGAAAAGAGTTTATTTACTTATGAGAGAGAGAGAACCGGGGACGGGGGTAGTGCGGAGAGAGTGGGACAGACAGACTCCATGCTGAGTGCAGAGTTGGAGTTGGGGCTCCATCTCAGGACCCTGAAATCATGACCTGAGCCACGAAACCAACAGTCCGGTGTTCAATCCACCAAGCCACCCAGGAGACGCCTGAGATGGAAAGTCATGAAAATCTATGTAGGGTTAATTATGAAAGCTATGAGAATGGAGAAGGTGGTCTGGGGAGCCTTCTGAGTGATCCCAGATTTCAGGGTCTGATGGAAGCCCCGAAGGCCCCACAAACATGATACCCAGCCTCTAGTTTAAAGGGGCTCCCAATTGAGTCCACACTTTGGTTTGTCAGATTCCAAGTCTGCAGTTTTTCAGTGACATCATCCTTTGAGAAGGCAAAGGCTAGAATGAGTGGGAGTCAATGCTGTAATCCTTGACCTTTAAGGGTTTTTTCAGCTTTGTTTTCTAAGACGTGGTTTCCTGCCACTGTTTTGGCACATTTGTTGTTGGATTGAGAAACATTACTGTGTATTATATTTGGCAATTATGCTCATTACCTTACAGTGTTTGTGTGAACTTAGGAGGTATAAACTTTTTACGTTGCAAACAGGAAAACAGAGGCCCAGGCAGGGTTAGGAGAGTTTTGAGTGAGATCACAGAGGCCCGGAAATAAAGATTAGAATCCACTACATCTTAACTCCAAAAGCAATTTCCATGCCTCTGAGGTATGCTGTCTTGACATGCTGTGTTTTGATTTTTTTTTCCCCCCACAAGACCAGGAAGAGTGACTGGAAAAGGGGCTGGTGGTGTTGTCCCAAAACTACTCCTACTCCTGATCTCTCCTTTGTACTCAAGACCAAACCCTGATCCTAAAAGTTATTATTAGTCCCCAAATCATCAGTGTCATCAGCACATTTGTGCAGGAAAAAGAGTGAAAGAGAAAACAATACTGCTTCCATTCCAATAACATGTATTTCGTGGTAATAGCAATAAACCAGAATAGGACTAGTTTGAGAGAAATTGAAGGATAAATTTTAGGGGCACCTGGGTGGCTCAGTGGGTTGGGCCTCTGCCTTTGGCTCGGGCCATGATCTCGGGGTCCTGGGATCGAGCCCCACATCGGGCTCCCTGCTCAGCGGGGAGCCTGCTTTCCCCCTCTCTCTCTGCCTGCTTGTGATCTCTGTCTGTCAAATAAATAAATCAAATCTTTAAAAAAAAAAAAGGATAAATTTTAAAAAGCAAATATTGACTTCAAGAAATGTTGAGGAATAGTGACTCTCCAAAATCATTGTATGCAAGGGAGATGTGAGTTTTAAAAGTGATGAATTCAAATAAATAGCTTTTCCATTTGGCAAAACATTCCAAACAGTGCAGAGGGTATGTAGTGCAAAGACCTCCATTCCAGCATTGTTCCCCAGAGCCCAGTTCCTCTCTCTCAACGTAACAAACATTACCAGTATTGGTATTTATTTCTCCAGAGATATTCTATGGGTATCTACCTTTTTTATACAAGCAGAAGCTTGTGACATCTAGTGCTTTGTAATTTTTTTCACTACAACATCACTCCATATCTGTATGCATAAATACTGCCTTGTTCTCTTTAATGGCTGTAGAATATTCCATTAAAAATGTCCCCAAACTTAATTAAACCAGTCCCCTACCAATGGATATTTAGATTTACAGTCTTTGGCTGTTAAAACAATGTCAAAAGGAATATATATTCTCGTATATTCCACTTGATACATAGGTGAGTATAGATGTAGGAGAAATTCCTAGATGTGTAATTGGTGAGTCAGAGTATTTATGTATTTATGATTTTGAAGGGCATTAAAAATGGCTTTATAAAGATTAACTAATTATTATTCTCTCAAGAAATGCATGAGAATGCTTGCTTTTCCCAACCACTTGTTAATTATCAAACATTTTATTTCACTAATATGCGAATTGTTTTTTAATTATATGGAAACTATCTGATTTGTCCCAGGGTCTTCCTCAGGAATTAAGAGGCTTCTAGATTCTACTCTTTTAGGTACTCAGAGAGATTTAAGAATTTCTCAGTGTACTCTATGGCACATGGCCCAGTGGTCATGAGATAATGAAGGGAAAGAAAGTTAACATTTACCATGTCTTAAACTGTGTTACTCAATTTCTTTTATTCATTCAGCTAATACTTATTGAATACCTACTCTCTGATCTGTTCTTGGTGCTTGAAGTTCACTAGAAACAATGCAGACCTAGACTCTTGACCTCTAGGGGCTTACTTTTTGGCAGGGGAATAGGACCATAAGAAAAATTTGATAAATGCCTATTTATCAAAAGGGGATTAATGTGCAAAATCAAAAATGTAAAATAAGGTAATGCAGATTAGGAGTGCAGGGGCTGAGAAGTTTCATAGATTAGATAGGGCAGTCAAGGAGGGCCTCATGGAGAAGGTGATGTTTGACAAAGACTTAGAAGTGTTAGGAAGTTAGCCCAGCATTATTGAGGGAAGAGCTTTCTGACCACAGCCTACGAGTTAAGAAAGGGCTTAAGATGGGAATGTGCCTAGGGACTTCCTATGTGGCCGGGGTACAGCAGGTGAAGTAGGAGGCCCACACAGGTGATACCAAGCCTCGCCAGTCATTCCCTCGGAGTGAAGTGGGGATAGCGTGGTGAGGTGTTGGGAGTGTGATGTGATCTTTGTTTTCAAAAGTGTGACTCTGAGTGGTATGTTGAAGTATACCGAGGAAGAGGAGGCTGTTGTAATCCAGGGAACTCGAGAGAGAGACCATGACAAGGTCAGGTGGTGGTGAGACAGCAATGAGGGGCGTGTGCGAAGTGGTTTGATTCTGCATGTGGTGTGCTCATAGAGAGGACAGGATTCCCTGAGAGGCTGGGGCACCAGCTGTCAGAGCAATAGAAGAGTTAAGAACAAAGATCTTGGCATTTCTACATGACATTTTTTGTAGATTTTCTACATGAGTTTCCATCCACCAATAGGGTAAAGCTCATGGATACAGCACAATCTGGGGACAAGACTAGGAATTCACTTCGATGAGTCTGTAGTTGAGTCTATAGTTGTGTGTGTGTGTGTGTGTGTGTGTGAGAGAGAGAGAGAGAGAGAGAGAGGGAGAGAGAGAGAGAAATACTGAGGCTGATCTGGGTTGGAGGAAAAGCAAGAGAATTGGATATTATATATATTTTAATATGCACAGTAATAGACAATGCACTTGAACTTGAGGTCTCTTGGTTCCAGCTGCTGATGAGAACACTGACAGAGTGTATGCTGTGGAGACCAGACCCCGAGGATTGTGGACCCCACTGAGATGGTCCCAATCATAGAAGGCGAATTTTGAGGCAGAACCAGTTTCCTTGGAACTAGCTTATTTTGGGTAATATCTAGTTTTTCTCCTCCAACTGCACTCTTTTGAGCCTCAACTCATGTCATAGAGGGGGAGTTCTCAGTTTATTTTGGTATCTCAACATCCTTTCTCATGGCTATATTCTTAGTTATTCCATAGAAAAACTAAGTTCCCCATGACATCCGGGTGTGGGAAGGTTTTGTTTGACGGCAACTCCCGTTAGACCATTGCAACCCAGGAGACCTGTGAGAGAGAGGAACCATGTCCTAAAAAATGAAACACAGTTGTCAATAAAGTTCCATTGTTTTCTAAAGTGACTCAAGATCCCATGTCTTGTACACTTAATTTGGTGTTTAGCTATTGATTTATTTTTAAGATTTTTAAAATTTATTTGTCAGACAGAGAGAAAGAGAGAGAGAGAGAGAGAGAGAGCGAGAGCGAGCACACGAGCACACAAGCAAGGGGAGCGGCAGGCAGAGGGAGAAGCAGGCTCCCAGCTGAGCAAGGAGTCCAATGTAGGACTCGATTCCAGGACCCTAGAATCATGACCCAAGCAGATGCTTAACTGACTGAGCCACCCAGGCATCCCTTAATTTGGTGTTTAGAGCTCTCTTACTGGCTTTTTCATTTATCTTTCTTAAATTTGGCTTTGACAGATGATTGAGAAAAAACTCTTTAGTGAGTACAAGTTCAGGCTTTGACGTCAGATAGCTCCAAATATTCTCTCCTCTCAGACTTGGGACAACTTCATTAAGTCTCTTTTCTCAAACGTTGAAATGGAGGTAACAGGAGGATCTGCCTCAAAGAGTTAAGAGGAAGACTCAGAGAGAATAGAAGCAAATTCTTAGCATGGCTTCTTGCACAGAGCTCCAATCAAGAAGTAGTTATTCACTGTGGAAGTCCCTCAAAAAAATTTAAAAGTAGAAACACCAAATGAGCCAGCAATGCTACTTCTGGGTATTTATTCAAAGAACCTCAATTCAGGATCTCGAAGAGATATTAGCACTCCCATGTTCTTTGAAGCACTCTTGACAATAGCTAAGATGTGGAAACAGCCCAAATGTCCATGATGGATAAATGGGTAAGGTCAGTGTGGTATATACATATAATAGAAGGCAATTCAGCTTTAAAAAAAAGAAGGAAATTCCTTAACGTGTGGCAACATAAATGGACCTTGAGGACATGATGCTAAGTGGAATTAACAAGATGCAGAAAGACAAAGATGACATAATTTCACTTATATGAGGTACCAAAACAGTTGAATTCATAGAAATAAAGAGTGAAATGGTCATCACCAAGGGCTATGGGGAAGGTGAATTAGGGAATTATGAATCAACAGGCATAAAGTTTCAGTTAAGGAAGATGAGTAAGGTCTAGAGATCTGCTGTACAGTGTAAGAGTCGACAATACTGTCTGGTACACTTAATTTCTGTTAGGAGAGTAGATCTCATGTTGTCTTCTTACCACAAGACAAAAAGAAAATAATTACTATCACTAGTATTAATCTAGTGTGTACAATGACATATATAAACAGTTTATGTAATAAAGGTGATATTTGCCAAAATCTTGTATTTAAAAGAAAAAATTTAATATCATATAGAACAGCATCTTGTAAATATTTTTTGCAACAGCACTGTTTTTCAAATGACATCTTCAAACCATTCTGATTTATAAAATAAATAATAGTCAAAATGCTTTTCAATTAGAAGTATATGATAAGTTTAAACACACATTAATTATTAAAGGGTCAATTGACAAACAGCATGCACTTGTTTTGATGAACACAAATTAACTGGAAGTTAAATAACAGTGCCTGGCCCATACCTGTTTGGACATCCTGCTTATGGCTACATTTTATTTTGGTTGCAATGAGTGAAGGAAATTTTGATTCACATATGTAAGTAATTGCAGACCATAACTTAAAAACAAAAACAAAAACCCTCACCTTGCAATTCTCAAGATATGTATCAAATATTCTTAGTTACAAGCTTGAAAGAAGAGCAATAGGTCAGTTTTGTTTGAAGATGAATAGTGAATTATTGGAACAGAGGACCTGCTCACACTCCTTGTCAATCCAAACAGACCCTTCAGGAAACACTAACACCATTTATGCAGAGCATATATGAGGTTTCCATGTAATTTTGTTTTTTCTCTAACTGGACTTATTTTTGTAATTCTAAGAGTTCCAGTGCAAATTTCCAGTAATGCAAGGTCTTCTTCCCTTACATGGGGTTGTGTCTGGATCTCTCGAATGCTTACAGGGTGCCCAGGCAGGGTGGGAAGAGGAACAGCTATTTCCCTATCATCAACCATTTCTGCTGGTCTTCTGGCCAGCGGTTGCCTGCTCACCTAGGTCATTCTTTTTCAGTCCAGGCCCAACTGGATAACCACTAGAGGCTAAGATCCTCAGCCTTCTCTGTCTCCTCCCTTTCCCTTCTCCACTCCCTCTTCTGTCCTGTGGTTGTGTCTTCCTCTGGCCCATGGGAAGCATTTTGTTGAACTAACCACTTCACCATAATGACGGATGTGTGGGGACGTTCCAAGGCTCTTCTGCTAGCTTGCCTTCCTGGTTCCATCTGCCCTGGGTGCTATGGACAGTTGGGTCTTTCGGCAGTCTGGGTCTCGGTCAGGAGAAGGACAACAAGCGTCTTGCTCTCAGGCCCTTTAACCTGTCTGGGGACTTCTATGTACCTATCCTCTTCCAAGATTTAGTCGGGTTTGCCACAGATATTGTGAACACCCACACCAGCATGGAACTCTCCTCCGACATTCCTCTTCCTTCCCTAGATGGAATTTCTTCATGTAAGCATACCTCGACAGCTGAGCAATCTCTATAGAGTGTCCTTCTTTGTATGTGTAGATATGCAGAAGAATCTAGAGCAATTCAAGGTATGCACAAAGATAGAAAGAGAAACGTTATCTCAAAGTTTAGACCAAAAAAAAAAAAAAAAAAATGGCAACCACATGTTTATGACCTGCGTTCTTGGTCTTCAAAGGGTTAAAACTGGTAGAGTGATTTACAGAATAGAACTCTTGTCCCAGCCCCAAATACCTGCCTCTCTTCCATTGTGCCCCACAGAATTGTGTACAACATTCTATGAACATTCTGCCAGTTGTTCAGGTAAAAAAATGTAGGTGTTATCTTTAGTTTTTCTTTGTCTCTCATTTTTAAAACTAAAACTTTTTTAAAAATAAACTTTTTTTAGAACAGTTTTAGGTTCACAGAAAAATTTAGAAGATAAAGACATTTCCCATATATCTCCTGTCTCCCCGTTATTAACAGTCCCCTCAGGAGTGGTATATTTGTTACAACTGATGAATCTACACTGATACATCTTTATCACAGTTTCCATTAGGGTCCACAGAATGTTGCACAGCCTGTGGGGTTTGATTGATTTCTCATGACATGTGACCACCGGTATTGAATCATTCAGAGCAGTTTCATTGCCCTAAAAATCCTCTGGGCTCTGCCAGTTCATCCCTCCCTTCCCACCAACCCCTGGCACTCCCTGATCTTTTTACTATTTCCATAGCTTTGACTTTTTAAGAATGTCAGGTTGTTGGAATTGTATATATAGTATGTAGACTTTTCAGACTGGCTTTTTTCATTTAGTCACATGCATTTAAGTTTCCTCCATGTTTTCTCATGACTCGATACTTCTTTTTTGTGTGGAACACCATTCTGTTGTCTGCCTGTACCACAGTTTACTATCCATTCAGCCACCGATGACATTTTGGTTGCTTCCAAGTTTTGGCAATTGTGAACAAAGCTGCTACAAGTATTTGTGTGCTGGTTTTTGTGTGGATAGAAGTTTCAACCCCTTTGGGTAAATACCAAGGGGCATAATTGCTGGGCCGTATGGTAAGCTTACTCAGTTTTATAAGAAACCACCAAACTGTCTTCCAAAGACACTGAGCTATTTTGCATTTCCACCAGCCAGGAATTAGAGTTCTTATAGCTTCCTGTCTTCATCAGTAGTTGGGATTGTCAGTGTTCTGGATTTTGGCCATTCTATAGGTATATAATATTATTTCATCATTGTTTTAATTTGCATTTTCCTGATAAATATGATGTGGAATATCTTTTTTTTTTTTTTTTAAAGCATAAGTGGAAGGAGCAGCAGAGGGAGAGGAAGAAGGAGGCTCTCCGCCCTGAGCAGGGAACCTGATGTGGGACTCGATCCTAGGACTCTGGGAACCATGACCTCAGCCAAAGATACACCCAGGTGCCCCTGGAGCAACTTTTCATGTGCTTATTTTTGTCATCTGTATTTTTTTCTCTGCTATAATGTCTGTTAAGGCCTTTGAAACATTTTTTAAATCTGGTGGTTTGTTTTCTTATTGTTGAATTCTTTGTATTGTATTCTTATTGTAAGAGTTCTTTGTATTTTGCATAACAATCCTTTATCTGCTATGTCTTTTGCAAACATTTTTTTCCAGTCCATGACTTGTATTCTCATTCTCTTGACAGTGTCTTTCGCAGAGCATTTTTAATTTTAAATGAAGTCCAGCTTATCAATTCTTTGTTTGATGGATTGTGCCATTCTATTTTATTTATTTTTTAAAAAGATTTTATTTATTTATTTGACAGAGATCACAAGTAGGCAGAGAGGCAGGCAGAGAGAGAGGAGGGGAGAAGCAGGCTCCCTGCTGAGCAGAGAGCCCGACATGCGACCTGGAATCATGACCTGAGCCAAAGGCAGAGGCTTTAACCCACTGAGCCACCCAGGCACCCTATTTTATTTTTTTTTAACTGAAGTATAATTGTTGTGCCATGTTATATTAGTTCCAGGTATACAACATAGTGATTCAACAAGTGTAGACATTATATTATGTTTATCACAAATGTAACTACCATCTACCCCTATACAATGTTATCATAATACTTTTATTTTTATAAATTATTAATGTCATAACTGGAAACCTATATATCCCACTCCCCTTCACCCATTCTGCCAATCCCCCCACTTCTCTCCCTTCTGGAAACCATCAGTTTGTTTTCTGTATTTATGAGTCTCTTTCTATCTTTAGTCATTTTTTGTCTATTCATTTTTTGTTGTTGTTCAGATTCCACATATAAGGGAGGTCATATGGTATTTGTCCTTCTTGGGCTTATTTCACTTAGCATAATAGCTTCTAGGTCCATCCATGTTGTTGAAATTGGCAAGATCTCATCCTTTTTTATGGTTGAATAATATTCCATTTCATGAACACACACACACACACACACACACACATGCACGCACACATTCTCTACATCTTTATCCATTCATCTGTCAATGGATGCTTGGATTGATTCCATATCTTGGCTATTGTAAATAATGTTGCAATAAACATAGGAGTGCATATATGTTTTCAAAATTAGTTTTGTTTTGTTTACTTTGGGTAAATGCTCAGTATTTACCCAGTTACTGGATCTTATGGAAATTCTATTTTTAAGTGTTCATGGAACCTCCATACTGCTTTCTACTGTGGCTACACCAAGCTTACATTCCCTTCAACAGTGCATAAGGGTTTTCTCTGAATACTTGTTAATACCTATTATTTCTTATGTTTTCGATTTTATCATTCTGTCAGGTGTGAGGTGATACCGTGGTTTTGATATGCATTTTCCTGATGATTAGTGATGTTGAGCATCATTTCATGTTCTCTTGGCCATCTGTACGTCTTGTTTGGAAAAAATGTCTATTCAATCCTTCTTAATCCAGCTTATTATTATTATTTTTTTACATTGAGTCATGTAAATTCTTTATACGTTTTGAATATATCATTTTACATTGAGTCATGTAAGTTCTTTATACGTTTTGAATATATCATTTGCAAATGTCTTCTCCCGTTCAGTAGGTTGTCTTTTCATTTTGTTGATAGTTTCATTTGCTATACAAAGACTTTTTATTTTAGTGTAATCCCAATAGTTTGTTTTTGCTTTTATTTCCCTTGGTTGAGGAGAGATATCTAGAAAAATGTGCAAAGGTTGATATCAAGGAAATTACTGCTAACATTTTCATCTATAAGTTTTATGTGTCAGGTCTCATATTTAGGTCTTTAATTCACTTGAGTTTATTTTTGTCTATAGTAAGAAAGTGGTACAGTATTATTCTTTTGCATGTAACTATACAGTTTCCCCAGCACCATTTATTGTACAGACTGTCTTTTCCCCATTGTATATTCTCCAATATTATAAAGCATGGGTTTATTTCTGAGGTCTCTATTGTGTTCCATTGACTTATGTGTTTATTTTTGTGCCAGGTCCATACTGTTTTGATTATTTTAGCTTTGTAGAATACCTTTAAATCTGGGATTGTGATGGACCATGCCTTTTTGAAAAATCACTGCCAAACTCAAGGTCATCTAGATTTTCTCCTGTGTTATCTTCTGGGACGTTTGTTGTTTAGTATTTTACATTTAGATCTGTTACCCATTTTGAGTTTTGTGGAGGGCATAAGATCAGTGTTTTGACTCAGTTTTTTGCATGTCGATATCCAGTTGTTTCAAAACCAGTTGTTGAAAAGACTATCCTTTCTTCATTGTCTTGCCTTTGGTCCTTTATCAAAGATCAGTTGCTATGTTTATGACTTATTTATGTCTATTTCTGGGCTCTCTATTCTGTTCTATTGATCAATTTTGTTTGTTCTTTCACCAATACTACACTGTCTTGATTACTTTAGTTTTATAGTAAATCTTACAGTTGGGTAAGATCAGTCCTCTGATTTTGTTCTTTTCAATATTGTCTTGGTTATTTTGGATCTTTTGTCTCTTCATATAAACTTTGGACTCAGTCTGTTAATAGACACAAAATAACTTGCTGGGATTTTTAAATGAACCTCATTGAATCTATAAACAAGTTGGGAAAAACTGACATGTTGACCATATTGAGTCTTCCTATCTATAAACATAGGACTAGTTCTCTATTTAATTCTTTGATTTAGTTAAGAATTTTGATCAGCGTTTTGGTTGATGTTTTATAGTTCTCCTCCTATAGCTATCATAGATATTTTATTAGATTTTTATCCAAGTATATATATTTATTTTTGGTGTGAATGTAAGTGACATTGTGTTTTCAAAGTTCAAATTTCACTTGTTCATTATTGGTAATTAGGAAAGTTGACTTTTCTACCTTGTATCCTTTAACATTGTTATAATTATTTATTACTTTCAGAAATTTTTGTTGATTCTTTCAGATTTTCTACAAAGATGATCATGACATCTGTGAATAAAGATAATTTTATCTCTTCCTTCCCAATCTACATATCTTTTATTATATTTCTTGTCTTATAGCATTATTTAGGACTTGCAGTACAATGTTGAAAAACATTCATGGAAGGAAACCTCCTTGTCTTGCTCCTGATCTTACTGGGAAAGCTTTGAGTTTCTCATCATTAGGTATAATGTTAACTGTAGGGATTTTTGGTGGCTATTCTTGATTAAATCCAGGGAATTTTCCTGTATTTCTAGTTTACCGAGAATTCTTATCACAAATAGTTGTCAGATTTTGTCAAATGATTTTTCTGCATCTATTGATAAGATTATGCAATACTCTTCTTTAACCTGTTGATATGATGGACTATACCTTCAAATGCTGGACCAGCTTTGCATATCTGGGATAAAGGTCCTTTATTCTTTGCATCCATCAGCAAATGCAGTTTCGCCTCCAATACATTCCTAGAATCTGAACACTACTGCTCTCTTGCTTTCCAGTCTCTATCCATCATCATATGTCTCCTAATGGTGGTAACTTCCTAGTCACTCTTCTCTTGCTATGCCCATGTATTCATTATTTAAAGAGTGAATACACTCCTTTAGGCATGTAAATCAAATGACATCAATCCTCTGCTTAAATGTTCCAAAAGCTTACCATTATCAGAAGGATGAAATTCAATCTTTTCTTTATTGCTCATATGATAAAGCTCCTGTCAACCTCCTTGATCTTTTCACTGTTTTGACATTCAAATTTTAAATTTTTGTTTTAACTTTTGGAGTAAAACAGGTTTTTGTTGTTGTTTTTACTGTTTATAAGGTTATTTATGATGCTGCAAAAATTTTCTATTTTTTTAAAACTCTATATTATCATGTTTTTCCCCTCTAGTCCTCCACTGAATCTTGGCTGTTACAACCAGACAAACTTTCTTCTTGTATTTGTAATGAAAATTCTGCAGTAAACAAATAGTCGTTTCTACTTTTTCACCATGATCTATGTGTGTGGTTTTTTGTTCTTTCAACCTTTTTTTAAAAGATTTTATTTATTTATTTTGCAGAGATCACAAGTAGGCAGAGAGGCAGGCAGAGAGAGAGGAAGGGAAGCAGGCTCCCTGCTGAGCAGAGAGCCCGACATGGGACTCCATTCCAGGACCCTGAGATCATGACCTGAGCCGAAGGCAAGGCTTAACCACTGAGCTGCCCAGGTGCCCCTCTTTAAACTTTTAAATGTATCCTGAATTGAAGCCTCCACACATGGAATATTTTATTGCCTGATTTTTGTAGAGCTGGCCTCTTCTCAACATTCAGGTTCTAGTGCTATACCCTCAAAGAGCTTTTCTAACTCCCCATTGAAACAGTCATATGCTCATGTCCCCACTGTTGTTGCACTATCTCTTTATCCTACTTTCTTTCATAACTCCCTTCTACAAATGTCGGTGCCATAGAATGTCCTGGGTAAGAGAGCAGCAGAACAGAAGAAATCTACATCATGATCTCATGGGACTTTTACATTCTGGTTAAGGAGACAGACAATGAACAATACATACTAAATACATATTCTATCAGGTAGTGGTAAGTGGTTTTTCTTTTAATGTCTTTTTTCTTTTTTAAAGATTTTTATTTATTTGACAGACAGAGATCACAAGTATGCAGAGAGGTAGGCAGAGAGAGGGGGAAGCAGGCTCCCTGCTTAGCAGAGAGCCCAATGCAGGGCTTGATCCCCCGACCCTAGGATCATGACCTGAGTCGAAGGCAGAGGCTTTAACCTGCTGAGCTACCCAGGCACCTCAGGTAGTGTTAAGTGTTGTGAAGAAAAATAATGCAGGAAACAGAAACACAAAGTGCTGGGATTTACATGAGAGATTTCAACTTTAAATTTTATGATTAGAAAAAAAGTAAAATAAACATAAATTGTGTGGTTAAAGAAGTCCTCATCAACAAACAAACAAACAAACAAACAAAGACTTAAAGCTGGTGAGAAAGAACAAGAAGAGGAAACAGCACACTGTTTCCTCTTGCTGTTTGAGTAACAGTAAGGGGTACTGCCTGGCTAGAGTAGAGTGAGCAAGGGCGATAGGCGTAGAAGTTGAGTTTAGTAAGGCAAAGGGAGTGGGAATGGACAAGCTCCTGTAGGTCAGGAAAGGGGCTTTGGCTTTTCTCAAAATAAGACGAGACCCTTTTGGAAGATTTTGAGAGATAAAATTTGAGAAGAACGACCTGACTAACTTAAAAGGATCAATTTGAGAACAGGGTTGAAAATAGGTGATCACAGGAAAAGATCAGATGAAAGAAGACCAATTAAGAAGCTTTTGCAGTGCTCCAAGTGACAGATGTTGGTGACTTTGCCCACGATCAGGACAGTGGAGGGGATGTGAACTGGTCACATGATGGTACATTTGCATGTGAGATGCGAGGGAAAGCGTGAGTTAGGGAAGACTCTGAGCCACTGGAAGTACAGACTGCCCCTAATGAATTGTGGAACCCTGCAGGTGGGACAGGTTTGAGGACAGGGTGGGAAAGTGTATGATTTTGCACACATTATGGTAAGGATCGATGTCAAGTAGGCAGCTGGATACATAAGTCTGGAGTTCAGCATGGATATGTGTGTGTGTTAGTGTGAATTTGAATATGCATATGGTTTTAAAATTGTCTTAGAATAATTTAAGAATACATTTAAACATGAATTTGAATCATATTTTTGCAGAATTTCTGAGCTAAAATTTCAGAACTTCCATGGGGCTCAGTTTTAAAACTCAAGATACTGTTGATGTAAAAAGTATAACTTGATACAATTATCACGATCATTTTTTTTTTTTTATGTGTGGTATGGCAAGAAAAAGCTATAGAGTTTAGAAATTCATACCCCAAAGGGGTTTATCTTAAGGGTATTTTTATTCCCTCTTGTTGGATCTATTTCTCAAAAAAAGCCTGGATTTTTCTTATATTGTTGGATATGTGATGCAAAACATCAATTGCTGGCAGGTGTTCTTGATGGAACATGTGCAATGGGACAGATCACTCCCTTCTTTTTAGGGTTTTATTGGCATGACCTAATGGAGAGATTTTGTGTGATGTGCAAGTTGTCATGATGTACTTTTTAAAAATAGTGTCACTGACACATATCCACTAAAATAAATTAACCCTCCTATCTTGACTGATTCATATTTTGGAAACAGTAGCTTCACATGCCATTGATGAGATGAGCAGAAGAGTTGGGCAGGGGTGACAAAGCAAGAGCCCAAGAAGGAGACAGCAGTGTGATAGGCCTTTTAATAGAGCAGTTCAGAGGCAATGAGCATAAACCTAAATTTATATCAGCCTAGGTTGTAATTCAAACTCTGTGACTTTATAGATGGGCGGGACCTAGCCTCTCCAAACTCAAGTTTTGAGAACTAAGATATGGTAGGAGGGAACAATTACAACTCTCTGGTAGGAGCAACTAATGAGCAAATACTTGCAAATACTTGGAATAGCCCCTTGCACACAGCCTGATCTCAATGAATGATGGCTATTATTACCAATAATTCTTTTATTTCAATCTAACGAGTTTGTTCTTTTACGAGATCTAAAGAGTGTAGTGGAACGATTCAACGGTCTCTCTCTCTCTCATCATCTTACATCCAATTCTTTCTTTCCCCATTCAATTCTTTAAAAAACAAAACAAAGCATTTAAACCACACATTAATTTCCTCCAGAACTTGGTTTCAGAATGTGATTTGATAAGTTGTGGGCTCGTCTCCTCAATTCAAAGAAGGTTTCTTGTGGAAGTGAGCCCAAGCGCGATGCAGGAACACGCCTTAGAGCAGAGATGATTTCAGATTGTCATCTTTTAATTGGTGAGCAAGACTGTCACCCCAGCCTCAGATTTAGCTGAGACAGATAGTCCTAGTGAAAATGGGTCTCCAAATCATTAAATCTTATAGTTGAAATCCTTTCACTGCACCCTTGAGCATTTGACACACAAAGAGTTCATCTTTCTTGGCTGTAATTTGGACTTATTAAGCATTTTTTGTAACACTTTTTTCCCCCCCAAAGTTGGCTGCTTTTCATTAGTGGTTCCTCACACCACTCTCTGTGAAAGGTGAATACAACAGTCCATATTTTATAGACAAGGAAATTGAGGTCCAAGTAAGGGTAGTGTGGTTTGGCTGAGGACACCAGAAAATTAAACCCTGGAACCAGTAACTAAAGCCAGAGTGCCTTCCTGTTGAGTCATGGCTGACTTTATCAAGGAGACCATTCTTCATAGATGACTCAACAGCTTCAAATAAAACACGAAAGTAATGTCCCCTGCCCTCCCTGAGAACACAAAATACTTCATAATTTTATGCAGTTATGATGTGGTGACCAGGGGGATCATTCAAAAATCGAATCTGATCAGATCACTTTTCCATAGAGGGGTAGGTTCTGGTTTTCCATTGCCCCAGGATCGAGTCCGATCTCCATAATGACACAGGCAATAGGCAGCCTGCTCTGTGGTCCTCTGTGTCCCCACTGCCGGCCCCGCTACTCATCTTAGCATCTTCACTGTAGACACTCTGAAGACCACCGGTTCTCTTCATGTGCCTTTGTACATAAAATGGAGGAAAGAGCCTTCCTCAATCTCTTTTTTATCCTCATTAGTTGTAGGTCACATGTTTCAGGAAGTCTCCCTACGCTTCTCAAGGCTAGGTTAGTTGGCCCTTCTGTACACCCAGTCACACCTGATATTTATATCACTTCAAGCACCAAGATTGTATCTTAAAGTAGCTGTTCCCAGGAGACTACAATCTCCTTAAGGACAGAGTTTCGTCCTTTACCAGCTTCATTGTAGATCCCTGGTTCCTAGCACAGTGCCTGCAAACAGTGGGGATACAATAAATATGTAAAGATTGTATGAATGAGCACCATGCCTTTGACTTGCCTCAGAAAATTATAAAGTTGCTAGACTTTGTGTCAGACTGTGTAGCAAATGCTAGAGCTATGGTAAGTTACAGTTTGACTCTTGAACAGTGGAATTGTTGGCAACTGCCAAGAGGGAGGTGAGGTGAGCTATGAAGGTTCCCAGTGTAGGTGTCCAGGTGAAGAAATTTCTCATCCTGGTCCATTGATCTTTTAGAGGTATAAGCAGGGTGACCCCATGTTTCTCCATACTGGTACAAGTTCGTGAGTGGACGTAGGCACCATTGCTATTTATACTTGGACAGTCAGTGTCTCCTGGGATTGTTTCAGACAAAGTGAGTGTGTGGTCACTCTTGGTATATGGATTACCTGAATGTGCTCTTAGTCCTGAGCTGAATTCCTGGTTTAACAGATCCATCTCAGGGGCACAACACTGCTGCTGGGTGGGAAGCTGCACGGTTGCACTAACTGAAGCAGCAAAGGGACGTGTAACTGTCAGTTTGCAACATATGGCTTGACAATCCTTTTCCTGCAGGAGCTCTAAACATAGTAGTAGTTATAGCTCCGTGACAGTAGCAGGTGAGAGAGACAGTTAAGCGGTAGTTCTATCGCTCAGTGAAAGTTTTGGCACCTGGATTTGGACACAAAGAATGTTAACTAGGGAGCTGAAAGATTTCCAGATCTACCAAATCGCTTGAAGCTGCCAAGTTGGCCTGAGAACTTTCTTTTGTAAAAGGGATAGGGATGATCGCTGAGACCACTCCTTAGCTGGAAAATACGATTTAAACATATGTTTTAAAAAGCACTGATTAAAATACTACGTTTGCAAAGCCCTTCCGGGCTCCCGAATCCAAGGTTGTGCCAAACGCTTGACTGTGTAGAGGGTGATTTCGAGGGCAGGATAAAAGCTTTCCAGTCGCTGCAGTGTAGGTCTCGGCACTGGCAAGAGCTTAGGAGGTGAAAGAGGAGGACTTGCATGTTAGTAATAAAGGTGAAAATCCTTGACACCTAGTAGGTGAGCCTACTTATCTTGTTTTGGCAAATCTCCCGTGTATTAAATGGAAGATGGCATGTTCCCATTACTAAATTTCTCTTTTCTTTCTTGATAGGATTTCTCCAATTTATGTCCATCATCTATGTCTGGAGAATGTAATAATTTGTAACTAACAAATTCATTGGCAGAATACAGTATTAATGGCCACTGTAATGACTGTGGGTTGGAATTAGGAAGTCTCTTGTATTAATAGAAGATTAGGAAATGGATTACCATTTGAGCTGTGCCCTGCAAACACACACACAAGGAGAGAGCAAAACAAAAAAATAGAGAACAAAACCCCCCAAATAGCATAAAGCTGGTTGAGATCAATCAAACCCTACACTTCCAGCTTTGTAGTTCATCTGATCCTTTCACTAGTTTTCTATTAGAGTCTCTTTAGAAAGCTTTGAGTTGGCCATAGGTACCTTTGTACATGGTACTCTTAATTCCCTAACTCAAACTTCTAAGTCAGCCGTGGGTTCCTCCAGGAGGAATAAAACCATTAGCAAAACAAACTACAGGAAATGTTACTCGCTCCAAAAGTCTTTGTACCAGCTCTAGGCCATGTACTTTTGATGAGAAAAAGTACACTACATGCATACAAAAAGAAAACAACTTACTGCTTGGTGTAAAGAGCTATACTTGACAGGATGTATGTGAATATAATGTAATCAGGAAGCAAATTGTGGCTTATACCCTAACTTTCCATTGTAAACCAATAGAGGAATTTCACATGTTCAGAAGGACGGAGGGGTTTAGAACAGGAACTGGGGGGAAAAAAAGTCATCCTTCCAATGACATAGAAGAAAACAGCACTGGTTATGAATGTGTTTTTCATATTAAACAGTCTGAGTTCATATCATAGCTCCATTCATTAGTTGAGCAACCTTGGGGAGGCACTTAACCTCTTGGCTTCAATTTCCCCATCTTCAGGAAATAGGAATAGTAAAAGAAACTACTGCACATTGATTTTGGTGAGTATTATATAAGATCATAGATAGAAGCACTTAGTAAAGTATTGGACACGTAATCAGTTCAACAAATATCAATTATAATTGCTCAAAACCCAGTTATTGGACACAATGGCTACAATTTTTATTTTGGGTTGTCCTTGAATATATGGCTAACACTTGTGTATGTTTGCGTCTCAGTTTTGTGGTTCACTATGAACAGTCCTCTAACAATGCATTCTTTCCAGGTCAGGAAGCCTCTGAAAACAAGTGACATCCAGAGATCCCGCTTTCCCAAAATATTTTGGTGGGCCTGCCTCCTCCTTCCCTACTTGGGTCTGTCACAGCTAGCTCAGAGGAGCTAATGGCCAAGGATGGTTCTATTTCTTAAGAAAGCTTTTACATCTTGTATATGCCCTGTTGCTATGTTACTATGTTTTTTTTTTTTGTATTTTTATTCTAATGCAAAAATCAATAGAGAGGCCGGATTAAATGTCACAAGATGTGGACATTGAGTTTCCCTAAGAAACCATATATTTGGATAGTGAATTGGCATCAAGACCTCTCACCAGACTCTAAGAACATCTCGTTCTCTTTCGCTTCATTCTTCTTTTCTCCTTCCAACAACTTTAACCACAAGAATACTCACTACTTTCTACTCATGTTGCTTCCCTCCTATTTTGTTTCTTCAGCTCTTCCAACTAGTTTGTAGGCAATTCCTTGTATTATATTCCTTCTGTCTGAAATATAGCAAGTGAGAGCCTGGAGTAAGAAGTAAGGAGATTTGAAAGGGAATTCTGAATCCTCTGGTAATTTACTATTATCTTAGTCTTCTTATTAGTCTCCCTGAGTTTTGTATAAAGATGGGGGAATAAAAACTCAATGCTCTTATTATTCTTGAGGGAATTCTGTATCATTAATCGCATCTATGTAATATTTTAAAATAAAGAATAAAAATTTGTAAAATACAAATATACTGCTAAAATTTAAAAAAAATTAAGGGGGTAGGAGAAGAATAAATGAAACAAGATGGAATTGGGAGGGAGACAAACCATAAGTGACTCTTAATCTCACAAAACAAACTGAGGGTTGCTGGGGGGAGGGGGGTTGGAGAAGGAGGGTGGGGTTATGGACATTGGGGAGGGTATGTGCTATGGTGAGTGCTGTGAAGTGTGTAAACCTGGTGATTCACAGACCTGTAACCCTGGGGTTAAAGATATATGTTTATAAAAAATTAAAAATTAAAAAAATTAAGGTAAATCTGAAGTTATATTTCCTTATGAAATATGCCTAGACTGACCCAGTTTTCCTTCATCTGTTTTTTTAAAGACACAATTTTTAGAATAGCTTAAGGTGCACAGAAAAATCTAACAGAAGGTAAGAGCTTCTTCTAAATATTAAACTGAACTATGACAAAACATTTTCTGACTTACTGATCCTTAAAAAATGTGTTCTTCCTTTGCTAGCCTAAACTTTCCTTGGATTTTTTTTCCCTTTTTGTTTTGTGTTAGTGGAAAAGCAAATAGCTGGCCTAGAGGCCTGTTACCCTTCCCTTCAGCAGTCTCTATCCACTGTGTAGATTGGGCTTACAGGTTATTTGCATAGTGGCTTCCCTGGTCTATTCCTAACCTTTATAGCATTTTTGAGGCCCATGAGAAAATTTCATTTATTGTATGTTGGTAAGCAGCTGAAATAGATATAGTTCAAGAAATGTGGATCTGTTCATTAGAAAATTGGGTTAAATTGAAGGCTATTTGTTATTGGAACAAATAATTAGCAAATCAGGTCAAATTAGTCAAATAACTGACTGGAATATTCCTTTTTTTATTTTCTTCTTTCCTTTCTCCTTAATAGGGACCTCTTCAGTAGTATCCTGATACAAATACCACTGAGCTCACTAGAGAGTGATTCAAAAACCCAGGAATAGTCACAATAAAACTCTTTATCGTGACTTAGGTACTGCACTATTTGCTTTATATTTTCTAACTCATTTGCACAACACAGAAACCCTATGAGCTGTGTCTTATGAGCCCCATTTTATTGATAAGGAAACTAAGGTTCAGAGAGATTAAGTAATTTCTCCATAGCGTGAAGCATCCCGGTTGAACAACTAGGATTTCTTGTCACATGTGCTTTTAGCTAGTCCTGAGAAAATCAAGTAGCCTCTTCTACTCACAGGATAGTGGGTAATTTACTATTACATGCACACAAATGCCATGTGCGTTCTGTGAAAAGAAAATGCATGAATAGAGGATACATAGGCAAATGTTCCTCCTCTTAAATAATGATAATAAACATCATCATCTTCTACTTTATGCTAAATATTTCTGCATCTTACCGTATTTTAGCTTTGCAGTAATTCACTGAGGTGGGATGGTTAGATGTGAAACTTGAGACTCAACTGTGGTGAGTCATTTTCCCTGTTCAAATGAACACGTTTTTCAGACTCCCTAGACCGTGGCCTTCTGTCTGTGTCATATTAGTGTTTACCCACTTCTTCCTTGAAGGAATGATCTCCCCAGAAATTTAAATCATCGCTGTGCCACGTAGTGTCTCCCACTGAGCATCTTTTATCTCTGACTTTTTGGTAGTGGTGGGTACTATGGGAAGCTGGCAGGACTCTCTTGTCTTTCGGCCACATTGGGGACCTTTTTCAAAGACTCTGTCAGGACAATATGTTAGGAATCCTTTCTTTCTCGAATATTGTCCTTTACTTCTGATTCATGCCACAGAAACAGAGAATTTCTAAATAAACAAGCAGAAAGTATGTTGGAATGACTTCATGCCCAAGTTTCTGATTGCTTGCACAGATGACATCCCGGCTCTGTCTCACCACACATTATTTTTTGAATCATTTTCCCTAACCCCAGTAAGTATCTCTGGTAACCAAATTTTGGTTACTTCCCCAAGGCAACCCGAGGTTTGGAAACCAAGTGGGCAGTTCCAAGTTCTTAGTGGACTGTTCCAAGGCATGCAACCACAGAGCTAAGGTCAGACCTCATTAGAATGGGGGTAGGGAGAGAGGATATGTGGAGAGAGGCTCAGGTCTTTCCAATGTACTGGAATTTAACTGGAATAAGTGAAAGCAATTTAATTTTAAAATCTTTCCCCCCTGTCACCTCATTAACACCTCCAGTGAAAGGCAGCTGTGAGACTGTTAACTCTTTGCTTGCACATTCTTGAAAGTGCTATTGGCTGGGAACTCTTGTCCTTGTGAGAAGACACCCTGCTGTCACCAATCTGGGTATCTGTAGCATTGAAATGAAGGTTTTTCCAAGACTCGTATTTATACCCCAATAGTGCACCATTCCATAGAGTGAGACATGCATTTCTGCCAGATTTTGCATATTTTGAGCTACTTCTCCATCAGCTGCAGTATGTTGGGTTTTTGGAACTTGGCTGCCTCAAATTCATTTTGGAAATAAAGTGAGAACGTATGTGAACATTCATTAAGTTATTAACTCATTCATTTACTCATTCACACTTTTAATAAATCCCATTGGATGCTTGCCTGTTACATGTCAGGCAGCATGTCAGCATCAGGGGTATGAGGGAAAATAAGTCGTCCCTTCCCTCAAGGAGTTTGCAATTTAATGTGGGTTGAAGTCATTATTCCAATATAATGTGATGAAATTATGATAAAGTGACTACAGGAGCACAAAGAGAGAGGCCGTAAAGCAGAATATCCCAAGGGAGGTCAGAGAAGACAGAAGATATGTGAGTGGTTTTGAGAAAAAAGTAGGAATTAGCTATATGGAAGGAGTTCTCAACTCAGAGAAGTTCAGAAAAGTGGGTATGTTTGAATGGAAATATAAGGCTGGAAAACCTGTCAGCTGACTATAATTACCAGGAGGGCTTGGTGGACATCTTATTTACTTAAACGATCAGGAATATGCTGGTGAGATAGTCTCTCCAGCATCACTGAAAAACTTGGTGGTGTCTGATGGTAGGGCATGTTGTTAGAAAATTGGGTTTACTGATGTCACTGAGCACAGTAGAATTCCAGGTAATAGAGGTCAGGGGTGACATCATGGGAGAGCAACATGGGTGGAGTCAGGAGCGAGTGTTTCTTTTTCTTTCTTTCTTTCTTTCTCTTTTTTTTTTTTTTTTTTAAAGATTTTATTTATTTATTTGAGAGAGAAAGAGAGAGAGAAAGAGAGCATGAGAGGGGGCAGGTCAGAGGGAGAAGTAGACTCCCCACCAAGCAGGGAGCCTGATGCAAGACTTGATCCTGGAACAAACTGAGCCACCCAGGCTCCCAGAAGTGAACGGTTTTGGCATGATGTTGGACATAAGCTTTGAGTGCAGTGTAGTGGATATTGGTGTAGTCAGGACTGCTATATATAGCTCAGACCCCTCTTCAGGGTTTAAACATACGTTCTGCCAGGTGCTAGAAGGAGTTATGGTTCTGTTCTCAGCTGAACCTTCTTGAGAATTGCCCTCAACCAGAGGGAACTGCCTTGTCCAAGTTTATACCCCTTCTGCTGGACAGTATGAATCCAAGATACCATGGTATAAAACCAGTTCTCCTTACTTCAAGCAGACAATTCTGAATATATCATCTATTTCAAAAGCTCCCAGTAAGATCTTCTGAAGCCTCTGCTACAATTGCACCATAGTTCAACTTCTTTATCTAATCTTGTTTACCACACTTCTTTTCTCATTTTTATTTTTTAAATTAATTTTTAATTTTTATTTATTTATTTATTTATTTATTTATTTACTTTTTGCTTACCACACTTCTCCCAGCTGGTGTCCTCCAGCAAATGGTACTAGAAGGGATCAAAAAGTTCAGAGAAGTGGGTATGTTTGAATGGAAGTATTATAAGGCTGGATAACCTGTCAGCTGACTATAATTACCAGGAGGGCTTGATGGACACTCTATTTACTTAAGTGACCAGGAATATGCTGGTGAGATAGGCTCAAGCATCGCTGAAAAACTTGGTGGTGGCTGACGGTAGGGGATGTTGTTAGAAAATTGGGTTTACTGATGTCTCTGAGCATGGTAGAATTCCAGGTAATGAGGTCAGGGATGACATTTGATATTGAAAGCAATGAGATTTCTATAATGGGTCACAAGATCAGAATTTCAGCTTGGTGGGGAAGTTATGGCGATGGTCAATGGAATATAGTGGCCCTAGGGGAAAAACAGATGGATAGCCCAACAAGAGTATGCTTACTCTACACAGGCAAAAGAAATGAAGGATGGATGATTAGAAGGCTGAGTACAGCCAACTGCCTTGCCTCATCTCCAGATCTGAGACAGATTTTGGACCTGGACCACTGAAAGAAATACCACGTATACAGCAGGAGCTTAAAGAGGAGGAAAAGCTCAATTTTGGTTTATGTATGGGTCAGCTCAACATGTGAGTGCAAATTAAAAGTAGACTGTGGTTACATTGTAGTCCCATACAGGGAGGACCTTAATGGGGCCATACTGAGAGGAAACTCTTCCAAAGAGCAGGGCTTCTAATGGTATACCTGGTCATCTATTTTCTGTGGGGAGAGAAGTATCCCAAGATAAAAGTACATATAAACTCATGGGTAGTGGTGAATGGGTTGGTTGGTTGGTCAAGGGCCTGGAAAGAGAAATGTTAGAAGATGTGGTACAGAATCATCTGGTGAAGAGATATGTATAGACCTATGGGATGGAGTAAAAAGAGTAAATATCCTCATGTCATGTGTTAAAGCCTCCAGAAAGCATCTACCAAGGAAGAAGCAACAAAGAAGTGAGTAGACAGAAGGGCTTCACCAGTTGATGTTAGACAGCTCTTTCATCAACATAGTGGATGCATCAATGAATAATTATATTGGGATGGAAGAGGCTCTTCATGGACTCAGTTGCATGGACTCTAACTCACCAGGATTGACTTAGCTACTGCTGGTTAATATCCAATGTGTCAGCAATGCAGATCAATTCTCAGTTGCTAGTATAACACAGTCCTTTGAGAAGAGCAGGTACTGTGTTGTGGCAAGTTCATTGCAATGGAATCCTACCATCCTGGAATGGACACCATTTATCTTGACTGAAATCGTGACATATTTATACATGAGTTTGACTTAGTCATCATTACAGCATATAGACACCAACAAAGAATCTCGTATAATATCAGGTAAGATCAAGGCACTCTTTTTCAGCAAAGGAAGGGATGTGGTAGGATGGGACCATAGAATACTCTGATTTTATCACTCTTCAGACCCAGAAGCTGACAACTTGACAGGCCTACAAACTGGCCTAGCACAAGGGAAGCACTAGCTTAAAGATGATACCCAGTAAGAATAAAGCACCATGCTCTAGGATATACTATCCACTCTCTATTAGTGATGATTAAATATTGTTTGGCTTCCAATAGGAAGAATACACAAATTCAGGAATATATGAGTGGAAGCAGAAGTGGATTCTTTTACCATCACTTCCAGGGACCCACTTGGGAAATTTGTACTTTTTCTTTGCCCAACACTGCCATCCATGTATTTAGGATTCCTGGTTTTCAAAGGAGAAACACTTGCACCAGGAGACCCAGCAAATGTCCCATTAAACTTTAGGCTATATTATCATCTGACCACTAGGGTTCCTTGTGCCAATTGACAAGCAAAAAATGGAATCATCATTCTGCCAGGAGTAGTTGACCCTGATTATCTGGTGGAAGGAGGGATGATGTTATGTCAGGAATGCAGAGAACTGTGTTTTGTACCAGGTGATCCATGGAGTATCTCATAGTCCTTCCTTGCCCAAAGGACAAATGTTATGGCAAAAACCTGAGAAGAGCCTGGAAACCAGAGTCTCAGAAGTTCTTTTAGAGATGAAGTTCTGAATCATTAAGCTACCTGGACCAGCAGAGATGTTAGCTGAGGTGAGGGGATTTTGAAAACATGACAGAAGAGGGGATGTTAGGAGTTAGAGGTGGTGGTTAGGGCTGGAGTTTATGTAATTTTGGGGGTACATTTCCCCAAGGGAAGAGACCAACCAGAATCTAGGATTTGCTGTTCTAAGAACTTATGATATGAAACAAGAGGGTCTGAGAGCTTGCTAGGTGTGGACTCAAGTGGTTGCTGCTGTGGTGCATTACCTAGATCTGCCTCTAGGGCTGAGGAATTCATCCTTCACTGCTGGACATGTTGGTGGCTCTAGGATGTTGACTGAACCCATATCTGGGTTATTTTCTTTAGCCAAAGACAGGATGTTCAATCATATTCCCCTTTCTTCCCCAGGAACAACCTGCATGTAATGATTGGTCACTATGGAGGTCTCAATGTCTAGTCTTGCCTCAACGGAAGAACCATTTCAAATTCTGTGTTTCCTCTAGAATTACCTGTGGGTTCTGCTACTGCTGCATGTAGTTCAAATCTTCCTCTGCCAAATCCTCTGCTCCTCTACCTCTTAATTTTGAGAGCCCTTCCCAATAAACCTCCTTCACATCTATCTATCTATCTATCTATCTATCTATCTATCTAAGGCTCAGAATTTGATCTTTAGGAAACCCAAACCTAAGACAGATAGGTATGTATTAACGTAAAGGTTATGCTAGTCTATCAAAGAGAGCTAAACGTGAAATAGCTTCAGTAAGAAAGAATGTTATTTCTGTCCAGTGATCGAGTCTGGACGGTCTTGGCTGGCAAGCATCTCTGCTTTATGTGATTATTCAAGGACTCAGTTTCCTTCTATTCATTGCTTCATCCCTCCCTTGACTGTTGCCTCATTTAATTGGTTGGAGCAGTTTTCTCACTATATTCCAGGCCACGGGAAGGGGAAAAGGAATTTGGGAGAACAGTTGTGTGTTGCTTTATGTTCAGACTGGGGTTTTGCATACCCTTTCTTCTTGCATTGGAACTTAATCATGGGTCATACCTAACTACCCAGGATGCTGGGAAATGTAGGGTTTCTAACTTACATGCCTCACATCCGCTCGATAGAAGAAAGAAAGAATAGGTTTTGGGGACAATGTTTCCAGTATAGGTAAGGAGGAGAGGGTGGGAAGCAGAAATCCTTTCATATATAAATAGAGTGCTAAGGTAAGGTATTAGAAATTTCTTCTGAAAACTGTGGAGGACCATCAAGTATGGTAGGAATTCGATAGCAAATAATTTGTGAGGGAGAATTTTACTGTGAGGTGAGCGGTACAACTATATTGGTCTTCATGTGGAAATGCTGTTTTGTCATGGTATTTTTCATAACAGATGTGATCTCTTATCTGAGTGTAGCTGATGTTTCTGTTTCCTACTTACTCCTCACCTGAGGTAAAAATGAATAGTGCTCTGTCAGAACAACTGTGAATGAGTTGGTCTCAACTTTTCCTTGAAGGAGGAATTAACAGCATAGTTAAGAACACCTTCGGATTCCTCCAAAGCACAGGATCAGAGGGAGAGTAAGTCTCACTAACCGTGAGACTTAGTGCATTTAAAAAAAGAAAAAAAAATAGAATGTCATTATGCTAAGAGATGGAGAGGAAAGAATATGGATGAGAGAACATTAGCATCCTTTGGGTCCAGTCAAGAGGTCTGAGCTTGGTCTTGCCCTAGCTCTGCCTCTAGATTTATGATTCTTCCCACATTGCTTGGCCTTTCTGGCATTCACCTCTAAATTAGGTTGTTTGACAAAGTAAACTGGAAGTTTAGAAATGTACTTTGAACAGGCATTAAAACTGAATGTGGGAAGCAGTTAGGGTTAGAGCTCAAGAAATATTTGTCGAACCTAACTAAATTTTTGGTTTTAATTTTAGCTATGGAAATTGTGGCTTGACCCTCAGCCCACATGGGGAGCCCACCCTCCTAACATTAAAAAACAGAAGCAACCACAAGCAACAGCCTACTGAGTATTCTGTGATCTTTACTCAGCTGCCGAGGAGATGAGTTTTCTTCTCATCTCTCTACACCAGATGCCCATTTCTCTGAATGATGAACCCAGTCCCAAGAGAAGGTCCATGGATAGCCAACGGCCACCCAGGATCTATCTCATCCCCCACATAGTTTTTAAGATAAGGAGTACACAATGCAACATCTAATGTGCTCTTTTCCTTGTGGTATTTTGAGACAGGAGTTATGAGAGATTGGCATCGTGACAAGGAGAAAACCAGATTTTCAGATTGACATTGAGTTTGGGCAACTGTGCACCTTCTCAGTTTCCTGTAGCTGCCTTGGGAGTGGCAGACACACTTCCACAGCTCTGGGCCTGCTTCACAAAGGAAGAACGGTGGTTACCGTCCACGATGGTGGTGGCTTCAGGAGCCAACACCTGGGATGAGGGACCGAGGCAACAGGCAATTAGCTGAGTTGGAAATTCACCAGAATACCAGGACTCACATTGGCAAAAAGAGCCACGTGACCTCCCCTGACCGCCTGTGACCCTGACACCTCAGTGTTTCCACCTGCTAGAGGTTCATTCTTCGATGACTTTTGTAAACCCCAGCTGTCATTTAAAGGGTAAGAATTACACACTTGTGATTAGCATCAGGGGGAGCGAGATCTGTGCCCACGAGCCGGCAAATGTTTTCATAGCCGGCCCTTCCTTTTTGGATACTTTTGAAAGACCAATTTACTTATAAAGTTGAATTTCTCCCAGATTAGTGGTCACGTCAGCACTTAAAATGCTAGGAAGGGGAAGGAACCAGTATCATGTTTGTCTTGAAGGCGGGAGGCGGAGGACACCTGGCCCTCTGTTATTACTGGGACACCGTACAAGAGTCCACTGGGGCACAATACAGTTCTTATTCTGCACCAGAATCCATCTGTACCCTACAGTAGGGAGACAAAAGAGGATTGTTAGCACTTAAAGGCACCTTGACAGAATCATACCGCTTGACTCCTTTATTAATTGCCCCATCTGCTAAGTGAGAGCTCTCTGACACAGGTTGGTGCAGAACTCTTAAAGCCCTTAGTCTGCTTCCTATTGGTTCCACCTGTGTTTGTGTTTGTTCTCAGTAGGCAGAGATTCCAGGGAGAAAATGAACCGCTGCAGATCGATTGCAGTACCAGTCATGCAGAAGACGTGGTGAAGCGTGCCATTTGATTTTGATCTGGTTTTAACCCTTGCCAGGCGGTTGCCCGGGCTTCCCGGCTTTTGTCTGCCTCGGTTTGTGTTCCAAGCCTCGGAGCCTTGAGGTAGAGGGACAGCACGGTGCCCTCATTTTAGGAAACATACCATTTCCCCTTTAAGTCATTCAGACCTCAGAACCTCTCAGTCGTGGTCTGGGACAGAGCACTAGAATGGCCAGAAAGCACTAATATGTGTGTGTGTGTGTGTGTGTGTGTGTGTGTGTGTGCGCACACGTTATTGCTGCCATGAAAAGATATGCCTTGTTTATGCAGCCAATGATAATTCTCAACAAAAGTACATTGACAGTGCAGGCAGAGTCTGGGCTCGCACTGACAAAAGACAGACCGACCAAACTCGACGGTTTACTTAGGCGACCATTCTCCCCAGGACGATTTGTCTTTGTCCTTTCCTTTCTTATTTTGTTTTAAAGAGATTCGGGGAGATTGAGTTAAGGATGTGGTGTCGATTTCAGCCGCAGCTTTGCAATTTCAGCATTTAGCCTGGATTATGTTACAGCTGTCATGATGCTGGGATATTTTTCTCTGTACAGATTGGAGATAGAGAGAAACAGGAAAAGGCGTGGTGTCTCTTCTCGCAGTTCTTTATAGTGGGGTCTGAAAGTTGTGTGGTTGTGTGTGTGTGTGTGTGTGTGTGTGTGTGTGCACAAGAGACAGAGAGAGAGAGAGGGAGAAAAGGGAGAAGAGAGAAGGTACTGCACAGCTAAATAAAGATTTCACTCCTTGATTTTGCCCCTTATCTTCTCAACAAGAATATTTAGCTCCCTCATGTTTCTCCAAACTCCAGAAACCTAAAGATGGAGACAGTGTAGAGAGAAATGAGCCCTCATCCCACTGTACAGTTTGGGGTTGCGGGGGAGGTGATGTTCAGGTATGACTTACTGCTTTCTTGGCCCCTGAACTGACATTTTCTGTTCTATACTCCTCTTTAAGATTCTGAGCCCTGTTCTGTTCACTTACGTGGGACTGTCCCTTTCCTATCCTGCCTTTCCTGGGAGGGAGAACTGTACCCCTTGGGGCTTTCACTGTTGGAAGGAATGGAAAACATAGTCTAAATTGGCTTACATAAAATGGTGTTTTATAAGTTCTTGTGAAAGTGTGGGGGCAGGGCTGGCTTTGGTCATGACTGGATTGAGGGACTCAAAAGTCCCCAGGAGCTGGTCCATTTCCATCTTGACCCATATCTGCTTTTTCTAAGTCTGGCTTCTTTCTCAGACTCCATATATTGGCATGATGACTGAATGAGTCCCTTCCAGTGTCATGTCGGCAAGGAAGGAGAAACTGGCTTTCTCCTTGTAGCCCCAGAAAATGTCTCACCAGGTCTGGCTTAGATTAGTTCACATGCGCAACCATGAACCAGCGCAGTGGCCAGGGGAATGCAGGTCTCTGGCCAAGACTGAAGTGATCATGTTCTTGAAGCTGGACTAGGAGGCAGCCTGAGGTTCATCTGGGAGAAGGCTCTTTCTAAGAGAAAGATCTGGGTACGGTTGTTAAAGGAAGAGGGAACAGAGGCTGCTTGTCCAAACAACAGTCCAAAACTTATCCACTGCAGGAGTCTTGGATGTTTAAAGGGGACAATGGTAATGTGGTCAATTAGTTTCAAAATGTATGTATGTATGTATGTATTTTGTGTGTTTGTGCATGAGCCTGTGTGTGTGTATGTGTTGGTAATGATGCTGGTCCGATACACTAACTTCAGAATCCTGGACCCAAATAAATCCTAATTCTAGCAGTAACTAAACTCATGGACTTTTTTAAAAAAGATTTTATTTATTTATATGAGAGAGAGAGAGAGAATGGGAGTGAGTGAGCACAAGAGGGGGAAGGTCAGAGGGAGAAGCAGACCCCCTGCAAAACAGGGAGCCCAGTGAGGGACTTGATCTCTGGACTCCAGGATCATGACCCGAGATGAAGGCAGTTGCTGAACCAACAGACCCATATTCATAGACTTTTTGATGAGCTATTTAAAATTCTGGTTTGGCTTTATTCTACAGAGATTTGGGGGGGGGGATTTAACTCAGCATCATTTCTGAAAAGATAAGTAAGTTCTTTATCAACAACCTCATTTGTCTATTTTTGCTTACTCCTGCCACAAATAAAAACAATATCTCAGGATAATTAAATAATTGCTTAAAAACACTGGCGGTGCCCTTAGCTAATGTCATGAAGGTTGCCCCAAATTCTACTTTCCTAAGTTATCCCCATTTCCGAAGGAGAGACTGCTTTTCCCTCCCAGATAGATCTCCACTGTCCAAGACTCTTCTAGGGAGAGTAAGTTTTGCTTAAGCGGACCCAGATTAACTGTGTGTCTATGAAGAAAGAGATGATTTGTCTGTTCAGTGAAAACATCTTCTGCTGCATGAAGCGTACGCCCTGCTGCAGGAATCTATTAGTCCACAAAACTTTCACCTTCCCACAAATGTTTCAACAGCTGGGACCCAAGGTCCCACTCAGAGACAAATGTGCACACCACATTTATAGTCTGAAATTCAATCTTCGAGCATCACTTGATTAGAATGAACATTATGGTGCATTGTAATTCTTTTCATTTAAATAGCAGCCAATAAATTTATATCACCACCCATCCCCCATCCCAGAGCATATTAAAAAATGTTTCAGTTAATGCTCTTTTAAGCAGCTGGCATCTAAGTATTTACTAAAGTCTTCAGGTGCCCAGGGCAAGCATACCGCAGTGTTTAAAGGGCTGGTATATAAACACACACACACACACACACACACACACACACACACACACGAAAAGTCACACACACATTTTTGTGGAATTTAAGAACACATTTCTGATTTTGTTCTTTAAAAATGCTTCAGGAAGGTGTCCTGCTACCTAAGGAGCTTCTCCTCCGAAAGTTCATCTCTGTTAAGCAATTAGCACAGTAGGAGCTCAAAAAAACATGAGCTATATTAAAATGATTATAGTTATTATATGATTTTAATTATTAAACAGTATCCTTGGTAATATTAATTCTATTGAGCTTTTTATTTTTCCATACTGGGAAGTTCTTAAACATGTTTAGCTCAACCACTCAGGGAGTCTCATTGACCCACAGAGAGCAAATGCATTTATAATTATTCCTGCAAATTAATCTAGAGTAAATACATAACTTTTTTGGATGTGTACAAACTTCTTTTCTAGAAAGTTCCAAATACTCTAGCAAATGTGCCTTCTAGCCAAGTATGGATCTTGCTGAATGAATATTGCTTCCCCCGCCCAGTCCCAGTGAGGACACTGCTGGTCCCACTTGCTCTTTCCTCCCCCGACTCTTTTACAGCGTATGTATTACTAACATACCATGTCATTGACTTTACCGGTCATGAGTATTGTTCTTTGATGCCCTTTCTTTTCCAGAATGTAAGCTCTGTGAAGGAATGTATAACTCTGTCTTTCTTTCTTTTGTTGACTCTATCAACCCTATCTCTTTCTACCCCAAAGAACACTTTTTTTTAATAGTATAGGTTGATAGTGTATCTTAGATAAGAGGAACTCTATTTCTGATAAGAAAGGAAATGAAATGTTGGCCTTGGCCAGCCTTCTCTTATGACCATCTTATGCATACAAGCTTCTTCTACCTTGTTGCATTTGGGAAAGGGCAACCGTTCTGAACTTGTCCTTGAAGGGTTCAGAGCACAGAAAGAGAAGGCTGACTGCCCAATGCCCGCAACTGGGCTTTTATGCTTCTGAATAGCTAAAAGAGGGGAAGTGCTATAGTGACTTTCATCAAATTTGTGGACATCATCTCTGTGTCCTCTACCTCAGACACCAAGGTGCTCTGGTGTTTCCCTCCCTACATCTTCCTTGCACTCATTTCTCAGGATAACTGCTAACTTGCATGTGACAAAACTCCAAAGTAATGGTAGTTTAATGGAGATAATAGTTCACTTTTTTCTGACATAAGAATAAAGCAGTGATGGGAGGGTTGGGATGGTGGCACCACAGGGACATCAATGATGCAGGTATCTGTCAGCTCTACTATATTGAATATGTGGCCCTTGTCTTCATGATCCAGGATGCTGGATGAGTGTGAGTCTGCGTATGTGTGCTTTAGCTTGATGGTACTATGAAAAACCAAGGAAAAGAGGGACAAAAGCAGCTCCCATATAACACTTCAGCTGTAATTGAACAGCCAGAATGTAGTCTGATGGCCATAACTATAAACAAGGGAGGATTAGAAATGTAGCTTCTATTCTGGATGCCCCTGTGATCAGAAAATTTGGGGGTTTCTTTTAAGAGAGAAGGAGAGAATAGAAAATAAGGTAGGCAATTAGCCTTCTCAGTCTATACTACCTCTGTGATACTCACGAACGAGACCCTGGATTAATACAATCACTCATGAAGTGCCCCTACTTTCTTCTCCAGAAGTTCAGAATGCTGACCTGTTTTAGAGAGGACTCTCTTCATTTCATTCCATAGCTCAAATACTTCAGTAATTTTCAATTAATAACTAGATAAAGCCCAATCACACTAGCCTGACATTTCAGGAAGTGGTGTTTATGACAGAAAGAATTTGGCTTAGAAACCACCCCCACAACAAAAAAAATCCCAAACCCACGAACTGTTATTTCCCATGGCCCTGCATGGTGGGTGAGCGGTTCCTCTGCTGGTTTCACCTGGGCTCGTCTGTACAGTTGCATTCAGCTGCGTAGATGGCTGAACTGGAAAGACCCAGATTTGCCCACTCATATCTGGGAAGAGAGGCTGTCTGCTGGCTGTGGTGTCTCAGCTCTGCTCCACATGGCTTCTCATCCTCCAGGAGGCTAGGCCAGCTGCCTTTCATTGTGGTCTTAAGGTAATGTTTCAATGGACAAAAACCAAAGTGATGAGGTCTCTTAAGACCTAGCCCTGGGAGTCATGTAATGTCACTTTTGCCACATTTCCATGACAAATCCAGTCCTGACTCAAGGGGTGAAGAAATAGACTGCATTTCTTTCTGGAAGGAGAGGTAAAGACATCATGAAATAGGGAATGCTTTCCAGGACAGCAGGAATTTGAGGGTTTTTTTTTTTTTTTTTCTTTTTTTCCTTGCAGTTGACCATAACACTTCCGTGATCTTTGATAAACCATTTAAATGGCTGAAACCTCAATTTCCCCATGTAGAAAATAGCCAATATAACCACCTCTAGGGTACTTTGAGATGTAGTAATATCAGGCTTTTAAAATGCCTTGGGACCCCTAGGTGCTCAGTCAGGTAAGGCATCTAACTGTTATCTCAGCCCAGGTGTTGATCTCAGGGGTTCGATCTCAGGGTTGTAAGCTCAGACCTCGGGTTGTGCTTGGTGTCAGGAGCGGAGCCTACTTCAAAAAATAAAAAAAAAATAAAGTGCTCAAGTAAGATACTCAGTCAATATTAATTCTGCCTTCAAACTTCTTTCAGGTCCCAGTGACTGTGTGAACCCTGCACTCCTGCTAAACTCCTCATGGTCTTCTGAGACTTGGGTGATGTTCCAATTAAGTGTTTCTGCCATTTTCTTTACCTGTGACATTTTCCCTTCATTTCTCAGTCTATAAACTTTATCCATATTTCAGGGTATCAAGTCCCATTTCCTCAATTAAGTCTTGACCCCTCAGGCCACCATGATTTCTTGGCTTTCTAAATTCTAGCAGCCTGTATGATTTAGGCCTTTCTTTAGGCATTTGATTCTATGGGTACCTGTGGCGTTTTATTGCCTTATGGAGTTATTTAATCTTAATACTCTACCTTTTCCACTGCATGTCACCAAGTATTCAGTAAACCCTAAAGGATGGAGAATGTAGGACTGAATGGTGAAAAACAAAGAAATGTGAAAGATTAGTCTTATGGCCTCAGTTTTAGTCTTAAATGCTTATGAGCTGAGTAGACATGAGTAAGTCATTTAACTTCTCCTAACCTTAGTTTTAGAATCATTAAAAAGATAATATTCTGGGACTGCTTAGCAATATTGTTATAAGGCTCAGATAAGATTATACATAGGGACATTCTTTAAATATTGTAAAATATCCCATAAATATTTGGCCTGTTGTAATATGTCTAATGAACATTCATTGACTAGATTCTAAGTATGAAATATAACAAACTAGATCTCTTGAGTTTATTTGTGAAGGAACATGGATATTCTTTTAATTTACCCCTAAAAAGGAAACCAGAATACCATGGTTTTGGCAACATCAATTTAATGGGTTCCAGTTGAATGACGCTACCTATGTCCAATTACAATTCCAGTTTTCAATACAGATCAGCAAGAGAGACATCATGAGCAGAGATTCAGCATTATTCTAAAATAGTTTCTGTTACAAAGTTTCTTTCAGAGGGAACGTTTTAGAGGAGACTGTTTTATTCAACTGTTTTGTAAGTGAGATGGTAATGTGGTTACAATTGGGTTAACTCTTAAGCACATCAGAGAGAAATTCTGTTTTGCTTACAACACCACCTTAAACTCTCCCATCCTAGCTCCAATGCAAATGCAGTAGATTAAGTCTGTCAGAGCTAGGTTAGAAATGCAAGATTGTAACGTGTCAGACTCCATGCAAAACTATCCCGGCAGACCAAAAGATTTGCCTGTTTATATTAGTTTTAAGTATTTCCAGGGACAGAGAGCTATGAACTTCCAGTGTCTGTCACATTTATCTTCAGGAAGGTTGTCTTGTTGAACACCAACTCTCACTGCAATGTGAGACATTTTTCTTTGTGTTGTCCCCAATGGGGATGGTGAACAGCTGGCCAATGTCATTTTTATGACAATTTTCATACACTTGAATTCAGTTGATAAGTTGTCTCTCTTATTTTCCTTCATCCCAGCTTTCTTAACCTTCCTAGAGAGGTCCTGTTTTTCTGCCCCCAAATCATTTTTATTACCATTTTCAGGGCTTGGAGAAGTCAGGCCTCAAACTGGACAGAAAAATCAAGTGAGTCCTGGCCAGCATTTGTAATGACATTACTTCCTGTCTTGCCATTGTGACACTGATCGTAATATATCCTGGCATCATATATTTTACTGTTGAATCAAATTCAATTTACAGACTATAGCATCTTTCTTTCTTCAAAAAATTGTTCTTCAGTGTTTTTCTTGATGTCTTTTAAAAGTAATACACATTTATTGTTTGATATTTGGAATATCACATACAAAAGAAAAAGATAAAAATGACTTGCAATCGGTCTGCTCAGGGACAGCCCCCCATTAAGATTTTGGCTTTCCAGTTCTCAGGGCAGGGAAGGTTGGCCTTCTCATCACTTCTAGCCATTTCCCTCTTGCTGCCAGGGTCCTTTCTGTCTCCCACAGGAGATTCCCTGTGAACTCAGTTAGATAGCTATGGCCCTTGGTAGTAGTAGAATGGACTGGCAAGGAACTGGATATTCTCAGGAACAAAAAAGATACTAAATTAAATTCTGCAAATGTCAGAAAACTAGTACTATCTCTACTGAGGGAGTTTGTAAGTATTAAATGCAAGTGTGGGTCTCCGTGTGTGTATGCATGTGTTTGTGTATAGGCATATATATTACATGTAATTCTTAGAAACGTGTCTGGTACATAGCAAGAGCTGAATAAATATTAAATACTGCTATTTCAGTTGCTATAACTATTATTCTTCTTAATGCTGTCGTCATAGTTTTTGGCATCATCATTATTAAAAGCTTCCTATAAGCTGGGCCTGGCTCTGGACCCTAAGATGCCAAGATTAGATCCTAGCCCCACAGGTCATCTTGGTTTGGTAAGCGTGACAGACACAATTTTATAATTGTGGCTTCCAGCAGATCTAAAGCAGAACAAAACAAAGCACCCAAACAAATAAACACTTCTACCTCTGTTAGCTTCTTAGCTTCCCTGAAATACCTAGCTCCAGGCCCAGCTAGGTAGAATGCTTGACTAAGTAAAAGTTTCTGGAGTAACCTTTGGTCATTCTCTCTCCTTCTACGGTTATTTGTCTATTTCAGATTTCATTATTTCTCTCATTATTTCACCAGCATTGACTATTTCCACACAGTAAAGAAGCTATTCGGGATCCTCTGTTTTTAATGTTCTTCTGTCATCAACTTCTTCCCTCACTCATTCAAAAAGGAGTCACATTCCTATTTACCCACTTCTGAAGAATGTCAAGAAATGGTCCCCTGACTCTCGTGACATTTGCAAGGGACTGTTTTTTTATGACATCAAAACAAATGGTCAACCTTATCCAGGTGAATCCTTGGATCACTTACCCTTATCCAGTGAAATCAATTGATCAGGTTACTTTTCAAGTTTAGGACATAATTTGCATTGTGGTTGTTGATTTGGCATTCCTCAAGTTTCCCCCATGTCACTCAATAGACCTCTTTTTTGAGAATTGTCTTCATTTTAAACCATTTCTGTTCTTACAGACATTGGACGATTTACCCAGATTGGTTGAAATGGCGCATGGTCTACTCTGGATCCTTCCTCTACTCAATCACGTCAGCTATCACATCGTGCAAATTAGGACATTCTGTTAACAGAGGGAGGGTCTTGACCTTCCGGGATGCTATTAAAGTACTGAAATGAATTCCATATTTACTTGATGGGAAATTCCTCTTGCTTCTTCTCACTCTCCTTCACTCCCTCTTCCCCTTGTGGTATGTCTGTGTTTGCGTTTCTGAAGAATGGCTGGTCAGAGAGAGGAGGGGAGCTGGGTGGACGGGTGGGTGAGCAGAAATATCCTATTTGACCTCCACACTGTGTAGCAGATAATATTAGGACCCCACTTTACGAATGACAGAACTTGGAAGAGGTTTGTTCGCTTGCTAACGTCACACAACCTCTGAATGGAAGACCTGCAGTCACAACCACATTGGCCTTACCCATCAGCACAGTGGCTCCTGTTCCAAGAAGCCAAGCCCTAATCCTACAGAGGGTCCCATCTCCTGCCTCCTCTTGTGTGGTGGCTTGGGCATGGAAGGTGGTAAGAAAATGTGCATGAAACAGCTTGGAGGAAAAAATAGGGGAAAGCAGGTTTTATTTTGTATTTAATTTTTTTTTTATTAAACTTTTTTTATTTTTTTATAAACATATAATGGGAAAGCAGGTTTTAAAAGATGCCCGTTGATGAGGAGTCTGGGGAATTGAGGAATCCAATACCACGAGTGGAAAGTCCAAAGCAATTACATCTGTGAGTGTTAAGAACGTGTTGTGTGCTTTCTTTCCCTGCCTAAGGAGAAGGCTGTTTACATTATGGGAGATTGTTCCGGTCTGTCCCAAAGAGCTTGTTAAGGGTGACAGACAGGTTTGTTGCTCGAATGCGCACTCCAAATTAGATGAATGGAGGAATTATGAAGCAATCAAACGGCAAGGCTTTTAGCAGACCACAGTACATTGCCCTTTTTTGCTACCCCTAGGCCTGTTAGCATAAAAGAGGCTATAAAGATAAAGTGCACAATATTATTCAAGTCTCTGAGTTCAACAAACATGGGCAACCTTCCTCAGGATTGCTCAAAGCCACTTTGCCTCCCCCACGTGCAGAGTGAGCCCCTCTTCTTTCTCTTGCCAGGATGATATTGGGGGCCCTCGTGGGAGTTAGAATGAGGAGAAACACCTGACTTCTTTTGAGGATCCCTCCCTCCCTCCCCTTCTTCATGGCCCTAAGGGGAAGGAGAGGCTGCAGGAAAAACCTGAGGTGGCAGTGGAGGAGCGAGTGAGGGGGTGGCTGTGTCTGAGTCTTTTGCGTTAACGGGGGCGGGAAGGGCCAGCTGGAGGGCGGGGCAGGTCTACAATGGCTTCTCTCCATTGGGAAGGGAAAGGAAGCACTCATTTCCGTTATACAGGGGTCTCGGGGCTCTGCGTTTGGGGTAAGAGGTGAGGCTGTTAGCACCCAAAGGAGACCTGGTGGAGGGGTGGTTGGTCCAAGCCTCTCATTGCAGAGGTGAGATGCAGCAATGGTAGTTGGCTTGTCTGAGGCTGCCCAGCCTCGTACATTCAGTCTTGTGTGTGCTGTGCCTTCCAGAAGCAACGGGAGTATCTCGGCAGCGGATAGCATGTACTTACGTCTATCTGTATCTTCTCCTGTAGGGGGGAAGCCAAAAACTCAGCATGGAAAAGGGAAAGATGCACAGTCTCTCTGGCTGAGGAGGGAGTAGGGGTGGGGTGGGAGGCTCTGGCAGCCCGTTCTCCCAGGTTGGCTTTGCCCCTGTGGTCTTGGAAGACTGGGCTTGAGAAAACCCAGAGCTCTGGGGGAAAACTTCAACAGGGGCGTGTTTGATTTTTTTCTCCCCTTTTCTGCCTATCCACTAAAAGTTATTATTTTTTCCCCTGAATCTTCTCATTTTACCCAATTCAACACATTTCTTACTATTAATGCTGCTTTGGCAGGGGCTGGTACCACACTTACGGCCAAGCAGCCTTTGCTGTCTTCAATCTTATTACCCTGACCTGACACGTATAGGAACGGAGACTTTGAGAGGGGAGGTGACAGTCAGGAAGTGACAGCCTCGGGGTCTGACACCAGATCTGTCTGATCCAGAACTCACCATGATACTTTAGTACAGAGGATTGGACTGCAGTTTTGAAAGTTGTCTGCTCTGTATCTTTGGATGTTTTTCCCCAGGTGGGGAAATGACGTGATTAGTAAGGATAAAGCGTATGACCCTTTGCACTCTTTCGTTCTGCTATTCCGTACAGTTTACGGTTTAAGCTAATGGCTCACTTAAGAAGAAGGGAGATTGTTCTCTCCAGAATATGCACATATGGTTTAGACATTGAGATTCTGGAGACCATGGCCCATGACAAGGATTTTTTTTTTTTTTTTTTTGCATGATTCTTCTTTTTACACATCTTTTCTAATATAAAACCACGTGGAAGATCTTTTGTTCCTTCATAATCTGTTCACATCCAACCACCGAACCCCACCATGCCCAAGTGCCTTAGAAATTCGGTCCATGGCTATCTGGGGTCTGTTGTAGAGGGCTTTTAAGAATCAATGGGCAAACCCCTCTACGTGGTGGGAGTCTGGCTCACATAGGAGGCCCACCACTTCACAGTAACGTTTCACACCACTAACAAAGGAGCACCACCACATCACCATCTCACACCACTAACAAAGGAGCCAGTCTAGCTGCCCACTTCTGGATGGAAGGAATGTGTGATTCCCTGCTGCCCCATCGCCCCGGGACAAAGGGAACGATTTAGTCCTTCGTACAGATGTTTGGTCCACATAACTGCAAATTTCAGGATAGCAGTATCTATTTTTTTTTTTTTTTGTAAAGTCCCTATTCCATTATCTTCATTTCATAAATATGCATTTAGAATAGGTTTTGGAACTTGATACGTCCTGTGGACAAGTGGGAGATGATGCCACTGAGGCACGGGAACTTCCCCGCCCCACCACGGAGTGTAAGAGAGGATCTCTGATCACTGTTGAACTCTGCTGTTTGTTCCCAAGACACGGATTCATTTATAAAGCTGTGATTTCTCCTGCCGGCGAGCAAACAAAAAAAACCAAAAAACAAAACCAACCCCAGCTGCTATTTTTAGAGACATTTTGTAAATGAAAGGGCTATGAAATTCAAGACACCCAGCCAGGAAGACTATCGGTGAGGTTTCCAAATCTGTCCACTAAAATAGGAATTTGAAAGCCCCACCACAAATTGCCTTGCATTTCAACCAGGATGCTGATTATGATTCCTTGGCTCCACTCAGCTCTCCTATTACTTACACATGCATTTAGTTACCCTGTATTTTAATTACATGTGTAGAACTAGTTTTATGTTCTCTTCTCCAACTACTCATAAACTTCACAGAGATCACCAAAAACCATATTGTTCTTAAAATAGTGTTTGCCCCCTGTCCTTGCAAAAAGACCGAATGACACTCAGCCCAGCCCTAGGTTCTCTAAGTTCATTAGGATCCTGGCAGGCATGTTCCTCCAAACCACAGTGTTGTTTTCGCTAAGCTTGTCCCTGGTCACAGAACTCGGGGCCTCAGACACACTATCAGAGACCCATGATTAACAACAGGCTGGGGCTGGATTTCGATGGTATTCTTCGAACCCACGTGTTACTAGTATTTGAGTCAAAACCGTGGGCAACAGAGCTGGTCCTTACTTTGCTTGTTAGCTATGATGAAAAAACAGAAACAAAAACAAACCAAAAAAAAGAAGGATTTCACGCATCTTCATGCCCCAAGTATCTTCGGTCCTCTGTTCTCCGTCATCATGTTGTGGTTTGCAATCCACAGGATATACCTTTGGTAATTACACGACAACTGTGATTTCCACTGGCTTGGAAGTCCAGTGGAACTTGACATTGAGACACTCTGCATAAAGCAAAGGCTCTATATCTTACGGCATGAGGTTGTAGTGTTACCATTACCCTGTTCCTCTTTTTACGTAAGATTATGTGAATGCAACAGGAAGCAATGTAAAAAAATATAAACCCATCTTTGGCCATATAACAACTGTTTTCATCTTCCCTCCAACTCTCCTAAAAACACAGAAGGAGAATATTATCTCTCTAGCAGACTGTGGATAAATCAGAGACTAACAATAATATTCCGGGTGTGGCATGGCCATAAAATATGATTCCTGCATGCTTTCCTTCCTGAAATTTCACTAATTGTCACATAATTCACCAACACAATATATTTTTTCAATTCCCATAAACAGAGCAGTTCACAAGGCTGTTTTAATAAATGGGTACTATCACATTCCTGTTTTTTTTTTAGAAAGCAAGTATTATTGACCCTGGTGTGGGTCATCGGTGGGTGAGGGGCTGGAGTTCGGGACTTTAGGGTTCGGAAGTGTTTCTCTGATTCACCGTGATTCCCTGGGAGATGATACTGATGTATATTTCAGACAAACCGGAGTCATAATGAGATAATTTTAAACTGATGGTAAATCTTGGAATTTGTCCTCATTTCACTGCGTAACTGGGTAGAAAGAAGAAATTCAGTGGGTCCTTTTGCACCTTTGGCTCTCCTAAGGCCAGATCACCAGTGGGACTGGTTTGCAACTTCCTCTCCTTCACACCTCCACACCCCCCAAATCTGTGACTTTGACAGCTCGTTTATTTTGGGGGTAGGAGTTCGTGAACAATTTCAAATTCCCGGGTCTTCGATGGTACTTCTGACTGATGAAAGTTTTGTTGGGAAAAAAGGAATTCAGAATGAAAACAGATGTTTTGAAATTCATGTGTTTGACAATAATTTTTCTTTAAAATAAGAATATAGGCCCTAGCTCAACATCAGGGAAGCCCGTATCAGGGGTTCTGATGAAAAACACATATCAGGCAGGAGAATTGTCGATGACACCCAAAGATGAGTTGAGTTATGGCCCTTAGTTAAGTAACTGGTTATCTAGTTTTCTTTTTCTCTGAGATTTGTTGAAAAGTCTCAGTTAAATGAGCATGAAGGTTTCCAGGTATGCACGTGAGGTATGCAGAGTTGCCCACTGTTTGGAGGCTTAGTTGCAGGCTGGAGACCATATGTACAGCAGAGCATGGGCTCCTGCAGTGTCCTTGGCTAGAAATTCTGGGTCAGGGCCTAGAGTTGTTCCAAAGGCTTTTCCTCTTGTGGTTGCTTGGTTTCTAATTTTGGTTTCTAATTGTACCAGCCATATGACCACAAGACCACAGCTGGAAGGTGGCACTTGGGCAAAAAGAAAGAAGCCTGTCAGATATCTCCCCTTCCTGTTAGACAGATTAAATGACTACATTAGATGCAAGCCATGGATTTTTAACTTGCCAATGAATTTATCCACCATGCATCTACTTTTCTCTGATTCCCCTCCATACTGCCCATCCACTCAAACACCCACATTTCAGGCATGAGGAAAGAAATTAAAGAATCAAAATTACCTGCTCTCATTAAAGCAAGCGATTGCTTTAAAGCACGTGATTGGGGGGTGGGTGTGGTGCTTTTTGCATTTTGCCAGAAGAAGAGAGGACAGGCTTGGTTCTTCCTTTTTAAGGACAGGGAACTAGAAAGTATAGTTCATGTCATTTCTCAGGGCATTTGTTTCCCCATGCATAGAAAAAAAGGCTATAAAATACGTGATATCTCCTCCAGCAAAAGATTCTGTAGCGAGGGTCTGAAGAAACAAAACTGAATTTGGGAAGAGGGACAACAACAACAGAAAAAAAATGCAAGCAGGTGGCATGGATGACTGTATTGGAGCAAGAAATCTTAGTATATGAGAATGAAGAGAGACCTGGAAATAAAGCCCTGCGTCGAGTTTTTTCAAAAGACATTAAATCTGGAGAGGTAGGTTTGGTTCCTCGCCCCAGAAAATGGCGGGAGAAGTTATAGAAGTATGTAAAGAAAGGCCTAAAGACGTGGAATAAAAACAATGAAATTCCGAACTTGGCCCATGGAGATTAGGAAAGAATAGCTTTTGGATCCTAAATGGATCAGAAATATAGACAGAACTTCGTTAGCATGAAATTTTATTTTGTTCAACGTCTTCTCAGGATTTCTATTGAAAAGCACTGAAAAGGCACACCTGGATGGCTCAGTTTTAGGTGTCTGCTTTTGGCTCAGGTCATGATTCCAAGGTCCTGAGATGGAGCCATGACATTGGGCTCCCTGCTTGGTGGAAAGCTTGCTTCTCCCTTTCCCTCTGCCAATCGTACCCCCTGCTTGTGCTTTCTCTCTCTGTATCAAATAAATAAATAAAATCTTAAAAAAATAAAAATAAATAAAAACACTAAAAATACACAATAATGTACTGCCTAATTCAGATCTACTGGAAGGACATTTTTCAGAGCGATTGCTTGAGTGATGGTGTGAAATGTTTTCTCTTTGAGAATAAACAGCTCAAGTTCTTTATAAAATTTATAAAATGAGTTATGTATGCATTCTTTTTCATTCTGGCCTGCCTAAGGTCGGGGTACATTGAAAACATAGATGTCTCACATCCCTACCCTCTCTGGTTTAGCCATATACTGTAGCTCCCTGTACACTACGGAAACAATGAGTCGGAGAATAAAGTAAAACAGAAATGAATATTATTCACACAGTGATCAATAAGGAGCTTAAACCCTCTGGTTAAATTGTGACAAAATCCAAAGACATGGTTTGTCTTAACTCATAAGATATAGTTGCCTAAATCACGGCATTCTTTTTCCTTTCATGCTCATTAAATGTCTGGCCTAGTATTTTCATTCATGTTTGGAATGGGCTGCATGTGTAGCCAATTACAAATCTCATCTCATGATACACAACTTATCCTGACAGTTCAGTGTGAATGAAGGTGTTGGTCGTCCGTCATGTACAATCTCTGTACTCAGAGCTTTACTTAGGTTCATTTCTTTACTATTTGCAAATGTTGGTTAGGGAGGTATTCTTTCCATTTTGTTGACAAAGAAACTGAGGCTCAGAGAGTCAGTGTAACTTGCTCAAGTTTACTTGGTCACTTTGGCTCCACTCAAAATGGACAGGACTTCAAAAAGTTTAGACTTTCCAAGTTACCCAGAAAATTCAGGAAAGACTGTGCATCTAAGAGCAAACATTTTCAAGGTGTTGAAGACATTTCTGAGCAAAACATTGACTTGTCCCTGAAGCCACTTTTTAGAAATCTATTTTTTATTGCACACCCCAAAAGCATTTTTCTTCTACAAAAATAATTTCTCCGGTGACCTCAAGTCAACAAAACCATATATATGTATGACTGTTCTTCTAGACAAGTGCTCCAAAATGCTTGAATCCATCAATATGACATATGTGGATGGAAAAAGTATTTAGGAGAATAAACAATTAAAAGTCATAACAGTGACTTTCTTCACCCAAGCTTGAGATCAGCAAATCACCACCACAGCAAAATCTCTTAAGACAGTCACTGTTATAATCAGAGGAATAGTTTTCAGCTTCTGAGTATTTCCTTCTTTAAGTCAGGAGCAAGGTATTTTTTTTTTTAATTATTTATTTATTTGGCAGAGAGAGAGAGATCACAAGTAGGCAGAGAGGCAGGCAGAGAGAGAGGAGGAAACAGTCTCCCCGCTGAGCAGAGAGCCTAATGTGGGCTCAATCCCAGGACACTGAGATCATGACTTAAGCCAAAGGCAGAGGCTTAACCCATTGAGCCCCCCCAGGTGCCTTAGGAGCAAGGTATTAAAAGGACCATGCATGTAAATTACACTTGGCTGCCGAGATTCTGGACACCAAAGCTGACAAGGAGGGAGCCCAGGAAATAATAGATTGAGAGGTGCTGAAACATGAGTCATCTTCAAAGGCATTCTGTTGTACGTTAGGGGGACCTGCCTTTGCTGAGAGAGCTCCTTCCATTGCTGATCAACTTGGGAAAAGGAGGAAACACACAAAGGTTCTCTCTCAAGCTGCATAGCTGACTTAGAACCATAAGCAGTTGTAGCTGGAAGGAATTCTGCCAGCCAGCTCCTTCATTTTAGAGATAAGCCCTGGAGAGGTGGAAAAACTTCCCCCAAGCAGTGAAGTCAGTTAATAGCAGAACTGGGACAAGAAGCCAGAACGAATGGAGGCTCCACTCGGGGACTCCTGGGGATTAGCATGGTGCTAGAAATCCAAAGGAGAGGAAGCCTGGGGAGGGAATCTGAGTAGTTTGTGATTTGAAGGCCGATCTAAACCAGATGCAATTGAACTAACAAATTTATAACAAGTTTCAGTGCTGCTAAATTAGAAGGTGCTACATCATTAACCTTGCAAATAGAAACTTATAAACATTGACTAAATTTGACCTTAAGCCCATCACGTCTTTCCATTTCCCAGCATCCCAAGAAAATACTCACATCCCAAGAAAATACCACTTCTCTGTGAAAACAGTTCGAGACTTACTGTAGGAAGGCGTGATGGTAAGAGTGCCTAATAAATCTTGTGTTTTTCTAAAATAAAAAATAGTTTTGTATAATCACTCATTTTACAAAAGTCATCTTAGATGGTTCATAAATAAGAGGGCTTAGCCTACAAATTAGAACTCTGTCACAAGTTCATTGTCTCTTGTAGCTTGAAAATACAAGCTCTCTGTTTTCTCAGAAGGCAATGTGGAAGACGTTAGTGCTGCTTCCTTATGCCCTTGGTGAACATCCATTCCTCCCTGGGCACAGGGGGAGATCGACTCTCTAGTTTTGACTTTCACAGGACTCGTCTTGGACAATATAGTGAAAGGGGAAATGGTGTGTCACTTCTGGGTCATTTAAGAGCCTGTGCGTTTCTGGTCTTCATCAGTCCAGGACTCATCCAATTGATATGATGCAGAGCAGAGCGTTAGTCAGCCCGGGAACATAGAGTGAGAGAGAAAAACAATGCTTTCCAGTTTTAAGCCATACGGATGTAGGGGGTTGTCTGTTGCCACAGTGCAATTTAAGCAATCCTGACCAGTGGAGCCCTGTCGATGGGTTCACACATTTCAATAAGAATGACATGTTTCTGTAGATGTCCAATGACTGAGTTTGCACAAATCTGTTGAAAAATGCTGAGAGGTCAAGAATTGCTGGTCTCATGGTGCCCCAAGAAAAATTGTATAATTATATTTGTAAATTTGAATGTTGTTTTAATTTTTTAAAAATATTTTATCTTTTGCCTTTGGAGACATATCTTGAAAGAAGTTGCTGTGGCTGATATCGAAGAGATTACTGCCTATGTTCTCTTCTATGATTCTGGTGGATTCCTGTCTCACGTTGAGGTCTTTTATCCATTTTGAGTTTATCTTTGTGTACGTTGTAAGAGAATGGTTGAGTTTCATTCTTCTACATATAGCTGTCCAATTTTCCCAGCACCATTTATTGAAGAGGCTGTTTTTTTCCCACTGCATATTTTTTCCTGCTTTGTCGAAGATTATTTGACCATAGAGTTGAGGGTCCATATCTGGGCTCTCTACTCTGTTCTACTGGTCTATGTATTTGTTTTTGTGCCAGTACCATGCTGTCTTGGTGATCACAGCTTTGTAGTAAAGCTTGAAATCAGGCGACATGATGCCGCCAGTTTTGTTTTTCTTTTTCAACATTTCCTTAGCAATCTGATTCCATACAAATTTTAGGATTGTTTGCTCCAGCTCTTTGAAAAATACTGGTGGAATTTTGACTAGAATGGCATTAAAAGTATAGATTGCTCTAGACAGTATAGACATTTTAACAATTTTTATTCTTCCGATCCATGAGCATGGAATGGTCTTCCATCGTTTTTGTGCCTTCTTCGATTTCTTTCACGAGTGTTCTGTAGTTCCTGGAGTACAGATCCTTTACCTCTTTTGTTAGGTTTATTCCTAGGTACCTTATGGTTCTTGGTGCTCTAATAAATGGTATCGATTCTCTAATTTCCCTTTCTGTGTTTTCATTGCTAGTGTATAAGAAAGCAACTGATTTCTGTACATTGACTTTGTATCCTGCCATATTGCTGAATTGCTGTATGAGTTCTAGTAGTTTGGGGGTGCAGTTTTTTGGGTTTTCCATAGAAAGTATCATGTCATCTGTGAAGGCACATGAAAAAAAGTTCATCATCACTAGCCATCAGGGAGATTCAAATCAAAACCACATTGAGATACCACCTTACACCAGTTAGAATGGCCAAAATTAACAAGACAGGAAACAACATGTGTTGGACAGGATATGGAGAAAGGGGAACCCTCTACACTGTTGGTGGGAATGCAAGTTGGAGCAGCCACTTTGGAGAACAGTGTGGAGACTCCTTAAGAAATTAAAAATAGAGCTTCCCTATGACCCTGCAATTGCACTACTGGGCATTTACCCCAAAGATACAGATGCAGTGAAAAGAAGGGCCATCTGTACCCCAATGTTTATAGCAGCAATGGCCACAGTCACCAAACTGTGGAAAGAACCAAGATGCTCTTCAATGGATGAATGGATAAGGAAGATGTGGTCCATATACACTATGGAGTATTATGTTTCCATCAGAAAGGATGAATGCCCAACTTTTGTAGCAACATGGATGGGACTGGAAGAGATTATGCTGAGTGAAATAAGTCAAGCAGAGAGAGTCAATTATCATGTGGTTTCACTTATTTGTGGAGCATAAGAAATAACACAGAGGACATGGGGAGATGGAGAGGAGAAGGGAGTTGAGGGAAATTAGAGGGGGAGATGAACCATGAGAGACTATGGACTCTGAAAAACCATCTGAGGGTTTTGAAGGGGCAAGGGGTGGGAAGTTGGGTGAGCCTGGTGGTGGGTATTATGGAGGGCACATATTGCATGGAGCACTGGGTGTGGTGCATAAACAATGAATTCTGGCACACTGAAAAGAAATTAAAAAATAAAATAATAAAAAAATTAAAAAAAAAAGATTTTATTTTTTAAGTAATCTCTATACCAAATGGGGGCTTGAACTCACAACTCTGAGATCAGGAGTTATATGCTCCACTGACTGAGCCAGCCAGATGCCCCTAATGCTTTAATTTTTAAAGCCCTTTCTTGGAAATAACTATATATCATATGTCTGTGAAAGAGATTGGTTGGATGGTATCACCATTTTCCTTCCCACAAGAAATCTGAGAGAATTTAAATGATGTACTCACCACTGGAATGCTGCAAGAGACCTGGGTTCCATTCACTATAATATTCTACCTCTAGTCTTCAAATAGGTTGAGAAATTTTTTTCAGTTAATTCTCTTTGTGGGGTTGTGGAGGTTTGTGGGAAGCAGCCAAGAGCAAATACATTTTACCTTAGGGAAGCCAACTAAATTATATATAAACATATCTGCTTGGTGCCCACCATGGTGACTAGCATATGGTAGGACTCACAGATATGGCTATGGTTTCACTTTTAATTGGAACCTTATCCTCCCTGTCCCCATTTCCACATTATTTTCTAGCTTATCGCCTACTTTTTGCCCTCCATTCAAGGAATATGCTTACATTCCTTGTAGAGAGAATAGAGGCTGGCATCCCACGCTTAAAATAAATATTGCCTGTGCTATGGTCTGAATATTTGTGTTCTCCTTAAATTCATATATTGAAATCTTAATACCAGAGTGTTGGTCATAGGAAGTGGGGCCTTTTGGGAGATGATTGATGAATATAAAAATAAAAGAGGTCTGAGAGAGCTCCCTTGACCTTCTGCCATGTGAGGATGCAATGGGAAATCTGTAACCCAGGGGCACTTGCCTATCAATGCTGGTACCCTGATCTTGAACTTCTATCTTCCAGAACCATGAGAAATAAATCTCTGCTGTTTATAAGTTACCCAGTCTGTGGTATTTTGTTATAGCAGGCTAAACAAACTACGACGCCCTGATTAACACAAATATCTAAAGTTCACGCTAGTGTGTAAACGATAGCTGTGCTAAAGGTAGTCTCTAAGACAGCTGCTTATGGTCCCGCCTCCTGGTATTCACACTCGTGTGTAATCCAGTGTGAGCTGGATTTGTTGACCTGATTCTAACACATAGAATATGGCAGAAGATGGTATGTCATTTTCAAGGATAGTTATTGAATGACTATGGTTTCTGTCTTTTTTTTTTTTTTTTAAGATTTTATTTATTTATTTGTCAGACAGAGATCACAAGTAGGCAGAGAGGCAGGTAGAGAGAGAGGAAGGGAAGCAGCCTCCCTGCTGAGCAGAGAGCCTGATGTGGGGCTCGATCCCAGGACCCTGGGATCATAACCTAGGCCAAAAGCAGAGGCTTTAACCCATTGAGCCACCCAGGCACCGCAACCATGGCTTCTGTTTTGGGCAGTCTCTGGCTCTCCCTTCTCAGACCACCAGCTGCTATGTCATGAGGACATTCAGCCTATACAGAGGTCCACAGAGCAAGAAGGTGAGGTCTGGAAACAGCCAGCTGAGTGAAAGTGGAAGCAGATCCTTCAGCCTCAGTTGAGCTCGACATGACTGCAGCCCTAGCCAACAGCTTGACTACGGCCTCGCGAGATACCCTGAGCCAGAGGCACTCAGCTAAGTTAATGCCCAGATTCTACACACCCACGAAAACAGTGAACGCCAAGTATTTGATTGTTTTAAGCCAGTAACTTTTGGGGTAATTTATTATGCAGCAAATGATAACTAATATTAAACCAAAACATTAAAAAAAATTTTTTTTTTTTTAATTTGAGAGAGAGGGAGAATGTGTGAGCATGGGAGGACCAGAGGGAGAGGGACAAGCAGACCCTATACTGAGCATGGGACCCAACGCGGGGCTCGACCCCACGAACCTGAGATCATGACCTGAGGTGAAATCAAGAGTCGGGTGCTTAACTAACTGAGCCATCCAGGAGTCCCAAAATTAACATCTTTTTTGAGGGCAGGCTTTAATGGGCAAGCACCTTTGTCAGGACAGAGCAAATTCTGCAAGAGGTTGCCTGTGAACGAGAGAGATGTACAGGGCAATGTCTGCCTATCTCACCTTCATCAGACCTTTTTTTCATTCTAATTTTCAGGTCATGGAACTATAAAAGTGATACTTAAATGCACAGACAGTGAGAGCTGAACTAACCTAGTCCAGCTCTCACACTTCACAGCATAGACAACCAAGACCTGAGGAGAATGTGTTAACAAATTTCATGTCACAAAACAACACAGTCATGAGGCTTGGACTGAATCCCAGGCTGTGGAAACCTCCTCCAGTGCTTCGAGATGTGCCAGGCTACTTCTCTCTTCACAGTTAAAAAAAAAAAAAAAAGGAAAGAGGATTAGGATTAGGATTGGGATTAGGATTAAATTAGGAACCACTGAAATTCTACAAAATATTCTTGTTTTTTAATTTTTTTTATTATAATTTTTTTAAATGTCATTCTCTTTTGAGGATTGGTTTGTTTTCTTTCTTTCTTTCTTTTTAAAAAGATTTTATTTATTTATTTGACTGAGAGATAGCATAAGTAGGCAGAGCAGTAGGCAGAGGCAGAGGGAGAAGCAGGCTCTCTGCTGAGCCAGGAGCCCAATGCCGGGCTCAATCCCAGGACAGTGGGATCATGACCTGAGCCGTAGGCAGACGCTTAACTGACTGAGCCATGCAGGCACCCCATATTCTTGTTTTTAAAGATTTTATTTATTCTATTTTATTTGAGAGAGAGAGAGAACACACGTGTGGGCACAAGTGGGACAGAGGACAGAGCTAAAGGAAGAAAGAGTCTTAAGCAGACTCTGCTCTGAGCATGGAACCTGACATGGGACTCGATCCCAGGATTCTGAGATCATGACCTTAGCTAAAACTAAGAGTCGTCTACTCAGCCAACTGTGCCGCCCAGGGACCCCAATTCTACAAAGTATTCTTAGAAGCTGACCATGTTTCTCAATAATAAATATAAAATACTGACTTTCAAGACTTTTTCAGTGTTTTATATAGGACAGAGTCATTCATTCATCTAACAAATACCTGTTGAGCCCCTACTGTGTACCAGGTCCTGTGCTAGACACTGGGGTTGTTATGATTGTGAGAGTGTTAGGTGGAGATATCAAAAGAAAGAGCACATGAAACTTGTCTCTTTTATCATGTTTGTTTGTTTTTTTCTACTATCATCAATAAATACATTTGTTCCCATAGACAGGAACCATTTAAAGGCTCAATTATTCAATCTTAATATTGATCCAAAGCTTTTAATGCTCCTTTAGAGAGTTGATTGCAGTTTCAGACTCACATGGGCAAGGAAGGCTTTTGACATTGGTTCCAGACAAGGCAATGTCTCTGTTGCCAGGAGCGCCACCCTGAAGTGGAAGAATGCCCTGGGCTATTGAGCCTCCCACAGCTGGGGATAAAGATCCTCTCTGCATAACTGTTATGGCTTCACTTGGATTATTGAGCACCAACTAAATTCTTAAAAAGGTAAAGGAAAATGATATATTCTCTGAGACATTTTGTGAGTCACAATGTACTGGACGTGAAATAGCACGAATTTTTCAAGTCTCAGATCCTAGAAAGAATATTGGTTTGATGCTCTTTAGTTAAGTAACATTGGGCTAACATTGGTAACAAGTGTTTACTTAATGTTAAGCCTCCCATTATTTAAGCACAGTAATAATGTATCACTTGCCTGAGGAAGGTGCTTTGTAAGGCAATCAAGAATCTCCAACAGTTCTCTTATTCCTTAAGTATACTATCTCTGAAAGCAGAGATGGCAATCTATTTTTTTTAATCTTTCATAGTCTCTAAGGCTATGCCTAACACTTAGTAGGAACTCACTAACTGTTAAAAAGCTACTAATAATAGTCATAGCCTCTGAGTGCATACCATGTGCCTGACAATGTCCTAAATACTTCCTTTGTATTCATTTTTGATTCCTGACAATGACTTCCTAGGTAAATAATATTATCCTATCATAGAGGTGAGGAAAAATCTAGGCACAGAGCAATTGAATAGTTTTAAGAGTCACATAGTAAGTAGCAGAGCTGTCATTTAAACCCAAACTGTCTGGCTTACTGCCAAGGTTGACTGCTTCTCTATAAGAAGTGGGTATCGATTTACTGTTCCTCATTAGGAAAAATACAGGCCAAAAGAAAAGAATTAGTACTTTTACATTGAATTAATGAGTACTTCTTTTAAATGAGCTTTTATTCAATATCCAAAAAAGAAGTGTCAAAAAAAAAAAAAAAAACCAAGAGTAACACCCAATCCCAACAAACAGAAAAATCCCAAATTATATCAATCAGATAAATTCATATTGAATTCTTCCCAGTTTGATCTTTTTTGCCAGTCAGATGAGCCCTTAAAAACTCTTCATTTAGGATGCTGAACTGAAGCTGAGGTTCTTTCATCTGGGAACATATCTAAAAGGCAAGAAGAGCAGGCTGTGCGTTGTTAGCTGTGTTTGAAAATTATTTATGCAAAACAGTAGGTCTTGGTTGATTGCCTGGACTGTAGCCTGCCTATCTTCTGTCACAGAGAGCATATAGTGACAGGAGATGAAAAAATTAAAAGCCTTGGAAAGACCTCCTAGATAGGCAAATGGCAGAATGTGCCTCACAAATTCCGAAGGGAGAGAAAAGGGAGCTGAAGAAACTAGCATTTCTTGAAAGCAACTTATGCTAGATATATACAATTATTTCCTCTTTATCCCAGTGAGCTGGATAATACTAAACCCATCTTACAGATAGGGAAGCTGAGGCTCAAAGAGGTTAGGTAACAGCCACCATGAGGTACTCTAGCTGGGATTCAAAAGCAGGATTCCCCCATGATTCTGAACCCCCTGGACTCTTTGTTCCACTGTTAGTATATTCTACCACTGACTGTTTTCACTAAACTGCAGTTACTTCTAAGAAGCTACTGGTGTGCCAGTAGACTACCACAAGATGACTAGAAAACTATTATGTAGAGGGGAGGAGAGAAGAACAAAAGAGTGGAAAGAAAGAAGGAAAACCCAATGGAAATCACAAAAGACTTCCAGGCAGAGAAAAGCCTTTAAGCTTTTGACAAAGTATAGAAAGAAGAAAACAGTACTACTAAGGCATGAATTTTCCAGAGGATAGGTTTCTAATTCTAATAATCCTATTAAAAAGTAGACAAAAGCTCTGGGGAATCCCAGATACTTTTTTTTTTTTTCAAAGATGGCTCCTTGCTTTTTGCCTTTTGTCATTCCCACCTAACTTCCTCAGGGTCATTGGTTTGGGACCTTTCTGCATTCCCTGAACTATGAATTAGTCTTTGAATTTTTACCTCATTCTTCAAGAAGTAGTCTTGCCAAGATCAAATTGCCCAAGATGTTTAGGTCAGTGGTCACCGAACGCTGGTGCACAGGGTGAACATGGACCATGATGAGGCAGTCAGTGCTCTGGGTTGGAGTGAGAAAAACGAATAACCCAGTGGGCTTTTCATACACTAAACCCATCTCATACTGACCATCATTTAGTTTGAGATTATGTTCTTCTTCTTTGTTTGATATTTCAGTGTTTCTTGTTTTTTGAAATGATGGGGCAAGCAAATGATTCCCCTTACATACTTAAAAGAAACCTAAATGATCTGTGAAATCCTTTCTCAGCCAATTTCAGGCACCAATTTGAGAGGCATGCCTAGTTCATTGGAAAGAATCTGGTGATGGACATTGATTTAGACTCCAAAGAATCTCTCAGTGGGGGAGCTATTGCTATATCTGATGGAAGAGTTCATGGCTTGTTTTAAAGACTCAATTAGATTATATACGTTAAGTTCCAACTGCAGCATCTGGTAAATGGCTGGTATTAAAACAAGTATTTAAGAGGTCTCCTTTTTCTCTCTCAACCCTCCTTTCACTGAGACAACTTTGTGACTTGTATGACTTTTAATCACTTTGGCCCTGTTCTGCTAAATGCCAGTAGTAACCCCAAATTCCATTAAAAAATTTATTATTAAAGTATTTTTTTAAAAAGTATTATTAAGTATATCTTTTTTTCCCTTTTTCTTTAAAGATGTTATTTTTTTATTTGACAGAGGGCAATCACAAGTAGGCAGAGAGGCAGGCAGAGAGAGAGAGGAGGAAGCAGGCTCCTGCCGAGCAGAAAGCCCGACGCTAGGCTTGATCCCAGGACCCTGGGATCATGACCTGAGCGGAAGGCAGAGGCTTTAACCCTCTGAGCCACCCAGGCGCCCCAAGTATATTTTTGATATACAATGTTACATGAGTTTCAGGTGCACAACATAATGATTTGACAATTCTTTTTTTAAAAAATATTTTATTTATTTGACAGAGAAGTCACAACTAGGCAGAGAGGCAGGCAGAGAGAGAGGAGGAAGCAGGCTCCCTGTGGAGCAGAGAGCCCGATGCGGGGCTCGATCCCAGGACCCCGGGATCATGACCTGAGCCGAAGGCAGAGGTTTTAACCCACTGAGCCACCCAGGCTCAGTTTTAAAAAGGGAATTTTGAGGGTGCTTGGGTGGCTCAGAGAGTACAAGTTGTGGGGGAGGGGAAGAAGGAGAGAGAGAAGCAGACACCCGACTGGGCAGGAAGCCCAACGTGGGGCTCTGTCCCACAATGCTGAGATTATGACCTGAGCCAAAGGTGGCCGCTTAACCACCTGAGCCACCCAGGTTCCCTCTGTGAAAATGATGCTGTAATTTTCATTCACTTATTTCTCTTATAACTGGAAGTTTGTACCTCTTAATCCTCTTTATCAATTTTACCCAGCCCCCAACCCTACTGTCCTCTGGCAACGACCAGTTTTTTCTCTGTATCTATGAGTTTGTTTCTATTTTTTGTTTGTTTGCTCATCAATTTTGTTTTTTAGAATCCATATATAAGTGAGATCATATGGCACCTGTCTTTCTCTGGCTGACTTACTTCTCCTAGTGTAATACCTTCTAGGCCATTCCATGTTGTCCCGAATGCCAAATTCTCATTCTCTCTCACAGCCAACGAATATTCCATTGTGTGTACACACACACACAGACACACATACACACACACACATCCCATATATATATCCACATAGTTATCACATACCATATACATATATATATATGTAAAGGTTTATGTATATTATTACCATATATTATTATTATTAATAATATATTATTATTACTACTATATATTACATTATATATTATAGACTACTATATTTATTATACCACATGCCACATATGTTCACTATATATACATATATAAATATATATTTACACATACGTATGTGGTATACACACACACACACACAAAATGGAAAAATGGAATATTATTCCGTCATAAAAAAGAATGAGAGCTTACTATTCATGACAAATACAACATATTTATCATATACCATATATGCATATATGTATATGTAGTATATGTGTGGTATGTATATATTATTACTATATATACATATAGACACATATGTGTCTGGTATACACACACAATGGAATACTACTCAGCCATTAAAAGGGGTGAGATCTTGCTATTCACAACAACATGAATAAACTTAGAGGATATTATGATGAATGAAATAAGTCAGAGAAAGAAAAATATCATAGCTATCTATAGAAATAAACATGCATATATATACACCACATCTTCTTCATCCATCGTCTATTGATGGACACTTAGATTGCTTTCATATCTTGGCTATTGTAAATAATGAACACAGGAGTGCATATATCTTTTCAAATTAATATTTTCATTTTCTTTAGGTAAATACCCAGAAAAGGATCATATAGTATTTCCATTTTTAATTTTTTGAGAAAACTCTGTATTGTTTTCCACAGTGGTTGTAGCAATTTATATTTCTACCAAAGGTGTGCTAAGGTGGTTCTTCTTTCTCCACATTGTCACCAATACTTGTTATTTCTTCTCTTTTTGATATTTCCCATTCTGATAGATGTGAGATGTTACATCATTGTGTTTTTGGTTTTGGTATGCATTTCCCTGATCATTAGTGATATTCAACCTTTTTTCATAAGTCTGTTGGCCATCTATATGTCCTTTTTTAGAAAAAATGTCTATTCGGGGCAACTGTCCCATTTTTTAATTAGATTATTTGGGTGTTTTTTTGTTTGTTTGTTTGTTTGTTTGTTTTTGGTGGTTTTTTTTTTTTTTTGGTATTGAGTTGTTTAAGTTCTTTATATACTTTGGATATTAACATTTATTGGATATATCATTTGCAAATGTTTTCTCCAATTCATTAAGTTGCCATTTTGTTTTGTTGATTTCCTTTGCTGTACAAAAGCTTTTCATTTTGATGTTGTCTCAATAGTTTATTTTTGCTTTTGTTTTCCTTTCCTCGGGAGACTTATCCCTAAATATGTTGCTATGGCCAATGTCCAAGAGATTACTGTCTGTTTTCTTCTAGGAGTTTTTTTTTTTTTTTAAAGATTTTATTTATTTATTTGAGAGAGTAAGAGAGAGCATGAGTGGGGGTAGGAGCAGAGGGAGAGGGAGAAACATATTCCCCAATGAGCAGGGAGCCCGACAAAGGGCTTGATCCTATGACCTGAACAAAAAGGAAGTACGTACCCAACTGAGCCACCCAGGTGCCCTCCTTCTAGGAGTTTTACTATTTCATATCTCACATTTAGGTCTTTAGTCCATTTAGGTTCGTTTTTGTGTGTAGTATACACTGTGTATTTTTGTGGTCTAATTTCATTTTTTTTGCATGTAACTGTATAGTTTTCCAAGCACCATTTATTGAAGAGACTGCTTCTTCATCATTGTATATTCTGGACTCTTTTATCATAGATTAATGAGTCACATAGTGTGGGCTTATTTCTAGGCTCTCTATCCTTTTCCATTGATCTCCAGTTCAGTTTTGATGACAAAAAGACCTCTCTATTTTTATCAATTTCCCCATCTGAATGAGAATTATTGAAGACCCAGTTGGGATTCCCTAGAGCATCTTACGATGACCTATCACTTATCTCTCACTCCTACCATAGATACATAAACACATGTAGAGGCAAATATTATTGCCCGGTTTGGGTCATCAAATGTTTGATACAGTTAAACCTATACCTTAACCAAGTAATAGCCATAATTTCCTTAAAATAAAAATGAACATGTCAATCAGGCAGTGTTGTTTTCTCATGAAACATTTAGAAATGAACCCAAGATCTGTCATCTTTTAATGTTGTAACTAATTAGTGGTCTTTCCTTTAGGAGTTCCTACCTTGATAGAATCAACCATTTCTTCTCTTCTCCCCTACAGAGGCATATCTGTATTGGAATGTGCCAAAGTATATGTGTCATACTTGGCACAGTATCTGACACACTGTAGCTGCTCAGTAGATGTTATTGGATAACTAAATGGATGGTCCTTGCTCAATATCAAGTCTGTTCCACCGAGGAGTGTACAAAGGTTGCCCAAGTAGAAATAAGAGAAAAGAAGTTCAGACTCATTTATGTGCCATTCATCCAGACATCCCCACACCCATCTCCAAAACCAGGAAAGATTTACCTCTTCTCCACATAGTTCTCTGGTTGAACGTTGTACCCTTGCTTGTGTTTGATCTTACTTTGTCTTTGTATACTCAAATTGATTCTCATTGAATCAGTTTTATCAGTGTATAGGATTTTTGTTGGGAGAAGAAAGCATGTACTAATTTCCTTTTCCTTGAGTCCTATAGAACTGATCCTTTTCCTTCCTTAGGATGAATCCTTTGTACCAGTTTTCTGTTTTAAGTTGATGGCAGGCTGTGAGCTTTATGGAGGAGTAATTTTTGAGTACCTACAACTTTCTCTTCCCTCCACTCCTAAGTCCACACATGTTTTCGAGTTTTGTTCCAGGATGTTGGAGCATGTAGGAATACATGAAATGGACATGAAATGGCCCACTGTTTGGGTGCTTTCAAGAGTCCAGCTACATGGTAGCTCAGCAATCTGGATAGGAAGGGAATCAGTTGTGCTGGGTGCTCTGCTAGTTACTTTAAAGCATTATTCCATTCACTCTCAAAGAACTTTGGGGAATTATTATGGGAAAGTAGAGGAAAAGAAAGCCAAAGACTAGCTAGCCTTTGTGGAACACACCACAACTAGCCCTTGAAGTCAAATATCTTTCTAAGTGCTTTTATATAACTTCACAACTCTTGGAGGCAATGATACAATTCTCATTTTACAGATGTGGAAATGGAAACTCACCGGGTTAAATCTCTCACAGAAAGATCTCCAGTGAGAAACAGAGAAGGCTAGAGTTTGAACTGCATGTGCCGGCTTGGACACTTCTACTGTGTTTTGTGTGCTTTTCTTGTTCATTTTTTTTAAGGAATGCATTTGCATATGTTGCTGTTTGCTTCTCATTCAATGGTGTTCTTATATTTATCTTATCAGTATACATTTTTATTCCTTTAGGCTACATTTACTGTCCTGTTTGGCCAGTAAGTACTTTTTGTGCTTTGCTATGTACTTGAAACTGATTTACTAAAGTCTCACTCTTAGTATAAACCTAAAAGTGAGATTTTTTTCCCAGTTCTCCAATGGTTTTGTGTTGAAAATCATCTTTCTCTGTGGGTAGTAGCTCCCTTAGTGCCATCTTAGAGAGATTCTATCAATTTCAGCCATGTTTGCCATTAGCAAAATCTTATTCTAATACCTGAGGCTCAGTTCTGGTCACTGGTAAACCTTAGTCTCAAACTTGTTTTGACACTCTTCTTCTCCTCTCCCCCAGCACAGGTGAAGTATACTTCTAGTCAAGTGGATGAAGTTGTAGCAGGGATAGTAGGAGATGGAGAGACACTACAGTTGCTCTTTATATACCCCTTGATCCCACCATGGTGATCATATACCTCAATTTTCGGTGGTATTTCTAGTTTGTACCTGTTGTTTCGGTGTAGTTATTAATAGCAACTCCCTTAATTCTCAAAATTGTCTTGGCTTGCATACATAATACATTATAAGCTCACTCTACCTCTTCCTCTTCTCTGTCCTGACCATCTGCTGTCAGAGTGGGAAGGTGGGATGGGGGGGTAGAAATCTTGGTGAGATCTGTAGACTGCTGCATCCATCAATCGTCTCTCTGTGTTGCAGATATCCAAATGTTCTTTCTCTCGTGGGTTGAGCTCTTCAGGGAACCTATAGGAGCTTCCCACTCCACAGTTCTCAATTCCAGTTTCTCTTCCTCTGTATCATACCAGATTTTGCACCCAAAAGTGTCATGCCTAACAGCTTCCTGCAAGGGGTCCCTCTCTTACTAGGAAGACATACTGTACAACCCTTTTGCAATGAAAAGGGAGCAATTAATCTGTGTTCCTCAATGCTGCCCTCCCACAGATGCCACTTCCTCTCATCTCTCAGTGTTTTTTACATAGGGACTATAGTGGAAAGAGAAAGAGGTATTGTCTATAGGTCTGGCTCTGCTCTGGTACTTCTAAGTACATCATAAGGAAGTAAACGGGCCGTAATTCCTTGAAATTAGAATGTATGGAATTCTACTTCCAGGTGCCCAGAAATCTCAAGGCAATTGGTAAAGTCCTCCTTGACATAATGCTACATATGGATGATAAGTACCAGTTTCCATATATATGGCAGCATCAGCCATACTGACAAGGCCAGCCATGTCATGGAAGTTCAACAGGAACTAGTACTCTGTTAGGTCCAATTTTGTCTTTGACTCACCTTTCAAAATTCATTCCCCTCCATTCAAAGATTTTTAGTTACAATTTAGAAGTGGAGGGGGCTCCTTCCTTCCTAATCATCTTGTCAACAAAAAGACATTGTCTTTCCTTAAAAAGCCACTTCAACCAATCAACAACGGTTCTCCAGAAAATAGAAAAAAAAAAAAAAAAGAGAGAGATCAAAGAACTTCTGATTCTTAAATACCATCTGTCAACATAGCCAACTTTCCATTTTCTTTGATTTCTCTAAAACCAGATTAAAAATTCCTCCAAGGGCTGGAGCCATGTCTTATCTGTCTTTGCATTGCTGGTAGCTAACACAATGTCTGACGCCTTGTGTTTGTTCAAAAATAATTTGTTCACGATTGCATTGTGTTTGTACCATGCTCAGTGCCTAGCATGATGGGTTAGTATTTTTATTACTGGTGAACTACTGTATCATTCTTTTGTCTCATTTTTCAGATCGCTTTAAAAAAGAAGGAGCTCATTTAGAGAATGTACCACCTAGTTTGAACTGCATTTCTCCAAACTTTGCTTTCTTTGCACCAATGCCAGGACGTTATCATGGGAAGAGTTTTGAATAGGGCTCAGAAAATGATCTTCACACCTCAGTCCCTTTTAGAGACCCCATGGATGCCAGTGTTGCTGTCTAGGCAGCCACTGGAACATTTATTTTTATTAACTTGTCTGCGCATGCTCCTTTCTTTGTTTAGCTGCATTCCCCCCCGCCCCCCCAGCCCTGCGGGACTCCCAGGTGGGGGATGGCCTGGTCAGGAGTCAGGCTCAGGGCTTCGGCTCCACTCATAAATGTGGAAATAACAAAATGTGTTCCCTGAAGCTTTGCAGCATTGTCAGGAAATGGGCTGCTTGCATGCTGCACTTCCATGGATCTGGAAATTCTGCCGAGCTTGGGTTGACTCCAGAAGAAAAGTTTAAAAGTGTTCAGGGAAGAGAGGAATTAAAGCGGGCCATTAGTTGGAGACTCCAACGCTCCTGCTGAGTCTGGTCTTGGCCGGCTACTTGGCAGCCCGTGATGCTGGAGCGTTGTATGTGTACTGTGGCGGGGAGGTTTGCTTTTCTAAGGCTCCGGGCTTTGCAGAAACTTTCTTTCCCACATTTTTCATATCTCAGAAGTTTGCGTGGCACCTTTGGGAAGGAGTGGCAGGTCGTTCTTGTTTCCGCTCGGGAGAGAACGAGGCACAGAGAAGTCTAGGCCTTTAACTCTTCATGAACGGAGGGGCTAGGCCCTCAGTAAATATGTGTGGGATAAGCGAATGGGCCAAAAGGATTTGAGTAATGATCACATGTGTCAAAGGTGGGGCCTGAGCTCTTTGGGGACCATGAGCTACTTGGATGAATTCAAGGGACATGAATGATGGACCTTGGTTCCACTCTTTTCTTTTGTGTTACTGACACAACACCTTCCTCATTATTCGAAACTGGGAAAGGAAGGTTCTGGTATTTGAAAAGGTCTACGTGGATTTTTCAGGTCACCCATGAAGCTGTCATACTAGGGGGATGGAGTTTTGGTTGGAGGAGCACAAAGTTCAAAGTTTTTCCCTTCAGTTGGCTTTCTCTCTGTGTTCCTGCACCTAAGAAGCTGTGACACCTAGAGGGTAGGGGAGTGAGGGCAGTGGCCGCAAGGCATGGTGGCCTCTGGTCCTTGCCTCAATTTAGGCCCTAAGATGATGAGGTAAAATGCCTGACCAGTCATCTGGCAGAAGCACAGCTGATTTTGGGTGGTTGGTATATCCCTGGGGGCTGCTTCTTAGAAACCAACTCAGGAGATTAGAAAGGAATCTTACCACCAATCAAGTTAAAAGAGATACGGCTTTGGCTTTATGCTTATTTTAAGTGTATTTCATTTTTTTTCCCCCCAGGATGCAGTTTGGGGAGAAATTTGGGGGGGTTCTCTTCCCTCTGTCCTCAGAAGCTTCCACTGTGAGAGTCTTTCAACCTATAACACTTGTGTTGAAATCTTGGTTCTGCCACTTACATGCTGTGTGACCTTGGGCAAGTTACTTAACCTTTCCAAGTCTCTGCTTCCTTGGGTGGAAAGCGGGGATGATAATGAGTTGAGCTGCAGTCACAGGTTTGTTATCAGATTTTTGTAGAGTTAATACATGTGAAGTTCTTAAAATAGTGTATATGTGCTAACTGACATTCTTGTCTTTTGCTTAAGTGCCACCAGTCACCTAATTTGACACAGAGGCCAAAGCAGCTAGTCTTCACAAGTGGTACTTTGTGATAGAATCCTGTATGGTGGGGAAGGAACTAGTTGAACTCCCAAGGTTTTCTTACAAATAATAGGCTCCTGTAAAAATTCCGAATTCAATCTTTGTTACGCTCACAAGTACTTACTGAACCAGCTTTGGCTTTAATTCTCCAAGTGCTTTGAAGAGTGTACTGTACTAGTTGTCCGTATGAATTTTAGGGCATTTTGAATGTTGGTTAATGTTTTTGAAACCTTAAAAGGAAAAACTCTAAATGTCTTTTCAAGCCCGCACCTCTTTGCCCTTCTTCTTTGAGCACCAGTTATGAAATTGAAGCTAGGATTAAACTGCACCATGTCAGGGAATGGTCTGGAGTCTTCTGGAGTAAATTCATGCACTGTAAGCAGTTCGTTACTTGTCTCTAAATTATTAAAAAGAAAATAAAAGAAAAGGTGGGAGGGAGCTGGCTCAGATCACCTAGGCAAAGCAATTTTCCATGAACACAGTTATCCCAATGCACAACAGGAAACTTATTGAAAACCTAGCGGGTTGGAGAAAAACAGTAGCTAGCGTGACAAAGAGTGTCAGGAGAAGATAGAGAGAGAATGCAGAGGGCACAGAATTACCCAAAATTATCCGGAGAGCTGAACATAGCTCTCTGTTGGGGAAACTTTCAGTAAAGTCATGCCTGGGAGGGTCCATAACTCTTTAAGGGGGATGCTCACATCTGCGTGTGTGTGTCCACACACTTGTGCACCCACACGTGTACATGTATTTGGCCCTTGAATTGCAGATAACCTAACCCGATGCTAACCTTGGCATAGCTACAGAAGTCAGATTTTTACCGGGATGAACTGTTGTTGAACAATTTATCCAATGCATTAGTCATGCTTTAACTTTAGACATGCAGGTTTTTAAATGCTTCTTAATGCACCCGGCTTCCTGATTTGATGTGGGAAGGGAGAATATTATCATTTCTGAGTTCCAGAGGTATTCATGCACTCGTATAATATATAAAAGCAATCATGTGTCATCTCTATCAAGGGATTCTATTTGGTCAAGTAGCTGGGCCTATCTTTTATGAGTTCCTTTGAATTGCCAGAATGGAGAAAGCACAAGATTACCTATAGAAACTGACATAGAAAACAATGGTGAAGTCAGCGTGTTGCCTCGAACAGATAATAACTTCCTACTTTGCCAAAACGATGTTTTACTGAATCAACTGGAATTAAAGTGTATCTGATATTGCTATTTTATCCTTATTTTTATTAGAATTCCTTTCTGAAAAACCTGTAACAAATTTTTTATTTACCCATAAGATTTCAACAAATAGTGAAATAATGATTTTTTTTTTTTTTTTCCTGAGAGCCCGCTGTGCCAGGCATTATGGCTTAGTGACTTAGCTATAGTGTTAAAGCAGTACTTCTCAGAGTGTGCACCCTGGCTGCATCAGCATTACCTGGGAAACTGTTAGAAATTCAGACTCTCAGGCTTCATTTCAGAAGTTCCTGAATCAGAAACTCTGGGGATGGGTGCTAGTAATCTGCCTGTTAATGAGCCCTTCAGGTGGTTCTGATGCACGCTCATGTTTGAGAGCTAGTGAGTGAGTTAGGGTAACTACATACTGAGAAGGTGGCTACTTAACTACTCCACTGACTTAGGGTAAGATGAGTCTACTGTAACAAAGAGACTTAACTACTATATGTTTAAATTTATATCCTGCCAAAAGTAATGAGGACCATCACACCCACTCTATAGATGAGAATACTGAGATTTAAGGAGATTTAAATCACATGGCTGGATTCCCAAATCCGGCAAATCCATCTTTGAAGCCTGTTTTTACCACTAGTCTATGGGATCAACAACTATAGTGCTTCGGTACGGACATATTCATGTTAAAGTGAGTTAGAAAAAGTTTTAGATCTGGAGGTAATCAAGATTGAGAACTATATATACTATTTGCCTTTGGTTCAGAGACTCTTCCTTTTACTGGTTTGCCATATGAAACTCAGCAAATGACTTAGAGTCTTACTTCTCTCATCTGAAATAGGATAATAATGGTGCATTTTATTGTATGTCTGGTGAGAACAAAGGAGATGTTTTCCAGGGGGCTTGGAACTCCTCAGAAAGCACAATGCCATTCAGCTGGACTTCACTAAGTACATAAAAACCTAAAAAGTTACGTAAAAAGAAATTTTCCTCAACGAGGTATACTTTGAATATTCCAAGGAAATCTCTGTATAAAAATATCACAACCCCTAACTGGAGTAAGAATAACATTTCTGTGATACAGACCATATTCTCCAATACAGTAATATTTTACCAAGTAGCAATAGGAGAACTCCCTGAAAAGCAAGCACATTGAACCATTGCTTCTAGGGGAAAAGAAGAGATTGGGGATTGTACATTTCAGAGGCACAATAACAAAGTTGCTATTTTTGGTTCAGGAATTTCAATAGTCAAGGTGTTTTATGGCCTTGAGTGTGTGGCTCTGACATGTTAGCATCACTGGATGTATGCAACATTTGAATACACTGAGTTTTTCCTACAAATAATCGCCTTCATTTCCCAAACATACCAGCACTATTATTAATATCGGCTTTCTCTGACATACCTTTGGTCAACTTTTTAGCCTTCTGTTTCACACTGAAAAGCACACTGCTCTTTAACCTAGATGGTAAGCTATCAATGCAATGTTTCCTTTTTCTACCGCAATGTTAGTTTCCAAAAAAAAAATAATTTTAAACAATTATGTTACTTTTTTAATCCATTGGATGAAAATCAATTAGGTAGATGAAGTCTTGTATTGCTGCACAAATACTTAAATATGCTTCTGATTAAAATCTGTGTTTTTAAAGGGGCATGCACCTGTGTTTTTAGGCCTCCAGTTCTATAGAGGGATGCTGTTTTGAAGTTTTAGAAGTATAAAAGTCAAAATAGAGGTGCAGATTTCCTGAGGTTTTCTGGTGGAAGCAGCTTAGATTTTAGTAAGTTTGGAGAGAAGTGGCTTTTTCAAAGGCACAAGGGAGGGAAGCAGTAGGGGACAGAAGCCACAAATCCAAATTTCCCCAGAGGCAGGGTAGCTAAAGGTAAGACGTGGGCAATATAATGAAATATGGTGGGGACTCTGGCAAAGCCAAGAGGGCCCCTGGGGGAATTTTGCATCTTGGCTCCAGCCGATGGTTGCCATGTGGAATTCCTGCCAAGTATTGCCAGAATTTTTAAAAAGAGGAGCTAGAAATGTGAATTTCTGTGTGACATCTAATTTTCAAATGTGAATTCAAACGCTCTTATAATAGTGTGATCTCTAACATCTGAACAGAACAAGGCTCATTTGTGGACGGGGCGTTGGCTGATGTCTGCCAACTTGTACCATCTGAAAAATACAGGTTGGGGTGTGTGTGTGTGTGTGTGTGTGTGTGTAACAGGCAAGTTAGGACAGTAGTAGTGAAGGGATTGTATTTACTGACGCAATTCAATACGCTTATGCAAAGGTTTAGTTAGGTAACCTGAGGTAAATATGGCATGGTCTTGATCTTCACGTTATTTTAGAAAGAGTGGGCACATCTAGATGTTAACTCAGTACTCTTATGATATATTATCATGGAATCATGAAAGAAGCGAATTCAGCCATTCTTCAATATTTTGCTTGACTAATTGGGGTCATATTGGTGGTTGGCTTATAACCACAAATGAAGCCCCCAAAACTTCACTGAAGTTTAATATATTTAAATTGGTTTCAGATTATATTGGTAACATGAGCAACTGTAGGTGCAACCACAACTTCATATTTATAATGGAGTTGTCCAGTGGACATCCTTAGGGCATGACTTCACCATAAGAAGTGAAAGGAGGAACAATATACTCTTTTAATTTTCACTCTGCCGATAGAGTCCTACATAATTCAGTTGTGGCTGTGTTCTACTACTTGTGGTTGGTGCGGTTCCTCTGGCTCATAAAAATAAAAACCATTTCACATCATCCCTCCTCGATTGTCTCGTAAACGTAAATCAAAGAAGGAAAAAAGCTATAAAAGAAATACAAATACCCACTAGATAGGCTAAGAAATAATGGACTGGGATTATTCCTTAACATACTTAAGTATGGTGCTTTGCATAAGAGATACACCTCTCCTTAGTCAATAGATGGGTTCTTGAAAAGTTACTTGTAAATCAATTTTGTGAAACGAAATCATATTTTAAATGCATTAGATGAGTTTGCTATTTAAAGGAAAGCTAGGATAAATCTTTTTGGAAAGCAAAACAAAACAAAACAAAACGAAACAAAACAAAACAAAACCCAAATCTATTTTAAAAATGAAATCTTAGTTCTAATATATATCTTGGCTCCAAGTTCATGAAGCCATTCAGTAAAATTTATTTCAGCTGTGATCCTCATTTTGTTTACTTCTCCAGCACATTGCACCCGAAGACCTCCAAAGCCTTTGCAAATAATGCATTTGAAGTGTTGCTTCTGGATTCTGGTGAGATTTACACATCCACAAAGACTAGAATCAAACTAGAGATGCTTCGTAAGTTTGCAAATCCGATGAATTTGCAGGCAGATGAGGGGTTAATCAGTGTTCTCAATTTTCATGGGTTGCACACATGAGGCAGGGCTCAGTGGGTTCTAATAAGATGGTCTTTAATCCCTATTTCACCATATGTAGAAATTAAAAGTTTAGACCAAGAGGTCATGCTTACCTCCATGTCTGTGCTCCTGATTCCTCCTAGTTAATTCTGTATCATAATAAACATGTGAAACTCAGCCCACTGCTCAATCTCAATAAAAATTCACTCACAAACAAAGCATAGGTAGGTATGGGAGATAGGAAGGTGGAATGCAGACAAAGGGAGAGTCATCCCTGCAGTAACAAAGAATCCAAGTTCAACACTGGACAGCAAGTACCATGTTAAAAACGGCCTCATTCCACCAGCTGGGGATTTTCAATGGACTCTGTGAAGTCTTTTAGACTGGAGCCATCTTAATAGCTGTTTTTATATTTCCCTTTACCTGTTTCTCCTCTTTACTCCCTCTATTTCAGAAGAGAAAAAGATCCTGCTTATGCAGAAGAGTTAAATGTTCTCCTTTGTTGCCTGAACACCTGCCAAGTCGTCCGACCTCCCCTTCTAATCTAAGCCTTTGGTTCATCAAGGTCTTTTCCAAAACAAAGACAATTTCCTCTTTAGAAATTTTCAAATAAAACTTTCACCTCCACGTCAAAAGAAGCAATGGTATTTCCCTTCAAATTAACTTAAGTAGAATTAAGAAAACCTCAGAAATCATGATTAGATCAGAGGGGAGTCTCTCAGATTGTCCGTGCAGGTAGGAAGAGGGGTTGGCTTCGGAAGGACTAGAGGGGGAATGGGAATGCAGCCAAGTCAGTCGTTTTCAGGTCTCTTCTTGTTTTTTCTGAGCCCACATGCTTCTTGTACCATATTCTCTATTCCCACTTCTTCGTTTCTCTCAGTAGACAGGCTATTTCCGCTTCTTTATGCACATGGCTGCCCCATTGGCTTCCAAATTCGCAAAGCTAGTTATGGACACCAGCTCTGGTTTTCAAGCATCCTCGGTACTTTTCCAAATTTTCTGGTGAGGAAGTCTGATTGCAGACCTTGGATCCCATGCCCATCAGCTGTGGGGAATGGGGGATGACGGGGTGGGGTGTCACATAGTAATAACGAAGGCTGTGTGAACGCTGTGTGAAGCAACCACTGATGCTGAGGAAGGGACATTTTTTAAAGCAGAGGGTGAGCTAGGTTCATTTTCAAAGTAGTAGTCAAGTGCAGGTAAGAATCCTAAAATCTTAAATAGTTTCATTGTATTTGATCTGCAGATATTAAAGTATCCGTTGCCACAAGGTATCCAGTATATTCCAGAGCATGAGTGAACCATGAGGGATCCGGAAAGTAGAAGAAAGCAACAAGAAAGAAAATGATCTTATTCCTACTGGTAAGCCATGCCAAGAGGGAGTGTTGCAAAAGGAAACACATTGAAAATAAGTCCAAAAAGCAATATAGTTCAGGGCAAAAAAGGGACTGAGATGTAGACTTGAATTAACTGAATTTTAACCATGAGAAACAGGGTGTGTTCTGCGTGTCCTAGGAAATAATGACTCGGAAGGGAAGAGTCCAGAGTGGGGGAAGGGGGAGGTAGAGGGAGGTTTGTTAAGTAAGGAAGCCTTGTGATGGCCTTTCTTATCACCTCTGTGTACAGCTGGATGAGGAAGTAAGCACTGATTGGCGATGAAAAAACACTTTTTCATAGTATTGAACAATTTAAAAATTTTTTAGAGAGAGAGTACACAGGAGTGGTGGTGGGGTGAGGCAGAGGGAGAGGGAGAGAGAGAATCTTAAGTAGGCTACATGCTCAGTGTGGAGATTAATGCAGGTCTCAATCTCAGGACCCTGAGATCATGACTTGACCTGAAGTCAAGAGTTGGTCACTTAACCAAATGAGCCATCGAGGTTCCCTGATAGTAATTAGCAATTTAACAAAATAGCCAGAAGTTACCATACTTAATCTCTTTTAAAAATGGGAGAGATAGTCTCCTTTGCCTGGGTACACAGAAGCCAAAAGAAGCCAAGACAGTCTCATAAATTCTTACATAGCTTCCTCTCTCCGGCCCACCACCTATTAGCTGACATTAAATCCCTCTTTCCACAGATAAAGTCACATACTTTGAATCTCAAATTTTCAGCAACCCAAATTTGCAAATTTCTCCTAGAACTCTCCTTTCACTGAATAAATATATTTTTAGTAATGTTTAAGTTGCTTAATTTTTACGGCAAAGAGACCAGTGAACACTTAGAAAATGTCCTCATTTTATTTCACCAGGGACTCTGGCCGATTTGAGCTCAGACATTCTCTGGGTTCAGGTCACAGGAAGACATTATTATCACCTCATTGTTCAGAGCACCTGGCTAGAGAACCTGGAGGGTGAACAATTGCTGAATGACAAACGCCGTAAGCACTGGCCTGCTCTGTCTAATTATCCAGCTGTCGTGGTGCACTGGGCAATTTTTCTTTCCAATGTCTCCTCCCCTCTGCCCAGCTTCAAACCACATAGTAAAGAGAAGAATCCACAGAGCTCTGCATTAGAGCTTTTAGAGCAACCACAATGCAATCAAAGTATCAGGCTGCAGGAGGGCAGAAGCCATTTCTAGAGTGTGGTTGACCCATATGTTGCACTTGGGTTGTTATATGGGTCAGACAAGGGTGCTACTCATTGGAGCCACATGTGAAAATGGTGATGACTCAGGCTCTCTTGCTTGCTTGATGTCTTAGTTCCCAACCTTGTCCTCTAGCTCTTCAGTCTGGTGGAAGGATCCTGTGAATCCCTAAGGTCCATGACAGAGCTGAGGTGGCAATGTTCCAATGTGAAGCTCAGGTCCTGAGCTCTCCGGAATGTTCTGGATCAGTGAAGAAGGAGACACTATGACAAGAGTAAAAGGAAGCATAAATCAAGAAAAGGAGAATAGTTTATTTAGTGATAAATTTTGCCTATGTTGCAAAGCTTTATCATCCACTGTCATTGAGAATCATTGTAAACATCTTATGATGCTAACAGCATAATCACAGAGAGAAAAGTCCCTACAGTGCTACACAGCATAAAAATGCTGCTGCAGATATGCTATGTTTTGATATTCAAGTTTATCAGCATCTATGCATTTGGGCCAAAAATGACCAGAGACTAGACTAATTTCTTGGACCTTTTTCATTTTCATTGATCTGTATCACAGATTGGTTTACCACTGGCTGATGGCACTCATCTCAGAGATTTGGTGGTAGAACATAAGGTTGCTGACAGTATTTGCCTCCTGACATGGCTTTTATTTCTGTTTCTGTTTTTGTTGTTGTTGTTTTTGCTTTGTTTTTTAGAGAGGAAGAGAGAAAGGAAGGGAGCGCAAGCGGAAGCAGGAGCAGAGGGGCAGGGAGGGGGGAAAGAATCCCAAGCAGACTCCATGCTGAATGCAGAGTCAAGTCGGGCTCCATCCTCACGATCCTGAGATCATGACCTGGGCCAAATACGAAAATCAGACACTTATCTTACTGAGCCACCCAGGCACCCCAAGAAAGAGAATCTTAAGCAGGCTCCACAACCAGTGCATGAGCCTACCATAGGGCTCAGTGTCATGCCTGAGATCATGTCCTGAGCTGAAGTTGAGTCAGACACTCAACCAACTGAGCCACCCAGGTGCCCTGCCTTCTGAAATTGATTTTAAAGTACTCCACAGATGATTAAGTTTTAAGATCCAGGATAGCATAAACCAAATATTCTATTTTTAAATATTTTACATATGTTACTATGTTGTGCATAGAAAGGATGCTTCATAAATACTTGGTAACTAGCATGTGACAATATTTTTTATTGAAGTCATGATGTCAACAGATATGATTTATAAATATATCTAAATTTATATATAATTATATAACATAATTATAGACATAAATTTATACATTTATAATTATCTATATAAGTTTATATTATATATATATGAAATTTTTATTTACTCAACTATTCATTTAATATAAATTGTTAGGTTTTCTGCTTTTATCAAGATTTTTACTCAGGTCTAGGAGGTTTTCTTTTTTTTTTTCTTTGATTTATTTATTTTAGGGAAAGAGCAAAGCTCATGTGCACATGAGGGAAGGGCAGAGGGGGAGAATCTTCATGCAGATTCTCCACTGAGCCCAGAGCCAATGTGAGGCTCATCGCATGACCCATGAGATCATGACCTGAGCTGAAACCAAGAACTGGTTGCTTAACTGACTGAGCCACTCAGGTGCCCCACAAGTCTAGTCGGTATTAAGCTATAAGAAGTTATTTCAATATTGTGAATTGGGTTTGACAGAAATCATGAAATAAATTTATTTAAATAAATATTAACCTAATTATGATTGCTTCTTTAGATGTTACACTTATTTAAGGGTTACCGCTTTGGTTTTATGTGAGTATACCCAACCTCAATTATGGAGACACCCAGAGAATGGAAGCTTAGTTTTCTTGTGGAAACAGCACATTTTCCATGCCTGATCCTTTATGCTTTTCTTTATGTTATCTGATTATCTTTTGTGGTTCAATCTCATGCTAGTGAATCCTGGAGGTCACATACCATTTTTTTTTCTGTTTTCTTTCCTTTTCTTCTTAAAACAACAACAACAACAACAACAACAAAAAACAAAAAACCTTTATTCTAGAATACATTTAGCCTCCTTAGAGATACGAGTTTTCACTTTATGTCTAAAAATTTTTGATGACTCCAATGTTCTCACTTTCCCTGGAAACTCAGTGAAGATGCAAGTCTAAACTCAGGCAATGAGATGTAAGCCGAACTGGGTGCTATCTTAGAAAGTGTCCTTTAAAGGGAATGGTGTTCCTTCCTTCATTCTCCTGCCTGGAACACAGACTTGATGTGTGGAATCTTAGCAGCTATTTTGGATCATGAGTTGAAACACCACTTCCTAAGGATGGCAGAGCAATGAGATACAAAGAATTAGGAATGCCTACTTCCTGATGTCTTCATATAAGGGAGGAATAAATGTTTATATTGTTTTGCATTTTCTTGATTTGCAACTGAACCTAATTCAAACAGATACTATATCCTAATTCATGCTGACATTAATAGTTAGATATCTCTCTGTGGAAAAGATGTAGAAAAATTTAAAATTCATGAAAAAAATGTTCCTCAACATCGACAGTTGGGAAATGGAGCTGTTCAAATGTAAGAAGCTATGAGAAATTCCTACTTGATTCAACCAAGTTCCAAACAAAGGACGTCTCAAGGTGGAATACTATTTAGTTTGCAAGGGAGTTTTGTGAATTTGTGAGAAGCAAGAGGAAGAAATCTTGGTTCTTATGGGCAACCTGAGAACTTAGAGAGGCTGGACTAGAGACAGAGAAAGGTGTAGAATGATGGAGAAAGCAGCATTTGGAGCCCCTTTCCCACCCACCGTCAGCAGAATTGAGGTGAAAGTTTTGGGAGGCTGGATGACCTGAGCAGAAACCTCGATAAGCACTGGTGGCAGCAGCTCTGGAAAAGTCATTTTCTTGGGCTGAAATGACCTTAAGTGATGCAGCAGGGAGCTTCATGAAGGAATCTGACCTGCAGATTCAAGGATGTGGGCAGTCATTAAAATGCCAGTTTCTGTGCTGACATTCCTTATAGAGGAATGGCTTCCTGAGAAGGCACATTTCTCCCTTGCTGAGATGAGGAGCTGTTTGGAGAACTTGGCCTGGGAACCTCAGGGCACTGGAAGCAGAGGAATGACAAAGAAGGTAAAGGAACTTTCTTGAACAGTCAGGAAGATCATTCCTCTGAGCCTGGAAGGAAGCTGCCGCACAGTTAGCCCAACCTTGAAATAGCAGCTTTACTAGGAATGTGGAAAAAAATCCTTATGTTGAAACCCCTTCCCCCAACCCAGCTGGCATGGTCAGACCTCATCTCTGTCTTATGTTCTTCAAGCCCATCACTGTGAAAATCTGAAAGGTGTCTTTAAGCCATAAGATGCATCTCCCACCCTGTTTCTGAGGGAACTATCAGTCCAGAATAGGCTTTTTACTATTTTAATATGAGAAACTAAGGGAAAAAATGGATCCTGTAAGTAATTCTGAATCATAAAGAAATGAACATATAGTTTAAATAATCTGAAGGAAAAATGTATCTTGAGTGTGTTCCTTTTAGTTTTCCCTTACCATAAATTTGAACTTAAATTCTTATCGAAGTAATATATTTAGTAGTAGTTTAAAAAGACTTATGCCAATCTCCTTTCCTTTGTTGCCAGTTCTCATTTCTCTAAGGCAATGATTGAGTAGCTACCTCCAAATTTAACTCATGCATTATGCCATTAATTTTTTTGATATTAATTTGTAGATAGTATTTCTTACTATAGAACATATATTCTTTCTCCCACATTTATCATTATAATCTTATTAACACTTTACTAACTAGTATTTACATTAGCATAATTATGTAAATAATGTTCACAGTTGAGTCACTTATGTGTCATGTCCTTTGTATCATTTGTATTATTTTCTATTTTATACAACTTTTTGTTTTGTCTGGAGTTGACAGTTGCTTTCTTTCTGTTTATTTGCTTAGTGTCTCTGTACCTATAACTAATTTATTACTAATTTCTCCAAATTACAAGTAAGTCTCCTTATTTACAGTCAAACAGTTTTGGGATATAGCTCCTGGGCTCTCTATTCTCCTGTCCCCCTCTAAGCTTCCTGCGGGGTGGTCATCCTGAGACATCCCTTTACCATTTTGTGCATTTCTTTTAGTCTCTAACTGGCTGGGACCTCCAGTTCTCAGACTTCTGTCTTCTTCTTTTGTGATTTACTCCTTTGTTTTGATGGAATGCATCCATAAATGGCTTCCTGGGAGAAGAATTTGGAGAAATGAGAGAGACATTTTCTGCAACCTTGGAAGTCTGAAATTATTTTTACTTGGCTTTGATATTTGATTTATCATTTGACTGGAATTTGGGGTTCTGACTTAGAAACAATTGCTGACAGAATTTGAAAGATCTGGCCCCTTTATCACTTAGCTGCTGATGTTGCTAATTCAAATGACACTTTTATTCTCAAACATTTTTCTGAAGTGACTTACTGTTTTTTTGGGGGGAACTTTAGGTTCTTCTCATCATCTCTAGTATCTGAAATTTCACAAAGACAAGCACTATAGTTGGTTTATTCGTTATGCCGGGCACTTGGACTTTCATAATCTGGAAAACTATTTTCTTTAGAGATGGCAACTTTTATTGTATTATCTCTTTAATAATTTCTTGTTCTTCTTTATTTTTAAATTTTCCTTCTTTTGGAATTCCTGTTATTTAAATGTTGGAGCTGTGTGACTCCTTCTCTAATTTTATTAGAATTTTTTCCCTCCTACTTTCCATTTTTTCTTGTGTGTTTGCTTCACTTTTTGGAGATTTCCTCAGCTATCTTCTCTTCTTTAAAAACTTTTTAAAAAATTTAATTGTTCTCTGAAAGTTCCTTTAAAAAAATGACAGCATGTTATTATTTCACAATGCAAAAACCTCTGATTACTTTGAGACTACTAATACTATTAAAATTTTTTCTAAACTTTTTTTTTTTTCTGCTGGCTGCATTGTCCTTGTTTCCTCCTAGTGTATTTTATTTGTTTATTTTGGCCAGTCTTTCCTGTTAGAGCCTTTTCTCAAATGTGTGGTGAACTTTGGCCGTATGTTTGTATGTAAAATGAAGATTAAAATTCTCTCTCTTAGGCAGGGCCTTGTCAGCTTGTGGCCTTGGAGTGTCATTAGCTGATGGTCTTTTGGAGGGGCCATTTTTAGAGAGGAAGCCTCCGATCTGTTGCGGGGATACTGGGGGTGGGGTCACCTAGCTCAGTAAGTGTTGTTTCCCTGCCCTTCCCATCCTATTTTCAGAATAATATCTTACCTTTACCCTCTGCTGGGTCAGAGGACCTTGACTCTGACTCTGGATTCTCACTGATTTTTCTTTCTCCAGAGACATAATCTCCCCAGAAGTGTCCTCTGGGGTAGAGTAAGTTTCTTGGTTGGATAAATGGAGTGTCAGAAGAAATTCTTACAAAAATTTTCAACATTTCTCCTGTTTTTAGCCTTACCTTGCACAGTTTTTTCCCCCCACCTTGCATTTCTATTCTTAGAAGGACCTAGAATATCAATGTGTGAAGCTTTCTAGGGTTATGTGCTACAAGTTATCTTGCTGGTTCCTTTTGTTCTTTTCCTCCAGGTTTAGGTATCAGCTTTTCAAATACATACAAATACACTCACACAAAAACATGCGCCCCATATGCTTGCACACGCATGCACACACAGCTGGGATCATACTATTCATACAGAAAAATATATTTGAAAAAGTTATTGAATTGAAGGAAACAGAAATAGATTTTATAAACTATTCTGTGGTTTTACAAATATTGGAAAAACATGAGTCTTACAAAATAAAACTTGTAAGATGAGATGATAATATAATAAACAGATTTGAAATGGGAACTGAGTTGAGGCAAGCAGAAATTTAAAATCAGTTACAAGGAAAAAAAACTCTTAAAGTAAACATTTCAGAACAGGGTTTAAAGATGCAATTGGAGTAGAAAAAACACCATAGTAAATCAAATCAAGGGTATATACAATAATATGATAAAGTAAAAATCTCCCAGAATGTAGAGGTATATGACAAAGAACTAGGACAATTAAATGAAGTAGTAATTTGAAGGCCTTACTGAGATTTGGCTTAGAGAGTGTGAGTGTTACTAAACAGGATGTCAGAATAAATAGAAGGGAAGCAATATTTGAAAAAAAAAAAATAAATAACACTTGGCTGGGCCAGTGGAGAAAGTTCTGGTTTTGCAAACCAAATGAGCTAAACCCCAGGAAATACTAGTAAAAATAATACAATAAATGCATGTATTCTGATGAAAGTCTTAAACTTCAAGAAGAAAAGAAAAATCAAGCTGATGTGCACCTAGGCAGAAAAGACTGGTCACCTATAAAAGAGAACCTAAATAGTCAGCTCAGATATTTCCTCTGTACAAAGAAGAACCAATGAAATGATTTCCTAAGAGTTTTAAAGGGGAAAGAAAAGATTGCAATTGAAGATTTCTATACTATAGCTAAGTATTGTTCACATTAGAAAATAACAGAAACACTTTGCTGGAGATACAAAAGCTCACAAAACATAAAATGCTCTTTTTAAAAAATAGATGCAAAATTTTGTAACAACTATGAGATGAGCACACACACACACATATACACAGACCCAAGAAAAGGGAAGTAAAGAGGGACGTCTGGGTGGCACAGTCAGTTAAGTGTCGACTCTTGGTTTCAGCTCAGGTCATGACCTCAGGGTCCTGAGATCGAGCCCTGGATCAGGCTCTGTGCTCAGTGTGGAGTCTGTTCGAGATTCTCTCTTTCCTCTCCCTCTGCCCCTCCCATTCATGCTCTCTCTCTCTCCCTAAAATAAACAAATCTTTTAAAAAAGGGGGGGAAGTAATGAAATTCACAGCAATGAGAGTTATTATCATAAAAATATAAATTTTTATGGTAAATTAGGGAAATAATAAAATGTTAATTCTAATATACATAATATACTAGATATATGTATATATATATATGTAAGAATGATGATTTGAAAGCAAGAAACTAGATCTTGGATCTTGGACTATATTACAAAAACTGGTAGGTAGAAATAAAAGCTGTCATTTACTTATCTAAGAAATCTGTTTCTATCTAAAGTTAATAATTAGAGGAAAATAATTTTTATTGAAAAATGTAACAAGTAGGAGGTTAATTTCTTATAAATAACTAGAAGGGACGGGAAAAATAACTTGAGTAAAATGGCAGAAAATAAAACATCAAGGAAGGATTGAAAGGACAAAAGTTTTCAAAAACAACAGAAAGACTATGAGAGAGAAAGGTGTGCTTTACTGAAAAACCAGGTCTTGTTTCCACAGAGTGTGCCCTTCCAGGTGAATAATTCTAGTCTCTCATTTTGTTTGAATTATTTTAGAATAGTAAGTTATAGGTAATGGATAAAAATGCAAAGTAATTCTTATCTATGAACACAAAAATTCTGTCCTGACCTGATCTACCTCCTCACAAACCCCCCCAAAACCAGTTTTCTTGCATTTGCACCTTCATGTTAATATTCCTGATCTATAAATGTGCCTGTTCTTCAGATTCTCTTTCTCTCTCTTTCTTAAAGATTTTATTTCTTTATTTGACAGAGAGAGAGAGAGAGAGAGAGCACAAGGAGGGGGAGCAGTGGGCAGAGGGAGAAGGAGAAGCAGGCTCCCTACCGAACAGGCAGCTCAATGCAGGACTTAATCCCAGAACCCTGGGATCATGATTTGAGCCAGAGGCAGATGTTTAACCAACTGAGCCACCCAGGCACCCCAGATTCTATTTTGAACTGGTTAAGACATCTGTCAGGTTCCCTCATGTATTAAATCACATCTGTAACATGTGCTCATTTCTATATTAGTATGAAAGCCATGATAGAATATTTTTGGAAATTTCTCTTTAGTAAAATGAATCAGTTCTGATTCATATAAATAGGTTAAATCCCGAGTAGAAGAAACACAAAGGTATTGAACAGAATTAACGCAGCCTCATATTTTTTGCTGTATTAAAATGACCCAAAAGGTAAATAAAATAAAATAAAATAAAATAAAATAAAATAAAATAAAATAAAAGTTTGGGTAGAAATCACTTGGGCAAGTTCAGACAAAAAAAAAAAATTGGGCTAGCAGCATCAGTATATGCCTGAGCAGAATTTATGTCAAGTAATAATGAACAGGACAAAGAAAGTCAATGTAGGTATTTGAAATTTTGATCTACAATGAATTTATAATAGGTTCTGTATGTATCAATGATAAAGATAATGCAGAAAACATCAGGAAACAAGGAGAAATTGTCAGGTCCAATACTAGTAAGACTTTATTAGGCCTCTCCTCTCTACTTGACGCATGGATCAGGCAAAATAAATAAATGAGGGTCCAAGTAATATAATTGACAATACTGATTTACTGGCCAGATATTAAACTTCATGCTCTGTAAGTGGGTAGATGACATAGCCATTATGGGGAGTGGAGTAGGTTTGCAGAGCCTCAGAAAGTCTGATGTGGCCAGAAGGACAGACCATTAATTTCAATGAAATAATTATAATGATAATATAGTCAACAAACATCCTCATCAGATCCTGGAATCTTACTAATGTCCTTGAATTTTATCTTTTACTCACTTAGCTTGACCCTAATTGAAACCTGTTTAAATGACAGATAGGTGATAAATGCATCCAAAGGGTGTTCTTTAAAAGAAAAAAGAAAATAGACAAACCTCTAGGTAATCCAATTAAAACAGAAAATAATGCAGCCAAGAATACTATATCCAGCTAGGCTATCATTGAAAATAGAAGGAGAGATTAAAAGCTTCCAGGACAAACAAAAACTGAAAGAATTTGCAAATACCAAACCAGCTCTACAGGAAATATTGAAAGGGGTCCTCTAAGCAAAGAGAGAGCCTACAAGTGGTAGATCAGAAAGGAACAGAGACCATAAACAGTAACAGTCACCTTACAGGCAATACAATGGCACTAAATTCATAACTCTCAATAGTTACCCTGAATGTTAATGGGCTAAATGCCACTGTCAAAAGACACAGGGTATCAGAATGGATAAAAAAACAAAACCCATATATATGTTGCCTCCAAGAAACTCATTTTAAACCCAAAGACACCTCCAGATTTAAAGTGAGGGGGTGGAAAAGAATTTCTTTCTTCTGATGAAGAAAGCAGGAGTGGCAATCCTTATATCAGATCAATTAGATTTTAAGCCAAAGACTATAATAAGAGATGAGGAAGGACACTATATCATACTCAAAGGGTCTGTCCAACAAGAAGATTTAACAATTTTAAATACCTATGCCCCCAACGTGGGAGCAGCCAACTATATAAACCAATTAATAACAAAATCAAAGAAACACATCAACAATAATACAATAATAGTAGGGGACTTTAACACTCCCCTCGCTGAAATGGACAGATCATCCAAGCAAAAGATCAGCAAGGAAATAAAGGCCTTAAACGACACACTGAACCAGATGGACATCACAGATATATTCAGAACATTTCATCCCAAAGCAACAGAATACACATTCTTCTCTAGTGCACATGGAACATTCTCCAGAATAGATCACATCCTCGGTCCTAAATCAGGACTCAACCGGTATCAAAAGATTGGGATCATTCCCTGCATATTTTCAGACCACAATGCTCTAAAGCTAGAACTCAACCACAAAAGGAAGTTTGGAAAGAACCCAAATACATGGAGACTAAACAGCATCCTTCTAAAGAATGAATGGGTCAACCGGGAAATTAAAGAAGAATTGAAAAAAATCATGGAAACAAATGATAATGAAAATACAACGGTTCAAAATCTGTGGGACACAACAAAGGCAGTCCTGAGAGGAAAATATATAGCGGTACAAGCCTTTCTCAAGAAACAAGAAAGGTCTCAGGTACACAAACTAACCCTACACCTAAAGGAGCTGGAGAAAGAACAAGAAAGAAACCCTAAGCCCAGCAGGAGAAGAGAAATCATAAAGATCAGAGCAGAAATCAATGAAATAGAAACCAAAAAAACAATAGAACAAATCAACGGAACTAGGAGCTGGTTCTTTGAAAGAATTAATAAAATTGATAAACCCCTGGCCCGACTTATCAAAAAGAAAAGAGAAAGGACCCAAATAAATAAAATCATGAATGAAAGAGGAGAGATCACAACTAACACCAAAGAAATACAAACTATTATAAGAACATACTATGAGCAACTCTACACCAATAAATTTGACAATCTGGAAGAAATGGATGCATTCCTAGAAACATATAAACTACCACAACTGAACCAGGAAGAAATAGAAAGCCTGAACAGACCCATAACCAGTAAGGAGATTGAAACAAAAATCTCCAAACAAACAAAAGCCCAGGGCCGGACGGCTTCCCGGGGGAATTCTACCAAACATTTAAAGAACTAATTCCTATTCTCCTGAAACTGTTCCAAAAAATAGAAATGGAAGGAAAACTTCCAAACTCATTTTATGAGGCCAGCATCACCTTGATCCCAAAACCAGACAAGGATCCCACCAAAAAAGAGAGCTATAGACCAATATCCTTGATGAACACAGATGCGAAAATACTCAACAAAATACTAGCCAATAGGATTCAACAGTACATTAAAAAGATTATTCACCACGACCAAGTGGGATTTATTCCAGGGCTGCAAGGTTGGTTCAACATCCGCAAATCAGTCAATGTGATACAACACATCAATAAAAGAAAGAACAAGAACCATATGATACTCTCAATAGATGCTGAAAAAGCATTTGACAAAGTACAGCATCCCTTCCTGATCAAAACTCTTCAAAGTGTAGGGATAGAGGGCACATACCTCAATATCATCAAAGCCATCTATGAAAAACCCACCGCAAATATCATTCTCAATGGAGAAAAACTGAAAGCTTTTCCGCTAAGGTCAGGAACACGGCAGGGATGTCCATTATCACCACTGCTATTCAACATAGTACTAGAGGTCCTAGCGTCAGCAATCAGACAACAAAAGGAAATTAAAAGCATCCAAATCAGCAAAGAAGAAGTCAAATTATCACTCTTTGCAGATGATATGATACTATGTGGAAAACCCAAAAGACTCCACTCCAAAACTGCTAGAACTTATACAGGAATTCAGTAAAGTGTCAGGCTATAAAATCAATGCACAGAAATCAGTTGCAGTTCTCTACACCAACAGCAAGACAGAAGAAAGAGAAATTAAGGAGTCAATCCCATTTACAATTGCATCCAAAACCATAAGATACCTAGGAATAAACCTAACCAAAGAGACACAGAATCTATACTCAGAAAACTATAAAGTACTCATGAAAGAAATTGAGGAAGACACAAAGAAATGGAAAAATGTTCCATGCTCCTGGATTGGAAGCATAAATATTGTGAAAATGTCTATGCTACCTAAAGCAATCTACACATTTAATGCAATTCCTATCAAAGTACCATCCATCTTTTTCAAAGAAATGGAACAAATAATTCTAAAATTTATATGGAACCAGAAAAGACCTCGAATAGCCAAAGGGATATTGAAAAAGAAAGCCAACGTTGGTGGCATCACAATTCCGGACTTCAAACTCTATTACAAAGCTGTCATCATCATGACAGCATGGTACTGGCACAAAAACAGACCCATAGATCAATGGAACAGATAGAGAGCCCAGAAATAGACCCTCAACTCTATGGTCAACTAATCTTCGACAAAGCAGGAAAGAATGTCCAATGGAAAAAAGACAGCCTCTTCAATAAATGGTGCTGGGAAAATTGGACAGTCACATGCAGAAAAATGAAATTGGACCACTTCCTTACACCACACACAAAAATAGACTCAAAATGGATGAAAGACCTCAATGTGTGAAAGGAATCCATCAAAATCCTTGAGGAGAACACAGGCAGCAACCTCTTCAACCTCTGCCGCAGCAACATCTTCCTAGGAACAATGCAAAAGGCAAGGGAAGCAAGGGAAAAAATGAACTATTGGGATTTCATCAAGATCAAAAGCTTTTGCACAGCAAAGGAAACAGTTAACAAAATCAAAAGACAACTGACAGAATGGGAGAAGATATTTGCCAACGACATATCAGATAAAGGACAAGTGTCCAGAATCTATAAAGAACTTAGCAAACTCAACACCCAAAGAACAAATAATCCAATCAAGAAATGGGCAGAGGACATGAACAGACATTTCTGCAAAGACGACATCCAGATGGCCAACAGATACATGAAAAAGTGCTCCATATCACTCGGCATCAGGGAAATACAAATCAAAACCACAATGAGATATCACCTCACACCAGTCAGAATGGCTAAAATCAACAAGTCAGGAAATGACAGATGCTGGCGAGGATGCGGAGAAAGGGGAACCCTCCTACTCTGTTGGTGGGAATGCAAGCTGGTGCAGCCACTCTGGAAAACAGCATGGAGGTTCCTCAAAATGTTGAAAATAGAACTGCCCTATGACCCAGCAATTGCACTATTGGGTATTTACCCTAAAGATACAAACGTAGTGATCCAAAGGGGCACGTGCACCCGAATGTTTATAGCAGCAATGTCCACAATAGCCAAACTATGGAAAGAACCTAGATGTCCATCAACAGATGAATGGATCAAGAAGATGTGGTATATATACACAATGGAATACTATGCAGCCATCAAAAGAAATGAAATCTTGCCATTTGCGACAACATGGATGGAACTAGAGCGTATCATGCTTAGCGAAATAAGTCAAGCAGAGAAAGACAACTATCATATGATCTCCCTGATATGAGGAAGTGGTGATGCAACATGGGGGCTTAAGTGGGTACGAGAAGAATAAATGAAACAAGATGGGATTGGGAGGGAGACAAACCATAAGTGACTCTTAATCTCACAAAACAAACTGAGGGTTGCTGGGGGGGGGGGGGTTTGGGGAGGGGGGGGGGGGAGTGGACATTGGGGAGGGTATGTGCTTTGGTGAGTGCTGTGAAGTGTGTAAACCTGGTGATTCACAGACCTGTACCCCTGGGGATAAAAATATATGTTTATAAAAAATAAAAAAATTAGAATAAAGAAAAAACAAAATAAAATGATCATGCATACACTTACTTCTTATTTAATTAAAAATAAAGAAAAATGATACGTACAATGATCTTTGCAAAAGAAGCTAGAGTACCATTGTAAGGTATAAAATTAAAATAATCTAACTGTTCAGTAACATGTTATTGTATTACATATTTTATTTTTATTTAATCAAATTCTATCCTACCGTTAAGAGAAATATTGCAGAGAAATATTTAGAAACATGAAAATGTTTGCAGTATGTTATTCAGTGGGAAAAAAGTGAGTGCAAACAAAAATGCAGAGTATAATTTTTTATATTTGTAAAAAGCATGAATACCTGTATAAAATGTATGAAAAAATATACATCAAAATATTAGATATCTATGTTTTCTGAGTAAAAATTGGAGATTTAAAATATTTTCTTGGTGCCCAGCCCTGTGTTCTGATTTTAGACTATAAAGACATAAGATGAAAAAGTTTAAAACGGGATACCTGCATTGAGAATATCATCTGTCTTCTCCCTGTCTCGCTCTCCTTTCCCTAGGAATTTGCTCAGGCAAACTCGTGACTGAGTGAGGGGGCTCCATGGCGTCCCTGGGCAGGTGACAGCTGATGGGTCTAGAGGAACACACCTGCCCCGAGCTAGGCTCATTAGATCCGCTTGCTGTCCTGAGGATTTCAAATTAAGATTCAGAATCACAAGCCAGTTAACCCAGAACAAGAATCATACAGATAGACAAACCCAGGGAGCCGAGGGCTGTCCTTTGAATGTGGCCAATCAGAAGTCATCTTCAGCAAGCAGGAGAGTTGGTTTGTGAAGAGATAATCAGAACCACAACGTGTGCCTTTCCTGTGTGTTCGTTATGTGACAGGTGTTCTCTGTGTGCTCTACCTTTGAGATAGATGCTATCCCCTTCCTCTTCTATGAGAGTGAAGAGACAGCGCGTGGAGAGGCCACATGGTCTCAGAGAGATACAGAAGGGGACTGGCTTCCTCAGGCCTCAGGGCTTCACAGGTCCTAGTTCTAATCACATGTGGGGCCCAGTTTTCTTTCCTGCCATTTGTTTCCAAGCATTCCTCTGACTCCTTAAGCTTAGCCTCTGGTCTGTCACAAGCTTGAATGGGAGTTTCTTGCAATCTGCCAACCCCTGGCTAAGGAGGGAACAAATGCACTCAGTGACTATCTACGAAGTGTCTTTGACATCTTGGAATTCACCTCACCTTTGAAAGTGGTCCCACAGTGGGAATATAATATACTGGAATTTTCGTCATGTATGACTTTGCACAATGAGTGACATCTATTCTCCTAGCTCACAGATAATTTGAGAAGTTGAAAAAATATTCCAAGGAAGGAGAAAGTGCCCATTGAAAACCACTCCTTGAGAGACAGAGGAGATCTCTAAGCACTCCTGCTCCTCCCCACAAAATGTGTATTTATAAAAATGTTTCTAAACCATTTCAGGGAATTCACACATTTTAGTGCAGCCACCAATACCAACTTCTGGGTTAGAATATGTTTGCAAAAAAAAAAAAAATTGTGTTTTCTTTAGTTTACGTATTGGTCCAGATTTGAATGAATTGCATCTAACCACAGTGTTGAATGTTTTGTTATACCCACCTCCTAGAGGAGCTCTGTCAGTCTCTGGAGGCAAGACCATTGCAGGAGACCAAACGAGCATTCCTGGGAAAGAAATCGAGACAGGAGCCGCAAAAATAACTTTCAGCGGCAACAAAAATATTTTTGTAAGGTGTGAAAACTGGATAAGAAACTCCCTTCTCTGAGATCCAACACTTAACTCTTTTCTTCCTAAATTTCAGGATAGCCTAGGTTGTGAGGAGATTTTTCTTTAAAAAATAAAAGATTTGGCCGCCGGGGTGGCTCAGTGAGTTGAGCATCTGACTCTTGGGTTCCACTCGGGTCATGATCTCAGGGTCACGAGACTGAGCGCTGGGTTGGGCTCTCACTCAGCAGGGTCTGCTTCGGATCCTCTCTCTCTCAGCCCCTCCCCTGCTCTCTCTCTCAAATAAATAAATATTTTTTAAAAAAATGAAAGATTTTTGTTTCAGAATAGTGAAAATATTGAAAAACTATTGAAAATTACTGAAAAACTGTAAAGATGTGCCCCGAGCTAGAGGCTGGGTTTCCTTCCTTATTTTGGGGTAATAATGGCCCTTATAAAACAACTCGGGGTGCCTGGGTGGCTCAGTCAGTTAAGCGACCGACTCTTGGTTTCTGCTGGGGTCATGATCTCAGGGTCGTGGGACAGCCCTGAGGGGGACTCTGTGCTCGGTGCAGAGTTTGCTTGGGATTCTTGCCCCCTTCTTCTCCCTCCTCCTCCGCCCACCCCACCCCTGCTCAAGCACATGCAGGCGCTTTCTCAAATTATAAAGAAATAAAATCTTTAAAAAAACAAAAACAAAAACAAAACAGCAACTAGAGGGGCATTCTTCCCTAGAAGACGCAAAAGAAAATTCAGTGGCCAAAGATCCAGATGAAAAGAGAAACATTCGGCTTATCATCTGGATGTTTTGTCTACATGAGGGAAAAAATCTGTGGATGTTTCCAAATATTTGAAAAGAAAAAATATTTGGGAACATCCAGATGTTTGGCTTTATGCAGCTCAAACATCCAGATGTTAGACCAAATGTCCCCTTTCCGATAGGATGTTTCGGCATCAAGTAGACCCAGCCATGGTTACGGTCATTCCAAATTGTTCACTAGTGTCACAGAAAATTATCGGGGGGGGGGGTGCATGACACCCCAAAGTGTGAAGGTTATAGATGATCGTAAACATTCAGAGCAGGAGGAAAGGAGGGGCTTGCTCCGCCGACCAATCGGGCTGAGTCATTACTAACACAAGTTGTCAGCAGTAACGTTCTCCTGAGGAGGGCCTAATAATTAGGAATAATAAACGTAAGCTGGTGGCCCTTGCTGATTAAAAGGAAGCCAGTAGCACTTGCAGTGTTTACAGAACTTGAAAGACTTGGAAAGGGACATCCTCTGCTTTGAAATGAGTTGAAAATTCTAAACTTCACGGGAAGGGGTTAGGAGAGTTCAGTTTCCTCCTCTTATTTTATTGGGCTCAATCTAATGTGACCCTGAAGTGTCTCCAATTACAACGTTCTTAAACTTGTGGGAATCAGCCTAATAAAAATACTGTAAAGAAATACAGCTCATCCCACAGCTGTGGGCCGGCTGTGGGGATTACCATGGTGCAGGAGAGAGGGTCGGCCTCCAGAAAGCGGATTCCATTTTCTGCATGGCAGTAACATGAACTTGAATGGAGGCGTCAAACGAGAAGACAATGTTTTGATTCTGATTAAGATTCTAAAAGCTGATTTTTAGCCAACTTGTTGTTGGCGAAGAACAGCGATGCCATAAATAAAATAACCACAGATGGGTCTGGATATCTGTTATGAACAACCATCAAGAAAATGCTTTTCTTTTAATTGATTGATACTGAGCAAAAGTAGTATTCAGCCAAAACCTTACTGCCAGTCCTGTTGTAATTATTTTTTTAACCAGTTCACCACTGCATTCCAGGCCTCTGTTAGGACCTCCTACGGAGCTGCCTGGTACAATGTCTGCACCTGATATGTGTTTGGCTTTGCATACCATGCCTGAAATTGTTCAAGAAAATTAATCTCTCTCTCTTCTTTTTTTTTTTTTTTTTACTTGCAAAAGCATAGCTTGCTGGAAAGTAACCTAGATGTGGTCTGAGTTGCTTTTTTAAAGTTAACAGTCTTCAGAGAACGTGGGGTCGGGCTGAAGTCAGGGATACAATGGTCTATCAGGACGGGAGTGATTGAAAGCCAAAGCTGACTTTCCAAGGAATTATCCACAGTGTGGAAGAAGAAGAAGCAGACCTTAAACGTTTGAAGAAGCATTTTGTATTCTTTTTACTGCTTTCTGAGCAATTGAACTCTGGCTTCATTTGAGAAAGAATCTCAACAATTCTTCATACTAGCGCAAAAGTTACCCACATGTAATCTAATTAAAAGGCACACGCTTGGATGCGGGTGTGCGCACAGACACGCGCACGTGTACACACACACACACACACACACACACACACACTTACACCAGTACCAGTGATAACACTCAGCATTGTTTGGTTTTGATAGAAACAGAAAACACAGCTTTGGTTCTGAAAATGCTTTCACGGGGCATCGAGATGGGAATAGAATTATTACACTAATTGTATGGAAACAAGTGAGGAGTTAGCCATGATTTCTTCCTCTGATAAGAATGAAACTCTACGTCGTCACATGCCAACTAACTAGAAAAAAAAAATCCTACAATGGTATGTTCAGAAGTGTTAAAAGAGTATTGGAAATGATCAGTGTTGATCAGAGAGACCCTGGGCATCACTGGGAGTGCGTATTAGTGTGGGTAAGAGCAATCCTGAGACAGAGGGCTTGAATCAGAATCTGGGCTTTGTCTCTTCTGGCTGGCTGACCTTACTCGAGGCTCTTTCTGCCTCAGTTTCCTCTTATGCAAAATCTCATGATAATGGTAGTCCTAGTGTCTGGGTTGTAGCCAGGATTAAATAAGGAGTACCTGGAAAGCTCTTAGGTAAATGCCTCCCATGCAAGACATCTTTGAAACCAAAGTACATGAACCAAAAAGCCTTGAATCGAAAGGTTCCCGAAGCTCCGATATGGGAATGAGAACTGAAGAAGCCATCTGATCAGATGCCGTGATCAGAAATAAAATGAGACATGTTTTGACACTTAATGACATCCTAAAAGATGGGGCGGCAGCAAGATGTACACATGTGTCTGCAGTAAATGTGGTGAGGAGGTGGGGGCGTTGGGCAGGGGACATCAATCTCGCAGCTTTCAATTAGGATCCTGTGGGCGGGGAAGAAGACTGGAGTTCGCGGGGAAGGAGCTGGCTGATATTATTATTATTTTTTTGATGCAGCATTCCAGAAAACATAATCAATGGCACCGGTCCAGTTCCCATTTAGTAACCAAAGAACTAGCTGCAGCTGTTTTTATGCCTGGTGGTGCCAGTTTGATAGTGTATAATCATATTTGCATAAAGATAAAAAGGAAGGTGTTATAGAACACAGTTAAGCCTATGGTTTCACCATGAATTAAAGGTAATTTCAGACTAATTAGGTATAATTTGTTAAGGAATTCTTCCCAGCAATGATGACTCTGATTTTGTAATTACAGGACAATGCTTACTGTGGCTTTCAAGGCAGGAGAAAGCACACCCGAGGGGGTCGTGTCCCACACTAGGCAGATCTAATGGTGCCACAAAAGACAGGTGTTTTGTCAGATTTCAGCCACACACTTTCACACCTGCAACGCATTAAGTACAGCAGCAATGTTAATGAAGACCAGGTGCCTGTTCTCCGACTCAAATGAGGAACTGGCATGAGATTTGCCGTTTGCTACCTGACGTCTTCCTCTGCATCTCTGAACGCTGGCCCTTGGGTTGATGGGGAAAACGAGCTGGGTGAGTAGGCTTTGGGGCAGTTCTGCTCTCCTCCTTTCTTCTTTGAGTGGGAGAACCTGGGTAGTGAGAAGTCGACCTTTGCCTTGCGGTAGTTAACGTCTGTAGGCACTGACCCGGCCCTTCCCTGCCATTAGTTCCTGCCCTGCAACAGCGGGGCAGGCTCTTCTAGCCCAAAGTATTCCTAGGCTTTTTCTGCGGCTGCCCCTTTTGTGCAGAGCTCAGCCTCCGGGTCCTGAAAAGAGCTGAGCTGCACAATCTACAAAATGGATTTCTGGAAAGTGCTGTGTTATCAGCGGCTACCAGGGAAAGTTTGATTGTAGCTACTTGAGTCTTTTCAAACTTGAAGCTTTGCCATTCCATCCGGAAATGAGTAATGGAGGCCTTGAGCAAGCTTTTTCATTTTAATAAAACACAAGGTTTTCATTGTGTGTGGCTACATTGTCGTAATGCTCTCTGTTATGAAATACAAAATCTTTTTCTCCCTCCCTTAAAAAAAGAAAAAAAAGAAAAAAAACCAGTCTCAGCTTTGGAGTTTTTCCTCCTCTTTTGCCTCCTTTCCTTTGTTTCATGACTTTGAGCTCCAGCTGTCCGCTCCTTGCAATTCCTAGCAGTTATGTGAAAAGTTAATATTTTCTCAAAAAAGCAAAACAAAACAAAACAAAAACCCCAAACCACACATCAAAATTGAAAAAGGGGGAAAGAATGGGCAGGTCTCGGTTCTCAGCAGCAGGAGTATAATTATCAGACTTATTACCAGTGACTCCTGGCACAGGACAGACCCTAAACAAAACAGCCTCTTTACCCAGGGAGACGGAAGGATGAACGAATATCAAAATGTTTGATGCTGGATTTAAACTCCAGGCCCTAATTAAGTTAGAAAAGAATGGAATCATAGACTTCTAGAAGAGCAGATGTAAATCTTGGAGGAGAAAGGACCTCTCCAAGTTCGAGTTCGTTAACTCTTTGATTCCTGAAGTGAATGCATTGGCACCTCAAGCCAAACATTCAGAAGCCAACAACGGAAGTGACCTACGAGCATCGCAGATTCAAATCCTTCATTCCATTTGATTTAGCAGTGTTGTTCAAGGAACAGTCACGTGTCCTTGAGAGAGTTTTTCAAGAGGCACCCTCGCGGCACCAATGTACTGAGTGGGAAGGTTTTGTTTGTTTGTTTGTTTAATTGAAGTATGCTTGACCTACAACATTACGTTCATCTCAGGTATACAGCATAGGATCTGACAACTCCATACATGATGCCATGTTCACCATGGTAAGTATAGTTGCCATCTGTCACCACACAGAGCTATTACGATATTATTGACCATATTCCGTACGCTGTACTTTTCATCCCCATGACTTACCTGGAGTTTGTGTCTCTTAATCCCCCTCCCCTGTTCTGTCTAGCTTCCAGCCCCTCTGCTCTGGTAACCACGAATTTGTTCTTTGTATTCCAATCTGTGTTTGCTTGTTCCTTCTGGGAGGTCTTCCCTGAGAGGCAGCACCTTAGGCTTTCCCTCTCCACATTCCCCCAGCCACAATTTAAGTGGTTTTATTTTTCAATTTATTTGTAAGATTTGTTTTGGGTTCACAGCAAAATTGAGGGGGAAGGTATAGAGAGTTCGATGTATCATCTGCCTCCACACAGACAGAGTCTTCCCTGTGATCCACATCCTCCTCAGAGTGGTATATTCATTGCAACTGGTGAACTTGACACATCATAATTACTTCAAGTCCATATAGTTTACATCATAGTTCACTCTTGATGTTGTGCATTTTATGGGTTTAAACAAGTATATGATGGCCTATATTCCCCATTATAGTGTACAGAGAACTTTCTTGGTCTTAAAATCCTGTGCTCTGCTTATTCATCCCCACCTCTCCAAACCCCCGGAAACCACTGATCTTTTCACTGTCTCTGTAGTTTTGCTTTTCCCACGAAGTATTATAGTTGGAACCCTACATTATGTTACCTTTTCAGATTAGCTTCTTCAACTTAGTTCTATGAGTTTAAGGCTCTTCTGTGCCTTTTCATGAGTTGACAGCTCATTTTCTTAAAAATTTTAGTCATTTATTTGATGGAGAAACAAGAGAGCACAAGCAGGGGAGACAGTAGAGGGAGAGGGAGAAGCAGGCTCTCTGCTGAGCAAGGAGCCCACGTTGGGCTTGATCCTAGGACTCTGGGAGCATGACCTGAACCGAAGGCAGATGCTTAACCATCTGAGCCACCCAGGTGCCCTGACAGGTCATTTCTTTTTGGCACTGGATAATTCCGCTGTCTGTATACCACAGTTTAGCCACTCATGTAATGAAGGACATTTTGGTTGCTTCCAAGTTTTGGCAATTATACATAAAACTCCTATAAATATCAATGTGCAAGTTTTTGTGTGGACATGGGTTTTCAAGCCCTTTGAGTAAATACCAAAGGACACAGTTTGCTGGATTGTGTGGCTTAGTTTTGTAATAAATTCCAAGCTGTCTCGAGGTTTCTTTTTCCCTCTCCTTCCTCCTTTCTTTCTTTTCTTTTTTTCACCAGGAATTGCAGTTGTCTGTTCCCTGCAATTTCTAGCAGTTACTTAAAAAGTTAATATTGTCTTTAAAAAATAAAATGAAACACTGAATTCCAAGAACAGATTGGTGGTTTCCATAGACAAAGAGGGGGTGGGAGTGAAATGGATAAAGATGGTTTTAAAAAGAAAAAAGGTGGCTGTACCATTTCATGTTCTCACCAGCAATGAATGAGAGTTGCTGTTGTTCTACATCCTTACCAGCATTTGGTGTTGTCAATTTACTTTTCTTGTCTTACTGCATTAGCTAGGACTTCAAGTACAGCATTTAAAAGGGGTTGTGAGAGATCTTGTCTTGTTCTATTCAATTTATTTTATTAATTTGGTATCCATCAAAGATTTAATATGAAGAATGGCCTTAGCTGCCAAAGAATAGTTTGAAAACCCTATCATAAAGGCAGCAAATACTTGGACATCTACTATTACTCAAGGATTCAAGCAAATCCAAATTCTTCCTGTGGACCATGTTGGCAGTGTGTACAGATGCTCATGAAGCCCACTTCTATCCAAAGGTACTGAGGTCTTCCCATACAACAAGAAATCCAATCATGTTTTGGTGATTCTGGAGAATCCAGTGACTATAGCAAATGAATCTCTTCAGTTAATGTTACTGACAGTTTGGATTACAGGTACTCACCAGAGAGCTCAATTTGAAATTAATCACTTTCCAATCTTCTCAAAGTCTCACATTGTTATTTGAAAGGTTTTCTCTGACCTTACTACTCAACATGTGGTCTGTGGGCCAGTAGCAATGGCCAAGCTTAAGAGCTTGTTAGAAATGCTGTATCTCAGGCTCCAACTCAGCTTCCTGAATCAGAATCTGTGTTTTTAACAAGTTCATCTGTTGAGTCAGTCTGTCAATCATTTGCCTATAAAATTTTGACCGGCATTGGTCTAAGAGATGCTGTCACCATTTATTAATCTAGACCAGAAATTTTAACTTTAGGCTCCTTTTTATCAACAATTTGGCCTCAGGTTTATATACTCCTTGCAACTGAAGGCAAAATGGAATCCTTGTGAGTGTATATATATGTGCTCATATTTGTAACCATAGGTCCACTTTTTGGCAAAGAGGGCTCATAAATTTTTAGCTTTTAAAAATATTGCAAACTTGCTTGATAAAAATCTTTTGCCAAACAGACAAATCAATTTAACAAATAGAGGATTCCAACTTTGTGGTAATGTGGAATTATAATTAAGAAAGGTTTTAAGTCATCTGTTTGGGTTCCAATTTCAGGTCTACCACTCAAAGCTATATGATCTTTGATCAATTTCTTATCCCCCCCGTGCTTAGGTATTCTTCAAATACAAAACCTGGATCATAGTGAGACCTAACCTATAGGGCTTTATGAGGGTTATTATAGTTAATACATTTAAGTTCTTAAAACTGTCTCTAGCACATACTAAGCACTCAATAAATGTTGACTATTACTCTACACCTGACCCTTTTCTTGGCTCTGGGGAAATTGTGGTAAGACAAACACCATCCCAGCCTTAATAGGTCCTTTATCTTATCAGGAGAAAATACACATTCAAATATTAATTTTATAATTACTTACTTTATGGGATGCATGCTATGCATAGAAAAGTACAAGATGCCTTTAGAAGGACCTGACCAGGGCTGAGAGGTCAGGAAGGCTTCTGTTCAGGAGTTAAGGGGACAAGGAACAGGGAAATAGAGAGCAATCTAGTCCAGTGGGGTGGTCTTTCAAGGTCTGGCATCCAGATCCAGCCCCATGGGTGCTGGGCTGAAGAGGGATGATGAAGCTGATGAGGTGGATGGAGCCTGGAACCTGCAATGCCTTGTGAAGGGTTTTGGTCTCTAGTCTAAGAACAATGATGTGTCTGAAGAAGATTTTAATCAAGCGTGTGATGACCGGGTTTTAAGTTTTACTTTATGACTGCAACAGGCATGTGGGAAATGGGTTGAAAGGGAAATAAGAATGAATGCTGAGAGACCAGTTAGGAAGCATTTGTGGCGGGACATTATGGAATTGATTGCACCTTTTTGGAACATGTTGGCAGCAAAAGAAGAAAGAGAAATGGATGAACTAGAGAAACATTTAGGTGTAATTAGGAGGGCTTGGAGGTTAATGGATTTCTGATAGAATTGTATTGTTCTTTTATTTTTTTTTTCTTCAAGATTACAAAGAAATTAAAAGAATTGACTTTATTTGTAGATTTTCCCTTCAGTCTATAGATACAGACCCCTCTACTCTCATGGGCTCTTTTTTTTTTTTTTTTTGGCCTTATATATGGCCCCATAGGTACTCTCACAGATTCACATACCATTCATATTTTATGTACTTTCCCCTTGTAAGACTACTTCTGTTTATTTTAGAAAGAAAATCATTTATGCTTATAAGACAAAGATTCTATTCTCTGTTGACAGTTTTTAAAAAACCTTTGAAGTTCTTTGAGGTGTCTGGGGTGGGGCTGGATACATTTTTGCCTTCCTTAGTCAGAAAGAATACAACGTGCGATATATTTTGACTGCTGTGATATACAAACTCTGCCCCCCCATTAGGTGCTGATGAAAATAACTAACACCACCTGTGTAGAAATTTTGCTCTTGTTTCCTTTGGGGATGCATGCAAGGAAGAGCCCAGATATCTAGAATCCCCAGTTACATGCTTTCTACAAATTTTTGGTCTCTTTAATTTTAATCCAGTTCTTCTTCTTCTTTATATCATTCTGGCATGATAACAGTTGTTATTTTTCACCCCTTCCAAGTAAAAACTTCCAGTTAGAGGGACTCCAATTTATCAAGTAGGTTGTAATACTAAGAGTAACAAAATGGTAATTATAAATGATAGAATGGCTATCACTGATTGACTACCTACTAGTTACCTGGAGCGGCTGTCTGAGTAGTAGTCGTCCCAGTCTGCTAAGAAACCAAGGTACCATTGTTCCTATTGGTCTGATAGGAAAACTGAACCCACTCCTTGCCTTTACAGGGTTCTCCTGGCTCTGTTCCACGGTATCCCCCAGAACCCCATGTTTCTTGTGTTCCTGTCTCTGTCTTTAAATGCTATCTTCTACTTTCTTCTCCAGACCACTTTCTTCTGTCTTTTTGTCTCATTTCCTTGGACACTTCTTCTTAAGATGATGGCCAAGAAATAGAGAATGGAATGAGGTGATGGGTGTGACTGGCTCTTTCTGCTCAGAGATTGGGAATATAGCAAAAGCACCCCATACTGTGCTCCAACAGGCAGACATTCTACCATCTTGGGAAACACAGGAAGGCAACAGTCCTTTTTCAGTCCCCATTGGATGAAGCCCTGTGGGTGGCACCAACTGGTCAATATGTGGGGTTGCCCATGGTTCAACAAGCTGTTGTTGTTCGTGGTGGTGGTGGCGGTTTTGTTTTTCTTAAGTAAATGAGGTGTAGGCCTTAGGCTCCTGGCCCTCTCCCAGAGCAGGTTTGTATACCCCTGAAGTCTGAGCTGAATTCTGCCATCTCTCCAGTAACACTTAATTGTTTTTAATTATCCCTCCACTGAAGCTGAACCATCCCTCACCTAGGTCACAGCACAGAACATGGCTCATAAGTTTTACGAGCCACCTTGTGTATCTCATTCATGTGCTCAGCCACCTTTCCTGACAGTGAGCAATCCATCAGGCAGATACCACTGCCCCTGACAGGGTCTGGTTGCTCAGAGCAGAGAATAGGCTGTTCTTGGTATCCGTGTGTGGACTACCATTGTGTCAGGAAGCTAGGCTCTGGGCTGGAGACTTGAATTTCAGATCTTGAGATTGCCCATGAATTGAACCTTGGCATAGTCTTTTCTTTCTACCGATGAAGGTCATCTGGTTTGACAAAACTCAAGGGATTGTTTGGGATTCCCTAAGTTTGGTTACTCCTCCACGAAGCAGGGAGTTTTCATTCTCAATTTCTAGGGAGATCTCAGGCACCAGGCCTGAGTCCTCATTTGAACTCTGTAAATAGTTGCAGAAGAAACGAGAAGTCCAATATTTATGGGTGGATTGCATCGGCAGAGTCCTACTTTTAAGTGGACTTAACAGAAACTTATGCATTATTATCCAAACATGTATTTCCCTGTGACTCTGCTCCATAAGATATGTTCGTTCATTTACCTATTTGTGCATTCACTCACTCATTTCATTCCTCAGGGTTTAAGGGCAAAGCTTTCAAAAGAGAGGAAGAGGGTTAGCAGTCACAGGGGCTAAATAGTTCAATTCTGAGGATTTTCACTTTCTTACTTTTCTCCTCTGGATTGGCCATGAATGTATTCAAGAATATGTTGCTGTTATCTGGGAAGGATACTAGATAAAGAAAACTGATGGTGATATATCTCCCTCAAGAAAATTGGTAAGATTAGATAGTTGGCTCAAGTAAGCCCAGACAAAAAGAGTACTTCCCAAAGAAGAGTATAGTATCCCAGATGTTAGGCATGATGGTTTTTTTGGGGGGTAGGGGGGTGTCCCTGAATGAATGCTTTTTCATTGTTCCTATTCTCTTCTATTCCTTGAAAGTGCTACTAGCTTCCATTTGGTAGTGATGAAAAACTTCTATTAAAAATGCATGTATTTAAATTAAAGCTAGTCAGTTAAAAGAAAACATTTGGAAAATAATGGCATCAGTGATAACTGAAAATGTTGAAAGTCATGAAGGATAGTATCTGCATTATTGAATATTAGGGAACATTGGAATGGAAGGTGGAGAGCTTTGGATAAGGGCTAGTACAAAGGAAGCCCTGGGAGCTGTAGGTAGTAGAGCTGTAGGTGGCATCCCATGGAAGATGTGGGGTGGGAACAAAGAGCAGCAGAAAGGTACCTCCACCTGCCAGCACAGACTGGCCGAAGTCATCCCTAGAAGACTGCAACCATGTTCCCCCGTTGTAGAGTAGCACTGATGTCACAGGGGAGTAAAGTCTGGTGTGATGAGAAAATTCCCAACTATTCTAGACACTTGGTTTCCCCAGACAAGATGTCTGCCCCAGCCCTGACAGCATGGGGCCCTAGGATTTTTCTAGCTGGCTCTTTTCCTAATGTCTCCATTGTCCCCTTTTTCATTCCACCAAAGGTAGAAACTGTCATAGCCTTGAGTACTTCAGATAATAGGATTTTGACACTAAAATTGCACTTTGCTTTTGCACAGGGTTTGCATTTGTATATAAATATACAATTTGGCACATCCAGAGCCTGGGCGAGTCATGACCAGGCCTAGGAAGATTCATGTGAGCTGGCCACTGCCCAGCCCATGACTTCCTCAGAGCCCCTTCCTCTCCCTCCCACTCCAGACCAGTCCCTGAGGGTTTCTATGAAGAAATAGTCTCTCTGATATTTTTACTACATGTGCAATTTTCCTCTTTTATATTGGGAAAGAAAACCTTTCTGACACTCAATAGACCCACTCAGGGAAACTGTTCAAAATGCCTCTACTGTTTGAGCAGATTGAAAAGCAGGTGGAGTGAATGCAGCCTCATTTCTATCACGTGGTGCACGGGCACACTTGCAGATGCCTGTGCTGAGCCTTAGCTTCCCCTGCCGCCAGCGCAGGCCCACAGGCTGGTCAGGCCATGGAGCGGCTGTCACCAGCTGCTGCTGCCCCTGGCACTAGCCTCAGAGGGCCTTACCCACATTCACTGTTGTGTTGCAGATGGAAGACCAGTCCGCACATCTTGAATCAGTATACCCTTAGCCAATATTCTCTGCCTCTGTCTGGCTGCTTGTTGGATCTTGGGGCAGGGGTGAGACTGAGAGATGTAGCTTCGTTTGGAGAACACCCACAAAGAGGATTAGAGATGGTGTCCACAAACTCAGATGCTCTAGAAACACCACCAGATTCTTTTTGCTTCTCTATGTTCTTATCTATATGTGCCATGTGTGCTGAATTGCCGGGGCCTAGCAGGAGATCAGGACCACATCTGAACTGTGATTGTAAATCTGTAGGACCCCTTCTGATAAATAGAACTATTTGAGGGTTGGGGAGAGAAAGTTCTGGTTCAAGATGGCAATTTAGAAAGATCCTGAATTCACCTCCTCCCATGGATACACCGAATCTACAGCTACATATAGAACAACTTAAAACCTAAAAACGAAGTGACCACTCCATAACCAGCCAATGGGAAGAAAACCACATCAAAGTGGGTAGGAGAGGCTGGAGCACCATCTCCTTGTAAATCCCACCCCTGGCACAGTGACCCACAACTAGAAGGGAACTTCAAACCTGGAGCTTCTCTCTGGGGAATGAAATGTTCAAACCTCACCATGGTCACCTTAACTTTTAGGACCTGAACCTGAGAGATGAGTTCTATAGCCAGCCCCAGGGTATAGCAAGAGGGCATAAATCCAGGAGCTTGGCCTTCTGTGAAGGAGACCTATTAGCTAACCATCATGATGGTGGACTGAGGGACAGACTTTTAATGATATATGCTGTTAGAAGTTGACTGTAGTGTTTTCCAGACACTCTGGAGGGCAGGTGTTATCTTCATACTCATCCTCTGTCATGCTCCTGAGGCTTACATGCATCTGGGGCCCAGTTTTTTTTACCTGATGACAGGTGATGCTCTTTGATTGCTCTGGTGGCCCAAGGGACTTACATTTCTGGGTCCCACAGGACTGTAGTAAATGGTGAGTTTTTCATAGGCTACCACCCTCAGGGCACTACACAGATAGCAGACTGAGGCACACCCCCAATCTTTCTGTAGAGGATGCCACTTTTCTTGTCCTGAAACTTTGGACATAAGGGTCTGGCTTTAGGTTTGGCATAAATTTAGTGGCTACCGAAATGCTCTCAAGGAATGTGGATGTCCTCTTTGTGCACTTCTCTCTACTTTGCTCCAGCTGGCTGATATTTCAAAGAAAGGAGCTTATACACTTGTCTGGAGTCATGATTTTTGGGATTGTTACCAAGGAGGTGTCTCCAGATCACTTGGCTCTGGTGGGGCTTATGCTTGTAGCCCCAGTCTATTTGCATGTTTTTAAAAGCTGTTGCCTCAATTCTGAGGGACACACTCCCCTTTGGGACACTGACAGGACAATTTGAAATAGACCATTGTAAGTTCTGTAACCACAAAGTAACTATAGTAAAATACAAAAATATAAGCATACTACTGGAGAGAGTCATCAAGTCACAAAGCAAGAAAGCAAGAGAAGAAAGGAACAGAGAAGAATTACAAAAGGAGCTATAAAACAAAATGGTAACAAGCACTTATCTACCAATTACTTTAAATGTAAATGGAATACATTCTTCCATCAAAAGACACAGTGACTGAGTGGATTAAAAAACAACCATCTATATATTAGCTATGAGAGACACACTATACATGTAAGGGCATAGAGATCAAAAGTGAGGGGATGGAAAATAGTTCATGCAAATGGAAACCAAAAGAAAGAGGAAGTAGGTATATTTATATCAGATGATAGACTTTAAAACAGACTGTGATAGGAGACAAAGTCATTACATAATTATAATGGGGTCAGTCCAACAAGGGGACAGAATATTTGTGAATATTTATAACCTATGCACCCAACACAGGAGCACCTATATACATAAAGCTAATATTAACAGATCTAAATGGAGAAATAGATAGCAATACTATAATTTTAGGGGACTTTAATATCCTAATTGCATCAACAGATAAATCATTCAGTTAGAAAATCAATAAGGAAACATTGACCATCAAAGATCTGTTAGACTAGATGTACTTAACAGATATTTACATAAAATTCCACCCAAAAGCAACAGAATACACATTCTTAAGTGTACATGGAACATTTTCCAAGAGAGATCATGTTAGACCACAAAATAATTCTTAATAAATGTAAAAGGAGTGAAATTCTATTAAGTATCTTTTCCAACCACAGTGGTTGGTATGACACTAGAAATTACACAAAGAAGACTAGAAAATTCACAAATATGTGGAGACTTAATAATATGGTACTGAATAGCCAATTGGTTAAAGAAGAAATCATAAGAGAAATAAAAATACCTTGTAACAAATGGAAAAGCAACACACAAAAATGTATGGGATTCAGCATAAGCAGTTCTAAGAGGGAAGTTCATAGTGAGAAATGGCTACCTTTATATCTTGAAAAACTAGAGAAAGAACAAACAAAGCCTAGTAGAAGGAAGGAAATAACAAAAATAGAGCAAAAGTAAGATTCACCAAACAGAGGATTCAAATGAAACTGAAATGAAAGAAGAGACATTATGGCTGTTATCACAGAAATACAAAGGACCATAAGAAGCTATTACGAACAATTACATGCAACAAATTTGACAACCTAGAAGAAATGGATAAGCTCTTAGATGCATATGACCTACCAAGATTAAATCATGATGAAATAGAAAATCTGAACAGACTAGTTACTAGCAAGGAGATCGAATCCATAATCAAAAAACTCCCAACAAGAAAGTCCAGGAATAGCTAGCTTCATTAGTGAATTCTACCAAACATTCAAAGATGAATTAATACTAACTCTCAAATTCTCCCCCCAAAATAAAAAAGGTAAAACTCTTCAAACACATTTAATGAGGCCAGCATTACTCATTATTCTGATACCAAAACCAGATGAGACTAAAAAAACCAGGTCACTCTCCCTGATGAACAAAAATGCCAAAAATCCTCAACAAAATGTTAGTAAACTGAATTAAAAAATGCATTAAAAGGATCATTCACCACAATCAAGTGGAATTTATTCTGGGGATGCAAGGATGGTTGAACATCTGCACATCAGTCAATGTGATATCCCATATCAACAATACAAAGGATAAAAATCATATGATCTCAATAGATGCCAAAGAAGCATTTGACAAATTTTAACAACCATTTACGAAAAAATTCTCAACAAAACAGGTATGGAGGGAATGCACATCATCATAATCAAGGCCATATATGACAAACTGACAGCTAACATATTCAACAGTGAAAACCTGAAAGTGATTAAGGAGCAAGACAACAATGCCCATTTTTGCCACTTTTATTCAATATAGCACTGGGAGTCAGAGCAATTAGGCAGGAAAAAAGTCATCTAAATTGAAAAGAAGTAAAACTATCAATATTTTTAGATGACATATATTGAAAATCCTAAGGACCTAACCAGGAAATTGTTAGAACTAATAAATTCAGTAACGTGGTAGGATACGAAATCAACACACACAAATCTGTTGAGTTTCTTTACATTAATAACAAACTATTGAAGAGAAATCAGGAAAACAATGTTTTTTGTTTTTTGCAAAGATTTTATTCATTTATTTGACAGACAGAGATCACAAGGGGGCAGAGAGGCAGGCAGAGAGAGAGAGGGAAGCAGGCTCCCTGCCAAGCAGAGAACCCAACACCAGGCTTGATCCCAGGACCCTGGGATCATGACCTGAGCTGAAGGCAGAGGCTTTAACCCAATGAGCCACCCAGGCACCCCATTAGGAAAACAATCTTGATGGTGGGTAGGAGGACTTGAAGTTTTCCTCATCCCATGAATACAACTAGATAACTATCAAATCATCCTAAATAACCCAGGAATTGACCTGAAGACTGACAAGAAATGAAGAGATGTCCTTTAGTGGAGAAACGGATCCTGGAGATGAGGGAATCAAGGTCATGGACAAAAGTGAGAGAGAGAAGAGCACACAGGGGAACATAAAAAGAGAATATTTACCCATAGCTATTGACTTGGAAAGTAGAGGAGTTGAATTTTGTACATTCTTGCATTCAGAGGCACTTAGAACGTGAAGTTTTAAGTGTCAGCAGCCTGGGCTCTGGGCTCTTTAAGAGAAGGTAAGAAACAACCTGGGGACTACAGTGTAGAAGCAGTTACCTGAAGAGTGCCTGGGGTACACAGTGGGGGAGATTTGCTCTTTCAGAGTGTGTCCCTGAGAGTCAGCATTCCTGGAGAGGCCATTTCCCTCCCCACCCCTCAGCATAAAAAAGGGGCCATCTATGGGAACCAGCCCAGCATGGACACTGGCTGCCTAACTTGCTTATGCTAAGCGCCACCCTCCTGTGCTCCAGTGGAACTGTCCTTCACAGTCACAGTCTCCTCAATCCCAGCACAGTAGGCCCCCTTTTCCAAAACACCAGCACAAACCCCTGCCCACCCCACATCTCCCTACCAGAGTTTTGTTGGTCTCAGTTACAGTGGAGGTGGTGACAGTTCTCATTTCTCAAGCAGACCCGAGCACTCTAGTTAAAACTAGCCACATTCAGGCCAGAGACCAAACACTGTCACAGCAGAGAAAAAGAGCCTCTGTAGATTACTGGCCTGAAGGATAGAGTAGCCAGGACACAATAGCAGAGTACATTCAACACACACCAAAGACACTCCCTGAAGCACCAGGCCCTAGCACTACATGACCTCTTCTTTATAAGGTTATTATTTTTAGAAGCAGGAGACATAACTGGCTTTTCTACCACAGAAAAGCAGGTAGGCACTTAGACAAAATGATAAGACAGAGGAATTCATCCTAATGAAAGAATAAGATAAGGCCATGGCCAGAGAAACAGATATAAGTAATATTCCAATGGAGAATTTAAAGGAATAATCCTAAGGATACTCACTGGACTTGAGAAAAGAATGAAAGATATTACTGAGACCCTTAACACAGAGATAAAAAAGTTAAATAATCAGAGATGAAGAGTATAATAAATGAGATTATAAGCACACTTGGTGCAATGAGCAGCAAGGTGGAAGAAGCAGAGGAATGAATTAATGACCTAGAGGACTAAGGGAAAGTAATGAAGCTGAACAAAAAAGAGAATTATGCAAAACAAGAATAGATTTAGGGAACTCAATGACTCCATCAAATGTTATAACGTTTGTATCATAGGAGTCCCAGAAGAAGAAGAGAGTAAAGGGGGCAGAAAAGTTATTTAGAAATATAATTGCTGAAAACTTCTCTAATCCGGGGGAGGAAAAAGTCCAGATCCAGGAATCACAGAAAAACACTCAACAAAAGCAGAAGGCATGTTGTACTTAAACTGGGGAAATACAATAATATGGAAAAAGTCTTAAAAGCAGCAAGACCAAAGAAGACAGTTACTTAGAAGGCTAATAGTAGATACCTCAGCAGAAACTCTCCAAGTCAGAAAGGGCTGGCATCATATATTCAAAGTGTTGAGTGGCAAAAATCTGCAGCCAAGAATATTCTATACAACAAGGCTTGCATTCAAAATAGAAGGAGAAATTAAAAAAAAAAAAAAGAAATACTAAAGGAAACACTGAGTGGAAAAGAAAGACCAAAAGTGACAGTATGAGGTAGGAAAAACATAAAGGCAGTAAAAATGAATATTCCTATTAAAAAATTTCAAGGAACTCACAAAATAAATGTGAAATATGGCCACATATACCTAAAACATGGGGAGGACAGGAGTAAAGAATGGGTTCAAACCTAAATAACCATTAACTCAATATAGACTGCTATATGCAGAAGATGTTGTATATAAACCTAATGGAAACCACAAATCAAAATCTAATATGCAGAGAATAAAGAGAAAGAAATGCAAACATATCGCTAAAAAACAGCAAACCATGAAAGATAAAAAGACAAGAAAGCATCAGACAAAATCTCCAGAAACAACCACAAAACAGGTAACAAAATGTTAATAAGTACATATCTATCAATAATTACTTTGAATGTAAATGGACTAAACACTCTAATCAAAAGACATAGGGTGTCAGAATGGCAAAACAAAAACAAAAACAAAAACCCAAAACCCAAAACAAAACAAAACAAAAACCAAGACCCATTTACATGCCACCTATAAGACACTCATTTTAGACCTAAAGACACCTGCAGATCAAAAGTGAGGGGATGGAGAAATGTCTCTTATGCAAATGGGTGTCAAAAAAAAAAAAAAAGCTGGAGTAGCAATTCTTATATTGCACAAACTAGACTTTAAAATAAAGATTGTAAAAAGAGACAAGGGCACTATATAATAAAGGGGCCAATCCAAGAAGAAGATACAAGGATTGTAAATATTTATGCTCCCAACATGGGAGTACCCAAAAGCATAATGCAATAGTAAACATAAAGGAACTAATCAGTACAATAAGAGCAGGGGACTTAAACCCCTCACTTATATCACTGGGTGGATCACCTAAACAGACAATCAATAAGGAAACAGCGGTTTTGAATTATACACTGGAACAGATGGATTTAACAGATATGTTCAAGATAGGGCTGGGAAGGGAGACCAACCATAAGAGACTCTTTTTTTTTTTTTTTTAAAGATTTTATTTATTTGTCAGAGAGAGAGGGAGAGAGAGTGAGTACAGGCAGACAGAATGGCAGGCAGAGGGAGAAGCAGGCTCCCTGCTGAGCAAGGAGCCCGAAGTGGGACTCGATCCCAGGATGCTGGGATCATGACCTGAGCCGAAGGCAGCTGCCCAACCAACTGAGCCACCCAGGCATTCCCCATAAGAGACTCTTAATCTCAGGAAACAAACTGAGGATTGCTGGAGGGGAGGGGGGTGGGAGGGATGGAGTGGCTGGGTGATGGACACAGGGGAGGGTATGTGCTATGGTGAGTGCTGTGAATTGTGTAAGACTGATGATTCACAGACCTTTACCCCTGAAGCAAATAACACATTATATGTTAATAAAAAACAAAACAAAACAAAACAAAAAGATATGTTCAGAACATTCTATCCTAAAACAATAGAACACACATTCTTTTCAAGTGCACATGGAACATTCTCCAGAATAGATCACATATTAGGCCGCAAAACAGGTCTCAGTAAATTCAAGAAGATGGAAATCACACCATGCACCTTTCCTGACCACAATGCTATGAAAATACAAGTCAACCACAAAATCAATCAATCAATCAATCAATCAATCTGGGAAAATCACAAATACATGGAGGTTAAACAACATGAGACTAAACAATGAATGGGACAACCAGAAAATAAAAGAAGAAATAAAAAATACTTGAAAAAAAATGGAATGAAAACACAGTGGTCCAAAACCTTTGAGATATAGCAAAGTGGTTCTAAGAGGGAACTATTTAGCAATACAAGCATACCTCAAGAAGCAAGAAAAATCTCCAACAACCTAACCTTACTAGAGCTAGAAAAGGAACAAATAAGACCTAAAAACAGCAAAAGGAAGGAAATAACAAAGATGAGAGCATAAATAAATGAGACAGAAACTAAAAAAATAATAGATCAATGAAATCAGGAACTGGTTCTGTGAAAAAATTAATAAAATTGACAAAACTCTAGCCAGGCTTTCAAAGAAAAAAAAAATAGAAAGGACCCAAGTAAATAAAATCACAAATGACAGAGGAGGAGTAACAACCAATGCCACAGACATCTAAACAATTATAAGAGAATATTATGAAAAACTATATGCCAACAAATTAGACAATCTTAAAGAAATGGATAACTTCCTAGAAATATATAGATTACCAAAACTGAAACAGAAAGAAATAGAGAATTTGAACAGATTGATAACCAGCAAAGAAATTGAATCAGTAATCAAAAAACTCCCATCAAACAAAAGTTCTTACCCTGATATCAAAGCCAGATAAAGACACCACAAAAAAGAGAACTGCAGGTCAATATCTCTGATAAACATAGATACAAAAATCCTCAAAAATATAGTAGTAAAAAGAATCCAGCAATACATTAAAGAAAAGTCATTCATCATGATCAAGTGAGTTTCATTCCTGGTTTACAAGTATGGTTCAATATTCACAAATCAGTCAACATGATACAACACATGAAGAACACATGATCATTTCAATAGATGCAGAAAAAGCATTTGACAAAGTACAAAACCCATTCATGATAAAAGCCCTCAACAAAGTAGGCTTGGAAGGAAAATGTATCTGTGTAATAAAGGTCATATATGAAAAACCTACAGCTAGTATCATCCTAAATGGAGAAAAACTGAACACTTTTCTCTACTCTCAAGAATAAGAGAGAGACTCCACTCTCACCACTTTAACTCAATACAGTAGTGGAAGTGCTAGCTATAGTAATCAGACAATAAAAAGAAATAAAAGGTATCCAAATCAGCAAAGAAGAAAGTCATATTTTCACTATTTGCAGATGACATGATATGGTATGTAGAAAACTGAGACTCCACCAAAAACTGCAGGGACTGATCAAGTAGTCCAGTAAAGTTGCAGGATACAACAATCAATGTACAGAAACGTAATGCATTTCTATATACAAATATAACGAAGCAGCAGGAGGACAAGGAATCAATCCCCTTTACAACTGCACCAAAAATAATAAGATACCTAGGAGTAAACCTAGCCAAAATGATGAAAGACCTGTCCTCTGAAAACTACAAAACACTAGTAAAAGAAATCAAAGATGACAGAAAGAAATGGAAAGACATTCCGTGCTCATAAATTGGAAGAACATATATTGTTAAGATGTCTATAATATCCAAAGACATCTAAACATTTAAAGCAATCCCTACCAAATTATCATCAGCATTTTTCACAGAACTGGAACCATCCTAAAATTTGTATGGAACCCCAAAAGACCTTGAATAGCTATAGCAACCTTAAGAAAGAAAAGAAAAGCTGGAGGCATCACAATTCTGGTCTTCAAGTTATATTTCAAAACTCAACCGATCAAAACAGTAAGGCACTGGCACAAGGTAGACACATAGATCAATAGAACAGAATAGAAAGCCTAGAAATAAACCCGTAATTATAGGGTCAATTAATCTTTGACAAAGCAGGAAAGAATATCTAGTGGTAAAAAGACTATTCAAAAAACAGTGTTGGGAAAACTGGACAGCTACATGCAAAAGAATGAAACTGGGTAATTCTTATTCACCATACACAAAAATAAACAAATGGATTGAAGACTTAAATGTGACACCTAAAACCATAAAAATCCTTGAGGAAAGCACAGGCGGTAATTTCTCCAACACTGGCTATAGCAACTTTCTTCTAGAGAGATGTGAGGCAAGAGAAACAAAAGCAAAAATAGGGGCAGCTGGGTGGTTCAGTTGGTTCAGCATCTGACTCTTGGTTTCAGCTCAGGTTGTAATCTCATGGGTTGTGAAAATGGACCCCGTGTTGCCTCCATGCTCCAAGGAAAGTCTGCTTGAAGAGTCTTTCCTTCTTCTGCTCCCCCCTCTCATGCGCATGCTGTCCCTAAAATCTTTAAAAACAAAAACAAAAACTATTAGGACTACATCAAAATAAAAAGCTTTGCACAGTAAAGGAAACAATAAATAAAACTAAACAGCAACCTGTGGGATGGGAGAAGATATTTGCAAATGACATACCTGAAAGGCATTAGTATCCAAAATATATAAAGAACTTATAAAACTGGACACCCCAAAATCAAATAATCCAATTATAAAATAGGCAGAAGGCACGAATAGACATTTTTCCAAAGAAGACATACCAATGGCAAACAGACATGTGAGAAGATATTCCACATCACTTATCAGGGAAGTCAAATCAAAACTACAATGAGATATCAAATGACCCCTGTCAAAATAACTGAAATCAACCACACAAGAAATAACAGGTGTTGGTGAAGATATGGAGAAAAAGAAGCCCTCTCGCACTGTTGGTGGAAATGCAAACTGGTGCAGCCACTCTGGAAAACAGTATGGAGTTTCCTCAAAAAGTTAAAAATAGAACTACTCTATGATCCAGCAATCACATTACTAGGTATTCACTCAAAGAATATAAAAATACTAATTCAAAAGGGTACATGTACCCCGATGTTTATAGCAGCATTATTTACAACAGCCAAACTGTGGAAATAGCCCAAATATTCACCAATTGATGAGTAGATTAAAAAGATGTGGTATATTTATACAATGAAATATTATTCAGCCATTAAAATAATAAAATCTTGCCGTTTTCAAGGTCATGGATGTAGCTGGAAGTATTATGCTAAGTGAATTAAGTCAAAGAGAGACAAATACCATATGATTTCAGTCACATTGAACTTAAATGAGCAAAGGGGAAAAAGAGAGGGAGAGAGAAAGGTAAAAGAAGAAACAGACTCTTAACTATCTATACAGAACAAACTGATGATTACAAGAAGGGAGTTGGGTGGGGGGATGGCTAAAATAGGTGATGGGGATTAAGGAGTTTGCTTGTGATGGGCATTGGGTGATGTATGGAAGTGTTCAATCACTATATTGTATACCTGAAACTAATATTACACTGTAAAGTAACTGGAATTTATTTATTTATTTTTAAATATTTTATTTATTTATTTGACAGACAGAGATCACAAGTAGGCAGAGAGGCAGGCAGAAAGAGCGGAGGAAGCAGGCTCCCAACAGAGCAGAGAGCCCGATGTGGGGCTCGATCCCAGGACCCCGAGATCATGACCTGAGCTGAAGGCAGAGGCTTTAACCCACTGAGACACCCAGGCGCCCAGAAAGTAACTGGAATTTAAATAAAAACTTTTAAAAAACTCTCATAGACCCCTCCGAAAATAAAATCTCATAATTAGATAGAAAAGAATAAACTACCTAGGAACAAATTTAACCAAATAATTGAAAGACCTGCATACTGAAATCTGCAAGACATTATAGAAAAAATTAAAGACATAAACACAAAAATATTCCATGCTTTTGGATTGGAAAGATATTGTTCAAATGTCCATACTACACAAAGCAATATGCAGATTCATTACAATCTTTATTGAAATGTCAATGGAACTTTTTTTTACAGAAATAGAACAAATAATCCTAAAACTTGTGCAACACCCCAGAAGAATCCAAATGTCCAAAGTAATATTGAGAAAGAGAGACAAAGCTAGAGGTATCACACTTATTTCAGACTATACTACAAAGCTATAGTAATGAAAACAGTATGGTATTGACGTAAAAAGACATAAAGAGCAATGGAACAGAATAGCCCAGAAATAAACTGTGCATATATGGTCAATTAATTTATAACAAGGGAGCCAAGAATATACAATGGGGAAAGGGCACACTCTTCTATAAATGGTATTCAGAAAATTGGACCACTGTCTTATAGCATACACAAAAATTGACTTAAAACGGATTGATATATTCACTGTGGGAAAACCTATGGAGTTTCATCAAGAAATTAAACACATAAATATGATACAATCTAGTGATTCCACTTCTAGGTATTTACCCAAAGGAAAAAAGAAAACCCTACTTTTCTATATGTAATACATATATGCACCTCTATCTTTATTGCAGCATTATTTATAATAGCCAAGATAGGGAAACAACCTAAGTGTCCATCATCAGCTGAATGGATGAAGATGTGGCTATCTACATACAGTGGATCACTACTCGGCATAAAAAGAAAAAATGAAACTTTCCATTTGTGAAAATGTGGATAGACCTCTAGGCATTTTGCTAAGTGAAATAAGTCAAACAGAGAAAGACAAATAGTGTATAATCTCTCTTATGTGGGGAATCTAAACAACACCAATAATCCAAAACCACAAGCTCATTAATACAAAGAACAAATTGGTGGTCGCAAGAGGCAGGGTGGGGGTGGGGAGAGATGGATGAAATATTTTTGTTTTATATTTTTTAGCTTAACTGAATTGAATTAAAACAAAAAACAAAACCCACCCAAACCAAAATTGCCCTCTGTTCCATGGCAAAGAAATATGGCTAGAACTAAGACTTACTCTATCTTGCCCTCTTTGTCATTCCAAATGCCGCTGGGAGAGGGAGTGGCCTTGGAAAAGTAGGTATTTGGTTTTGGCGGCAACATCCAAAAGCCGTGGTTCCCCTGAGTACACGAGCCAGGGAGTGGCCTCTGTCTCTGAGTCCACATGCATCTGTGGGAGTGAGTGTGTGAGGGTTAGGGTGTGGGTCTGGGTGTGGATGTATGTTTGTGTAAAGGGTGAAAAAGAATCTTTGCTGGAATAAGGAAAGGAATGAAACCTAGATCAGTTCAAAGCCAGGCCATGGGAAGGGAGCGCGGTGGGGGGGAGGAAGACTAAGCCCACTACCTTCCAAATCAGTAGATGCAAACTGCCGCAGGAGGCTGACCTTTTACTCCAACTGATGTCAGCTGCAAGTTGTAACCTCATGCCATTAGTTATAACCCATCATACCTCTGGTGGGTTCTCTTATTGGCCTTGGTTTCCCTCTTCCTCCCTCCCACAGCTTCCCTCCCCATCCCCCACCCCACCAAAAGGCTCAGGTTGCAGGCTGCACTTGAAAAAATTTAAAGTTGAAATGCTTTAAAAATAGTGGATCTTAGAAAGCCTGAGTCCGTTCTATGCATCTGATTTTTTTTTTTCCCTCCAAAAGGGATTCTCTTACATTGGCGCCTGAGATGGTCTGAGAAGGCATGTATTTTGTTTTTGTCCCTGAATTTGGTGAAGAGTTAGACAAATGGGGTCCATAACAAAATTTAAAACGTTTATCAGCTGAGCCTGGAATGCAATAAAACATCCCTCATTCTCCTTTTGGAAAAAGTCTGCAAGCATTCTGTTGCATGATTGGGAACTGGGCAAAAAAAAATAATTTATAAGTATTTCTAAAAAAGAAATCTAACCCGAAGATTTTGTACATAGGGCAGGAAAGAAACTTCAAGAATAGGTCTGAGAAGAATTTTAAAATTCTGGGCCCTTCATTCTGTTCCTTTTTTTTTTTTTTTCTTCCTTTTTTTTGAGAGTTTATTAACAAATCTGTATTTGCTTTGCATGAGAATATTTGGTTTTTAGTTCAATGGAAAGAATGAAAAACTATAGATAGTAGTGGCTTCTTGGGCATGTGATTTGTGCAGTCAGTGTTCTTTGCTCACGGGAGACTTGCACTCAGTTTAAAGCTTTGCTCTTACCATCCTGAAGCTCCTAATAACTTTAAACAAAGGGCTGAATGATTTCATTTAGCACATACATTATGTGGCCATTCCTGAATAAGACCACTGGAAAGTAAAGAATATAAATGGTAGGTTGGAGCCAACACAAAACTTTTAAGAGGTTGATGTTTCTTGGGCCATCTATTTCTATAAATAGTTGTAATTTTGAATGAAATAAGTATATTATTTAAGAGGCTTTTCTTCCCTCTATTACCTAAAGCTGCACAATTATCTCAGCCAAATTTTGGCACTCTGAATAGTTAACTTAGCACATAGTGCATCTGATTTTTCACAGTTTGCTTTGTTTACCTGGGCCAGAGTCTTTTGAATATTTTCTTAGTTCATTTGTTGCACAAACATTTAATATGATGGAGCTGCTCTTAAAAAATTCCATGGAAATAGCAAAGGCTAAAACATAGCCATGCCCTCAAGAAAGTTCCTCTCTATGGAGGGTGAACTATTAAAAACAAACACGTACTGGGATGCCTGGGTGGCTCAGTTGGTTAAGCCACTGCCTTTGGCTCAGGTCATGATTTCAGGGTGCTGGGATCGAGTCCTGCATTGGGCTCCTTGCTCGATAGGGAGCCTGCTTCTCTCTCTGCCTCTGCCTGCCACTCTGCCTCTGACTGCTTGTGAGGTCTCTCTCGCTCTCTGACAAATAAATAAATAAATAAATAAATACAATCTTTTAATTAAAAAACAAACACATACTGGTAACAACAGCTTAAAAGAAAAAAAATGCATTAATTGAGATACAGCAAAGTGTTTTAGGAGAGCAGAGGAAGGACAAATAATTCTGACTGGGAGGATGAGGGAAGACTGAAGAACATCTAATTTCAGCTTGCAGAGAAGAAATCGAAGGATTTTCTGGAAGCAAGGAATGACTTTAAGATGCCTGGGTAGAGTGGTGTGATGACCTTGGGAAGAGGGCTGTGACTGATTGCTGTGTGGGTAGCATGTTGAGAGGCAAATGTTAATGGTACCAGGGCTAATGGGATAGAAGGAATGTTCATGCAGGTCAGCTAGCTTTCTACAGAAAAAAGAAGGTATCAGAGACACTGTAACTCTAGCCTGGCCAGGGAGTCGAGATTCTGAGCCGGCCATGAGAGACCAAGCAAAGAAAGTGGAAGTCCTGATACGTAGTTATGGTGCATTCCCTAGTTCTCAGTGCGGTCTTTTAGGGAGGAAAAGAAGGCAGAAGACCGTCATGGCTCCTGGGTAGTCTTAACATTGACATTTAATTTGGGACTTTCCATAGGCGAACAAATTTTGTGAAATGTCCTTAAAGATCTCTACCATTGGTTTGTAGTGTCTCTGTGTCCTGGGAGTTAACATTCTACCTTCCATAGCACCTTCATTTGAATGCACACAACAAAAGTATGTAAAAAGGGGGTGCCTGGGTGACTCAGTGGGTTAAGCCTCTGCCTTCGACTCAGGTCATGGTCTCAGGGTCCTGGGATTGAGCCCCACATTGGGCTCTCTGCTCAGCAGAGAAAATAAATAAAAAAAAAAAAATAAATAAAATCTTTAAAAAAAAAGAAAAAAGAAAATGCGTATAGTTAAAAAAACAGCAATATACAAACTGTATATACTATTTGATTATGGATGAGATCATGGGTGTCTTTTATTATTATTATTCTTTTAATTTCTGAAATTTCTCAGAAAAGAATGCATTACCACTATGGTTAGATTCAAATACTTTTCTATGGATATGTGAAGCATTAAAGCCTCAAATGAATTATTTCGGAAAGTAGATTATGATGTTGCAGTATCTCAGTTATGGATTTTCAGTGCCATGTGGTCCAGTGAGTGGGGACCCAGTTTATTAGAAAGACCATTAGGTCCACTGCTGAGTCATCTGGTGTTGCTTGATGGGTGTAGGATTGTGCCCAGAACTGTGAGCTTGTTTTGTTTTTACATTATTCTACCTTTTAATTTCATGAAAATAATTCATGGGTGGAGGACACCTTGATGTGGGATTTCAAGTTGTAAGAAGTTCCTTTCAGATTTTGGCTACACAATTTACTCTTGCCTCAGGATGACTTGGAAAAGAATTTGAAGAGTTCTGTTTTTCTTATGAAACATACTCAGGAAGATGAATTACTTTTCCATGCCATGAACTCAAGTAAAAAGTGAGACGTAGTATCAGCAATGACGTGACTGCTCATTTGGGGATGTCCCACTCCACCGGCGTGGATAATTTCCCGTGTTGTGTCTTGGGCCAAAAAGCTATTGAAAGGATATTATTTCAAGAACATAATATCTGCTGTGAGAATGTCAACTATTGACAATATATTCAGCTTGCTTCTATATTGCTTTGAATTCCATCCAGGTTCTTATGCTGAGACCTCGATATTTTTAATTGTATTTAATATGTCTCTACTTCCTAACTTGTGGTTCCTAGTTGACTACGTTGATAAACACACGTGTATTAGACTAAGCCATATGATATCGTGGGTAGTTAAGTTAGGAAGAAGTTTTATTTAAAAGTTTATTTTGACACACACTCATGAATTGTTTATGTTTTGTCCCATTTGCTTTATAATTTTCTCTATTTACATAGATTTATTGTTTTCTAAATTATTCCAGAACAAGTCATGCCCTCTTACCTCTAAATACTATTGTTCGTATTTCTTAAGAACAGGACATTCTCTTATATACTCATCATACCATTATAACATCAGAAAATTTAACATAGATGCATGCTATCATTTAATTCACAGTCCAAATTCATATATTGTCAATTGTCTCTATAATATCCTTTATACTAATTTTTTTTCCTGACCCAAAATCTAGCCCAGAGTCATACTCCATTTATATCTCCGTAGTCACCTTTATTTGGCAATGGTCGTTTTCCCTTTCTTTGTCTCTCTTGACCTTGTCATCTTTTGAAGAGTTCAGGTCCGTTCTTATTTTGTAGAATGAGTCTCAATTTGGGTATGTCTGATGTTTCCTTATGATTAGATTCTGGTTAAGCTTTCTATGAGAAATATCATGACAAAGCGATGCTTTGTCTTTTTCAGTGTGTCAGGCAGGAGGCATATGATGTCAGTTTGCCCAGCATTGGTTTTCATCATTGATTAAGTTGGTGTCTACTAAGTTTCTCCACTCAAAAGTTATCATTTTACCCTTTGCAATTAATAAGGGATTTGTGGAGAGATACTTTGAAATCATATAAATATTTTGGCCTTCGTCAAACTTTCATCTATCTATCGATTTTCTAACCCCGTCGCTCAGGCCTATCTTTGTTAACTGGCATTGTATTAGAAGGAAGAGGGTCTTTCTCTACCAAATAAATAGCTAGGTTTATTCAGTTTTATGGAAGTATAGCATTCAACAAGTTTTGAACTTGGAAATGAAAATTTTATGTGCTTCAACCCAATACTGATGTATGATGCTTTTAGAATTGGAGCATAACATACACGTATCTTCACAGCACATTATATTTTCAGTAATTGAAAAATATATTCTTCATTGGTAAGGTTAAAATTGTACTTTCTCCCTCATGTAGTGATTATGTCAGCCTCACTCAACGTTTCGCTTATCAATATAGAAATCTCTACCCATTCCCCTTACCCACAATAACACATTTCACTCAGCCCATGTTGAAACAGCTGCAAGATGGACCCTCAATTTAATCTAGTCTATATTAAAGTCAGTGTGAGTTGTGGATATATAAATATAAACACTGTCTTTACTACCCATTCAAATATTTTGTTTTTATAAGGTCTCTTCTATTTTTAAAACTTAAAGTCAATAACCAAGATTTTGGGGAAGATAGGTGTAATTTGAACTTATCTGGTAAAAAATGCAGAACACGAACTTCTTTTTTAGTCAATTTACCTGAACATTTATGGTAGAGAGTTTTCATTTTTTTTATGCAGTGGTGGAAAAAATATTATAGTATTATAATATTATAATAAGTGAGTATTATTTGTAAAATCGTCACCTAGATTGAGGGATTTGCTTCAAATTCCATTTACCTTTTGTTCCATGTCTACAATCTGTTATTTAAAATTCTAGAAACATATTAAACAGGGCACCTAGGTGGCTTAGTCGGTTAAGGGTCTGTTTTCAGCCGGGGTCATGGTCTCAGGGTCCTGGGATGGAGTCCCCTGTTGGACTCTCTGCTCAGCGGGGAGCCTGCTCTCTGTCTGCCCCTCCACCTCCTCCTGCTCATGCATGTTTGCTTTCTTTCTCTCTCATAAATAAATATAATCTTAAAAAAAAAAGATGTTTCTTCAGAGTTACATTTCTTTGATAGTGGAATCCATGCATTTTAAAGTAAGAAAACACAGTTAAGACAAAAATTACTTACTTGAAATATGAAAATAATGATGGTGCCTATCAACTTTTATGAGGATTAAATGAAGTATTTGTAAAGCACATAGCTCAGTGCTTGCTACTCAACACATAAAATGTTAGCTGTTTATGATTATTTTCATTCTTAGTAATTTCAACAGTTTCCAGTTTCTTTAAAAAAAAAAAAGCCCAAAAGGTAATTTTTATAGTTCTAAAAAAGGAATTGATATATACTACTATTGCATTGAGTAGTTGAAAGCATATGGAGTTTTGGTGTTAGTTTGTGTATTCCATTAATCCCAAAGGGTTTTAATTCCAGTTCAACATATATCAGCTAACAGGTAGGCCCATTTCATGTTTTCTTAGCTAACACATCTTTGAAAGTTGGGACATAAGCAATGGTATCACTTTCCTATGAAAAAATGTCTAAAATGGTCTTGCCAAAAAAGGTTAACAGACAAGGCAGCCTTTGGCGTACATCCTTGGGAGAAGAATGAAGGAAAAGGTGTGGGGAGGGGCAAAGAATCTGAAGAGGTGAGAGAAGGAGCAAGGTATTCTCCTGGATGGCAGGAGGTGGTCCTTACCATCTGTGCAATGTGGGAACCTTATCCAAACTGAAATGTTATGTAAGTCTTTTATAATTTTCAGTGGTGTGCTAATACCATTTAAAGAGACTGGCCTAAATTAAACACTCTAATACTTCTCAGCCTCAGTTTCCACAACCGTGAAATGGAAAAAAATAACTATTTACAGAGTTGTTGTCAAGACGAGGTACCTGGCCCCTATTAGGCACTCAAAAACATTCCTTTCAACCACCCACTGAAAGTTAATAACCTAGATGGGTTTTCTGACTCACTGCATTTCCTGACAAGGCTGATGTCTTAGCTCTACATACAGACACGTTTGCTTTGTTTGTTGGTCCAGTTGTTGCTTGCCCTGGCTGAAGGCGGTTTATATGGGAAACAGTGGCTTGTGTCCAGGGAAGAAATTATGAGGGGACAACAGTGGCACGAGGCAGGAACCTGGAAGAACAGCGTGCAAGATTTGGTAGCGCTTTGGCAGCAACCCCACAAACAAAAAAACTTCCATTGTTGGAAAGGTCTTTGGAAGATTAAGAGATTCTTTATAAGCTTGTTTGGAACAGCAGAATGGGAAGAAAAGGAGGTGGAAAGGTAGGGAGAGATGTCGGATACAGGAAGTCTCCCAGAAGTGCTGGAGGCCATTATTAGAGGCAACAAAGAAGAGAATCAAGAGAGAGGAACAGAGATGGAAACCTCCCAGAGAAGGAAGTTTTAATGCCCACAGTCAGTATCTTCCAATTTGACTACTCAAGCTAGTCCTTGCTGTATTCTAGTTAACAGTAGGTATTTTAGGGATAGAAGGCATTTTATTTCAGTAATCATTTTCTAAATACCCAGCTTTTCCACCTAAGTTGTAGCCCTTCAGTCTCAACATGACACATGGACTCAGATCTCATTTATCAGATTAGATTTTTTCAACATTAACCTTTTCGATGGCAAGACATGTATTTTTAAAAAAGCATTTTTTTTGAAAAGCATTTTTTATCTGATTTTTCTGGTCAGGTTTTCTATGAAATTGAAATAGAAACGAATTTGCCTATAGTGAAAAAAATTATCTGGTTTGTAAGACTTTTTGATCCATTTTTTTTTCTTTTTTTTTTTAAGGAAACTGAGAACAAGAGATGTGCTAAGGGAAGCCCTAATCTGTCTGGGGAGCCAGAAGGACTCAATTTTAGTCCTTGGGCTGTTATTAATTAGCTGTGAAATTGGGGAATGTTCTCTTCTTTTTAAAAGAAGGGTGATGACTACTGTCTTGAAGACCCTTTCAGATCTGCAAGTGGACGATCTCTTGTCTGTGTTCCAGCTCAGGGAGGATCCACAGACCCGATAATCGTGCTGACACTGGGAGTCAGCTGGCTAGACTACTCTTGCTTTGCTGTCTCCTGATCAACGAGGGCATTCTATTTTTATTTTTCTTTAACAGTGTTTGGGATAAAAGAGTTATTCTCTAGGTAGTCTTATTTTTCAGGTGGATTTATAACTGTAATCGACATTATCAAGCATCTGAAATACATTGTGCAGAGTTTAGAAGGTAACACACACATACAGTCACACTCAGATGTTCACTCATACTTTTTTTCCATACTCTGTTTAAATGCCTTAGGGAAATTGGGGGGATTTCATTAGAATGAATTAGAAATGGGTGCATTGACTTGTCTCCTAATTTATAGCTGCTCAAAAGGTAGGGTTTAAAGCAGATGTTTTGTTTTGATTGTATATTTATAATAAATGTTACTAAGTATAAAAATCAAAATCTCACACATTCAGGATTTCATTATATCTTTCTTTCCGGTTGATTTTTAAACAAAAGTTGTAACGTATCAACATTGAAAAATAAGGAGTCCTCAAAAAACCTGTGTTCAGAGATGATCATTTATAGATATACATTCAGCATTACGTCATTTCTGCTCTGCTGCACTGTACTATTTTCTAGAACTCTCTACTTTGTGTTAAATCTATTTAGCATTATGATTTCAAAATAACTAATTAAATAAATGAAGCAACCATATTCTTCTTTTGCTTTTGAATGTGATTTTTCTCCCAATATTAATCTTTCTTTCTTCTGCACAATTACTTAACTAATGTTGTGCAGTGTGGAATGAACTAGTCGGGAGAGTCAAAGACTGGGTTCTATTTGGACTCTGCTTTATATCTTTAAGCAAATCATTTAAACTCTTACTGCCAGCTCTCTTATCTCCAAAACGGTGTGATGGAATAGGATGATATGTATGACTCCTTCTCCTCTGACATCCTATGATTTTATTAGTCTTTGGCAATGGGCAAATTGAGCAGAGTTTCATACTCAATAAGGCAATTTAATCAACATGAAAGGCAATCTGGATAATTTATCTCCACATTGCCTTTATTCTTAATAGCATGGTGGAAATTCTTTTTCTTCTGGTTTAGCTGGATAATTGCTTGAATTCTAGCCAGGACCATTTTGCAGCAGAATTTCAAATTTCAATTTCCACATTATCTCATTGTCCTCCTGCTCTGTTGACTGCTAATCCTGATATGAAGTCTTCTTTCTTTTTGAATCTAACAGTATTTTGAATCCATGAACTCCTATAGAATTGGCAACAACCTTAAAAATGAATGTGCCCATTCCATTTTGAAGTTAGCTGGGTTTGGTGTCTGTTTTTATTGCATGTTAAATTTGTACGCTGAGTCCATTCATGGGACTCATGGAGGATTCTATGATTGCTTTTAAACCAGCTGTTTCTTGTCCTCTGTCACTTTTTAAAACCATTGGAGAATTGCTTGGAATGTCAATTTTATGTTTGAGCATTTCCTGGCATGGGGCAGCATTGAAATAGAGCATGCGTTCAACTTTCCCAGATGGGGGGAATAACAATGAATAATAAGACCTTGATAGTGCTGTGACTATTTTTTTATATTGTGATAAAGTATGCATAACATAAAATTTACACTTTAACCATTTTTAGGAGTGTGGTTCTGTGGCATTGAAGAGAGTCACATTATTGTGCAACAATCGCCACCACACATTTCCTGAAATTTTTCATCTTCCCAAACTAAACTTTGTACGCAATGAACAGTAACTTCCTATCAGTCCCTCCTCCAAACCCTTGGAAACCATCATTTTATTTTCTCTCTTTATGAATTTGACTACTCTATGTCCCTTATGTAAGTGAAATCCTGTAGTACTTGCCCTTTTGTGAGTGGCTTTTTCACTTAGTGTAATGTTAATAAGATTCATCCATGTCTTAGCATGTGTCAGACTTTTATATTTTTAACGTCTGAATAATATTCCTTTGAATGGACATACCACTTTTTCTTTATCCATTTATTTGTTCATGGACGCTTGTGTCATTTCTACCTTTTGACTATTGTGAACGATGCTATTATGAACATTGGTGTCCATATATCTGTTTGAGGCCCTGTTTTCAGTTCTTTGGGCATATACCCAGAAATGGAATTGCTGGTCTACATGGTAATTCCGAATTAAATTTTTGAGGAACTGCCTTATTGTTTTCCATAAAGGTACTACCATTGCATTCCTGCCAGCAATTCACAAGGGTATGTTATTTCTATTGTGCTTTCTTCCTTTCTTCTTATGTTTCCCTTTTTCCTCCCCACCTCCCTCTCTCTCAGCCAAAGCTTACTACTTACCACTGTCTTTAGGAAACTGAGCTACTGTTTTTTTAGCAGAACTCAACAATAAATTATTTATGACGATAGGAAAGTAAGGTGAACCCCAGATTTTGAGGAAACAGTGGTCCCACCCCACGGCAATTATTATTTTCATGTGCCCAGGCACTTGGCTAAGTCTCAGACTACATCATTAGTGCAGACACAGAGACAAGATGAGTTATAAGGAGCTTTATTACAGCTATTAGAGAATTTGTTTTACAACTCAAGTCTTTAAGTGAGAGTTATGTCCCAAATGCCTTTCCAGATCTGATATCAGTACATTTTGGATTATCATTTGTTCTCTACATACTGTTTCCTTGTTCTCTCCAACAAATGATGACACTTAACTTTATAAAGAGAGCAAACACTCTGAAAGCAGGGACTCAAAGGAAAAGTTCATTGTCATCTGCTTTGGAATAATAATCATTCCATCTTCTCAGAAGTCTTAAGTGTTCTCAAGATGTTGGACTCAGAGGGGATTTCAGAGACATCTAGTTCAACTCACCCATTTAAAAAATTGTAGAAATTGAGACCCAAAATGGGTCTGGTGGTAAGAGTTCAAACTAAAGACTCTCAATACTGAGTCCTGAGTCGGGTTTTGTTTGTTTTCTGTTTTTGACTTTTTTTGTTGTTGTTTTTTTAATGATAAAATATGTAAGTTGAATTCTGAGGAAGTCTGACCTCGATTTTCTTCCCTTAATGCTATCAATACATGGCACTCAAACTACAGTTCAATAGAAATGCCAATGTCCTCTTTCTACAAAGGTGTGAGTGGAGAAATCAAAGTGGAAAACTGTAGCTGGTACGAGCACATGCAGAAATATGTCTAATTTCTCTGAAAAGGACATCAGAGTGAATCTTTATGAGCTCTATTATGTTGACAAAGCTGCATCATGGGAACTTTTGTCATGGAACATGGAGGCACAAATTTAAGTGATGACCGCAGACTTTTCTTTGCCTGGGAATTGCAGTGGGGGCCATCCGACAGAAACAAGCTGGGTCATAGGGTCAGATTTCTAGAAGATTTGGGGGAAATTGAAGTGGTATGAGGATAAGAATAGTTTTAGAATGAGTGATTGAGATAATTAAGTTGATGAGGGTTATCAGGTTAAATTGCTGCTTTAAATGTGATCGATTTCAAGGGTTAAACAAGCCAGCAGTAATGAGCTTTTGCCTATGGATTGTGTCCTTAATTCTTGCTTATTTGGGGGAAGCATGATACCCTATTCAATGACTATATTGAATTAGCAATAGCTGGAGCTAGTGGAGAAAGGAAGTGCTTATCTAACTAAAAATTTAAAATAAGAGTGAAATACATTATTGAAAATATTGACAGCTTAATTTAAAAGTCTGTAAGTGATTATAATAAAGCTAGTAATTTTCCATTCAAATTCAGTCTGCTCAAGACATAGACATTACTAGTGTTTGTTCAGCAATACTAAAAGGAATCTCAGAAACCCAGAAAGAATGCTGGGTCTCTCTAATAATACTAGCTTCAAATACTATCAGGGTTTGTTCTTACATGGAGAATATTTTAAATAAAATGTAGGACATTTGCCAGAGAGTACTTCTAAAAAAAGTATAATCAAACATGTTTCTGTAGTCTCTTAATCAAAATTAACTGTCTTAAGACTGAAACAAGTGTTTATGGTTAATTTTTTTTAACTTTTTAAATACAGACCTGGATCTCAGAGCTATCTCTGTATGTAAGTTTTTTTTTTTTTTCAATTATGAAAGAGGAATGGCAGTATTCAACAAAAGATTTTCTCACAAGAGTAATAATATATGAGCAAATAAATTTTAATCCTAATAAAGGTGCTAAAAACACCACAAAACAGTCAACATTGTAACCTAGTATGCTATCCAGAAAGTGCCAGCCTTCTAAATCTCTCTCTGAGGGGATTTTTTTTTTTTTTTGATTAGTTCTCATTTTTATTCTTTTCTATTGTTCTTTCTTATGTTTCTGTTTTTACAAGCTTTTACCAGCACTAATCTAAGAGATCTAGCCTGGATTAATTTTTGCTAATAAAAAAGAAGGATTACAGATAAACTGGGCCTCATCTCATTTGCCCACACATTGTTGGCATTTATTTTATGATAGTCAGGTTGCAAATTTCTCTTGGTTCTCCCAATATTTAAACCACACTAAATATCTTATTTTGCAGATTACTCTGTTGATATCATTGATAAGAGCCAGAGTATGAACTTCACTTATTTGATATAAAAGCAAGTTTCAGTTTTAGATCCCTCCCCACTTCATTAAGTTATGATTGACAAAGAAAAATTCTCTATATTTATACAATATAATTTTTTAAATTATAAATTTTTAGTATATCTACACATTGTGAAGGGATTCTCAAAATCAAGTGAAGCCTTCATCCATCACCTCACAGCTACCTTTCTTGTGTGTGTGGTGTGAACACTGGCAAGTTTCAGGTGTACAAAACAGTATTATTAGCGAGAATCACCATATTGTAGATTAGACTCCTCAGAATATATTCATCTTGTAACTTAAAATTGCAGTTTTGCGTTTTGTATAGTTCACATAGTTTCAGTTTTGCATTTTGTATAGTTCACATAGTCAGGCTTGATTAGTGTGTCTGTGCTAAAATTTGATTTTTGTTTGGAGATATCACTTGAAGGATATTTGGTTAACACTGTTGTTAGGAACATTAAAGCAATTTATCTCTGCTATTTCAACTCCACGTAGAACTGGATAATTACATGCCCATGAAAGTAGGAACCATGGGCTATTTGATTGACTCTATTAAATATTATGGGAGAACTGAAAGCAATCCAGAATTATCCTTATAATACTTTTTGCAAAATGCTCAGAAAGAGGTCAGCAATGACAGATATGGGAACATGTCAATGCATTTGGTTCCTATTATAGATGTAGTTAATATCATTGTAGTTCAAAAAATACTTTGGCTCTTAAAGACCAAATGATTCTTTATTTCTGTATCCGTGGCTCAACTTACCAGCCATTTTAAGACTTTCTTTCAAAATGTCTACTATGGACTGTTCTAACTTTCTAAAACAAAGAAATAAAATAATTATTTTCCTCAAATATGCTCCAAAAAAGTTCTACAAAAGCCTCAGTAAGGGGAAAGGCAAAGTAAAATACCCAGTTTTTGGTTTTTTTCTTTTTGCTGCATATTACTTTTCCTTGGCACTCTCTTATCTGCACTTGGCTAGCACTCCTGAACTTCTTAACTGCAAAATCGGAATCTCTAAACTGCTTATTCATTCTCCTGGAATCCTTGTTTTTAATGTTGTTTTTGAATTTAATCATGAAACCTATTTTACCTGCTCTGAACAAATGCAACACATTCTTATTGTATCATTTTATTTGGGTCCATACCCCTATGTCTCTTACACCTTGTTCTCTGACCTTCTCGTCGGATGTTTGTGTTTCCTCTTATTGCCTCTGTTTACTGTATTGACAAAGTCCTGACTCCCTGAAAATGAGCCATTTAGAAAGCAAAAGAGAATCTGTCTCTCTTTCACAAAGCTCCAGAAACCCTTATGGAAGCTTGTATTACTCAGAGCTGTTTTCATTTCCTTGAGGACCTTGCCTAACCTCCTGTCACTTGCTCTCTTCCCCCAGTGGAAAGCCGTAAAGGGGCGCTCAGAGGAGCAGCTGAACTGTTGATGGCAGCAAGATGAGATGATGTTCTTTATTCATAGATAGTGTGTCTTGGGAAGGAGTATTATTTTTTTCTTTTTGCCTTTTTCTTCACTGTCAATATACTTAGTACCAATGTAGATCTTAGCAGGGGTGTAGTAAGTCCCTATCATGTCTCTTACTTGGAGTCCAAGCCCTCCAGATCTTAAAAGGAAAAGGAAAGTAATGGGTAGTGTTTGCCATCGAGATAGGACATCTTTTCAGCACTCCTAGGAGTTTGATGATGCATTCATTCAGTCATTCAATCAGCATATATTGGATTCCCAGGATGCACTGGGCTCTGTCACAGCCATGGTGACGGAGAGTTATTGAAGACATTATTCTCGTTCTTAAAAATCATCATGACAACTTGGGAAGACAGGCATGTGTAAGTACAACGTAGTGTGCCCAAAAATGGTGTACAAAAGTTGTCACGAGAGCATATTTCTGTCCACATATTTTTGTGAAATGCCCCAGAATATTCTCAACTCCCAGGTTCATCTAAGAATTGTCCTGTGCAACCTCCAGTCTGAGGAAGATTATTTATGATCTTTTAAATCATTTATTTCAAAGCTCAGCTAGAGCCAGACTGGTATGGGGGTTTGGGGATTAGGTCTGTGGTCCTGGGTGCTTGTGAGTCAGTGGATATCCTCATTTCTGCTCATGCCTGTGGCCATCACAGTTACTAGCTTTATGTTAACGTTGGCTGGAGTTTTGGCTCTGTGGCCCTCAGGCAAACCCCAAATTGGTTAGCCTTGTTTTCTGGGTTTGAGTTGATCACAGAGGTGACAATCTGTCACTGCAGAGACCATCGTGGAAACAGCCAGAAATGCCCACTTTTCTCCATTAGCCTGTCGACAACTCTCACACCACCTTTTAATTCAGTGTCCCCTCCCCCTGCACGTGGCATCCGCTTTCTTGCACGGGCTCGCACTGGCACTGAGTGGGTACTTCTTGAGGGTCTTCTGGGAAGTGGTGCAGTTTTTATAGGTCTGCTGACCCATGGGTTGAGTTAACCCTTTGTGTTTCAGAGAAAAGCAGCAGCAATGAAAAACTGAACTTTCTCTAACACAAATGTCTTGGGCTTAAAAAAAAATCGAGCTACTTAACAGCACATAGGCAGAGCTGTCACTGTGGGCTCCTTCACGCAGGAGGCTGAATTTTGACTGAAATACATTCACTTTATTTTGCTGAGTGATAAGAAAAATAAAGTTAGATCTCGTCTTCAAATTGTGTGTCAAGAAGATGGCTTGAGAAAATTCTGTCCCCATCTTTAGCCTTGTTGGTGATCTTTCCTCCCTTTTTGCTAACGTCCAGAGCCAGATAAAGGCTGGGAGGGAAGAAACATCAGGGAATGGTCTGATCCCACAGGAACGTTTAAGTTCCAGAGAAAACAGAAGAGAAAATATTTGCCCATTTATTTTGGTCAGTAGAGAAATGCTTTGACTCACCTGACTTTATTTCATCTTGCCATTAGGAGTTACAAGCCTAGAATGTTTATATATATATATACATATATATATATGTATATATATATATGATTATTCCAGAGAAAACGGAGTTTGGTTGTATAAGGAGACATTCAAAAATTATATCAGGCATGAGTGTTTTCTGTGATTCAAGGGAATCCTTTGTTTATCAAATCCTTTCATGAAGTCTATCATGGGTGTGCCTTAGAGGTCCAAGTCGGTGCTCCTCTGCAACAGAAACACTTTTTTCCCTCCTTGCTTACTACCATATATTTGGGAGATCCTGCTCCCCATTTAATGGAATTCATCTCACCCTAAGATTCATCTTCATTACCCTAGTGGTATAGGTGATTGAACCATGAGAAATGACCAATATTCAGCAAGTTTGGATCTGGGAAAATGGCGATTTCATGTCTGTAGAGTTAATACCTCCTGACCTCTGATCTAGTCCATCTGGTCTGTCTCAAGTAATGGTCCAGATGTTGCACTGGAGCAGTTCACTGTGGCCACTGGCACTCCCCATCTTCCTGAAGGCTGAGATGCTCATGGCCGCTTCAAGCATGCTCTTCTCCAGGTGTTCCCACCAGTGTGAACTGCACACATGCTTGCATGCTTATTGATTTATGTCCAGCCACCAGCTGTTGCATAACACACACAGACACACGCATTTTGAGAGCAAACGTTAATTCAGGAAGAGGGAGCAAGAGAAACTGCCCCATAATCTGAAAGGCAGCTGCAGAAGTTAGCACCTAACATTTTATGTAGAGCAGTGCTAGTTCCTATGACTCATCTCCTCACTTCCATAGCCTTCCCCCTCGGCTACAGAATGACCCAGCCAGAACCTTGAAATGGATACATCTGAAGGGAACCGTTTTTTTTTTTTTTTTTTTAATTTTCACCAGAACCTATCTGCCACTCCAGATCCTGTGTGGTGGTGAGGATGAAAGACCATGGTGATGCCTTCCTTAATTCCAGGTGAGCAACGGCTGTTTGTTATAGTTCAATAAACGTTTTGTTCAGTGCATCTTAGCGCATTTGCCCTCTGCCTTGATTTCATTTGCTCTTCATTGTATTAGGATTAAGTAGGCTGATATTTTGATGTTTTGTCCCTAATGAGGGCTCTTGGTCACATGCAGATGGCCATTCGACATTGGCTGAAAGCCAGTCCCTAAGTCCCAGAACTGACTGTTTAGCGATAAAAGAAAACTTCAGATTATTTGGAAAACACCATCTGATGGGCCACTGGGCTTTCCCCTACACATCACATCATCCCATGGAACAAAAGCAGTATGGTAAGGTAGAAGACAACTGGACATAGAGTTGTATCAAGTTCTCTCCTTGGGTTCTGAACCCTCTTGTTGCTAGCGGGGGAAAGATTGAGCAAGCCACTGAAAGTACATTGGTCTCTGTTTCTTGACTGGTTGTGAGGATTCAATAAGAAAATAATAACAATATCTAAAATATATATACACACATATATGATGAACATATATATATATATACACATATATATAATGAATATGTACGTGATATATGAATATATTAATAAATCAAATGAATATATAATAAGTAAAATAGTATACAATAAATGAATTAAATTTGCTCATATATTTTAACTCACTGAATCCTCACTACAGGATAGGTACTCTTATTATCCCCATTTGGTGGATGAAGAGCCTAGGGTATACACAGGCAAGTAATGTGCACAGAATCCCACAGCTAGAAGTGAAGGAACCAGGATTTGACTCCTGCATGTCTAGCTTTGGAGTCAAGAATTTCATCACTATCTTTTGCTTGAATGTAGAAGGTATACCATGAGACATAAAACAAATATCAACTCAAAGTGTGAACTCTAGCTTGACTGAGAACCCTAAGAAACTGAACTGAGCAAGCTCACCTTCAGGCTTCCCTTAGTCTTGCTTCTCCTTGACAAAGGATCTCCCTTTCTTTAAGCATTTTCTCCCTTATCAATTTGAAAAATGGAGCTGCTTTCTGACTCAGATCCAGGTCAGAGGATGAACTGCCCCATCTCCCTCTCAAGTTCCTGTCAGAGGTGTTGTGATATCAGTGAGTCGGCTTTCAACACTACCCTGTGTTGTCTTTGGTGCTCAATTCTGGAATGTTCGCAGTGTCCTGACCAGCGGCCTTGGACGGTCTAGCTCTCTCAAAGCGCTTTCGTTCCCTTCTCCCTTTCACACCACATTTTCTTGGGGCCTGTTCTTCTGACTCATTCTCTCCAGCTCCGAAGGCTTGCCTACTTACTTGGTTGCTTACATCATTTCAAAGCTACATACTTGTGTTCTTAAGTTGGACAGTCTAAAATTATAGTGGCAGAACTGATGGACTTCTCCTAGGCAACTCACATGAGCTTATGAAAAGTCTTTTGGAAACAGCAGTGGAAAGAACACGAGTTTTGGAGACAAAGTTAGGTTTAGATTCTATACTCCACTTTCTAGCTGTGCCGTGAGACAAATCTTAACTTTGCTGATTCTCAATTTCCTTATCTGTAAAATGGGATTAATAATAATTGTGGCTTAAACATCCTGAACATTTGTCAGGAGGTATGAACTGGGTTATGCATTTACATTATGTCAGTTTTTCATCACAAAATGCTGTGCTGTGGGTCTCAAACTATATAAGTGAGACCTGAGCTTTTAAAGGCCGAGGATAAACAAATTAGCTAAGGTCTGACAGATGGTGAATGCAAGAGCTGGAATCCAAACCCAGATCTCTCAGACCAGAGAGCTTGGGTTCTTCTATTTTAGTGAATACTAATTTTTTTTTTAAAAAAATTTAAAGATCTTATTTATTTATTTGACAGAGAGAGACGGTGACAGAGGGAACATAGCAGGGGGAGAGAAAGAGGGAGAAGCAGGCTCTCTGTTGAGCAGGGAGCCTGATTCAGGACTCAATCCCAAGACCCTGGGATCATGACTGGAGCAGAAGGTAGACCCTTAATGACTGAGCCACCCAGGGGCCCTTAGTGAATACTTACTGTCCCCTTTATGTTATATACACTAATGACTTCTCAAGATCCTTGTAAGATCTAAATGAAATAATGTAAGGGTGCCTTGGTGGCTCAGTTGGTTGAGCATCTGCCTTAGACTCGGGTGATCTTGGGGTTCTGGGATTGGGTCCCATGTTGGGCTTCCTGTTCAGTGGGGAGTCTACTTTTCCCTCTCCCTCTGCCCCTCACCCCCACTCATGCTTTTTCTCTCTGTTTCTCAAATGAATAAATAAAATATTTTAAAAAATGAAATAATGTATATAATGTATCCAGTGTAGAGCCAAGTACATTTTCTTAAGAAATATCAGCTGTCTCTCCCCTTCACTTTCCCAAAGGCCCTCCACTGATGGGAAAATCAGCTTTGGCAGGCAAGATAGGGGAGCTATTTTTGGCTGGGGGAGTGGGGCTGGAGAAGAGGAGAACCAGGAGCTTTCCTGTATGTCAAATCAAACCAGGGTGGCAGCTTTAAACTCTGTCTATATAGAGTCCTGGCTGGCCTTGTTGGTTATGTCTTTATATCGACTCTCATGTCCCTTTTTGAACCCTGTAACCTGAGAAAGAGTGAACAACTGGAGGAAAAATGAAAAAGACGAATGGATTAAAATATATTTGCAAAAAATTCCTGTAGGAATTGAGGCTACTTAACCTAGTGAAGAGAAGACTGGGGGTGGGGTAGAATTCTTTGTGTAAAGGATTATATTATCGATAATGGCAGCATGTATTTCTCTAAAGGTGAGAGGCTAGACGTGATGATATCCAAGTCCTTTGAGAACCTAAGATTTCACATCCATGAAAATGAAAATAGACAGTTAAGATTAGAATATAAATTTCAGAACCATAAGAACTTAAAGACAGTGAAAACCTGATATTAAGGGTTTTTGTTTTGTTTTGTTTTTTTGATACTTTAGGTGTTTGTGTTATAGATATTTCCTTCTTCCTGTGATTGCAGTCTGTCTCTTTAGTTGGGAAATACTCGTGTATCATTTGTGTCCCAAAGGAAAGCTCTTTGAATGCTTCATTGATGGAGGAAAAAAAAAATTCTGTGCTTGCTTTTCATATTAAGGCACAAATTTTTCTTTTTAAAATATGAATATATGTTTTGTATTCTGTGAATAATGACCATGCAATAAACCATTTTAGTCATTTATACCTTAGCATCAATTAGTTTAAAGCTCTATTCAGCTGAATAAGCATAGATTTTACACACAAGGAAATAGAAGTATTGCTCCAAGAATATTACTGAGGTAAGACTAGAGGGGTTAGTACAATACAGCGAACTTGGGCAGCTGAGTGGCACCATGAGGACAATGGAACCACTCCAGAGAGAAGATAAAGGCAGTTCAATGGATGATGGGAGAATATAGAATGGCAATGATGTTTCTTTTAGTCCATCAGTTCTTTAGTCAACAACAGTTGTGGACCAAGTATTGAAACATATGCCGGAAGCATAAAGTTTAAAAAGACATGGTTCTACATTTGACAGCTGTGTTAATTAGGGTAGCACTGACTGCTGTAACAAAGAGGCTAAATTTTATTTATTTATATATATATATAAATTATGAATGTATAATATATATAAATTATAAATAAACTAAAATAATAAATTATGAATGTATAATATATAAATTATAAATTGATTAATTAAAAATTATATATATATATAAAAATATAAAATTTGTGAATGTAAAGGTATCTTCCCTGTTCTTGTAACTGTCTCAAGTGGAAGTTCCTGGGCAGTGAGCAGCTCTTCTCTATGTGGTCCTTGAGAAGCCAAGTTACCTTCACCCTTGTGCTCCACCATCTCATGTGAGCCCATCTTCAAGGCCCTTCAGCTGGGAGAAGAGGGGAGTGAGCCCTTCCCTGTCCTTAAATGTGACTCACCTAACCTCTCCTCACCTCTGCTTACATTCCATGGTTAGAACCAGTTACACAGCCATAGCTAACTGCCAGTGTGGATGGAAAATGTATCCTATCTGCCTGACCTTGAAGAAGAGGGAGACATTTTGGTAAACAGCTGGCCTTTGCTATACAAACTTAGAACCCGTGTCATAACAAGTTACAAATGCTCACATAAAGTCAGCCTATTCTACCAAACCAGTTCTGCATACATAATGATCCTACAAACCTTGCACAAGGGCACTGTAAGATTTAACTTCCCGGTAGGTTTCTATATTGGACCTTCTTATCTGCCTCCCTTCCGTTCCTCTATCCTCTACCCACCTTGCTTGCATATTAATGGCTCTGGGTGCTACTCCCTACCCTACACATGCTCTAGGTTAGGAGTCAGCAAAATGTGGATCCATGGGCCAAATCCAGCCTGCTGGCTGTGTGAGTATGGTCCATGAACTAAGAACGGGTTTTATGTTTTAAATGGTTAGAAAAAAAAACAAAAACAAAACAGAGGAATAATATTTTACCACATATTATAAGTTATGTGAAATCTGAATTTTAGTGTCCATAAATAAAGTTTTATTGGAACACAGCTGTGTTCCTGTTTATGTATTGTCTATGACCACTTCTGCCTTTAACCACAGAGGTAAGTAGTTGTAAACCACAGGGCCTAAAATATGGTCTGACCATGTACAGAAGTTTGCAGGGCATTGGCGTGGGTCACAAGACGGTAGAGTCTCTGTTGTAGGACAGAGGTGCAATAAGGAAGAAGAAGGCAGGACCTTCCGGTCCAAGGCAGGAAAATGAAAGAGATTAGGAATAATGAAAATGAAGGCACCCACCTGGAGGAAACCAGAGATGGGCCCCCAAATCTGGAACCTGCTCCCAGGTATTTCATTTGTGCTCCTTTTATGCTTTTTCAGCTTTATATTTGTGTGCATGTTTAATCTCTTTAGACTGGATAGTTTTATCTTTTTATGGGCTACAATATCTAGAACCATGACTTGTCCTCAGGGGATACTCAGAAAAAGGTGACTGACTGACTGAATGAATGAATGAAAGGAGGCCAGGCTGCTGCCCATGTGTAAGGCCCTCATGTGCAAATTTGGAAAAATTGATGAATTTGGGCAAATGCAGCCCTGTGGGCAAATGCCTTAGCAAAAGGGTGATCTGGATTTGCTTACCTCTTGCCCTCTACTCTAGCACCCTTGTGCATGGAAGTCCTTGCACAGAGGGACACAGTGATCTGAAGTGGAGTCACATAAACATTTCTGTTGGGCAAGACCTTGAGCACTGAGGCAGCCTAGTGAAAATCTCGCTTACGCTCACCTCTATGCACAACAGCTAGCCGGCCTTCTAAATTGGTCCCAAGTAGAGTAACGCAAAGCAATTGTCAGCCTGTTTGCCCCCAGCCTTGCAAGTTGCTGGGTACAGCTATAATTCCTCAAATAGCCGGACACTGATCAACTTAAAACTTAAAGGAAGACCAAACCCCCATTTAGAGGGAAAGGTTACATGCCATAAAAATACTTCATTGCGATATTAGAGTAGTGTAGAAATTGAGCCTATATAAACACCTTGGTGCTATTCCATTTGGATACATGCCACAAAAAATAACCTAGAGTAGTTCTGAAAAAAATGTCAATAAATCATCTATTTAGCTTGACACTGCAATGTACCAATTTCTTTCTTTTGTAAGCTTAAGTGCTCTCCAAAGCCAGACAACATTGAAGCCCTAATTTGAAATGTATCTTCACATAGGCCTCAAGGATGACCAAAACCTAGTTCAAAAGAAAGATTAGAGAAGGGAGCTCAACTTCTGCTTGCCTAAAATAACTGACATTTCAGCGATTCCAGTGCAGCCCTCCTGAACCTAACAGGATTTTGAATGAAAAGACATAATTTCTCCCAATATATTATCTCTTCCCACATATGCCTTAGCTGTTCGTCATTCCACTCTATTTCCCCTCTCCCTTTTCTTTCTCTTTCCTTCTATATGAGCTTGTCTTCTCCTTTGTTTGCATCCCTATTTTTCTCATTACCTAGTTAGCACCCTCTGGGTACATTATTAGGTCATGGGAGAGTGACACCACCCCCAATGTCACCATCAAGGGGTTGGTAACTTGACTACTATAACATTATGAGGAAGATAAGAAAGGATTCCCTGGTGTGTGGAAGAAATTTGGATCATATCAGCTGAAACACAAGGGTGTATCACTCCAGGCCTTCAAATATACCAGTGACCCCCACAAGGCTGTATGCATTGTAAAGCAAGTTTCAGACACTTGTTTGACTTCAGAACTTTTTCAGTGAAAACAGTACTGCTCTGGAGAGCTCGCTTCCTGATCCAGTGCTCAGCCCCATTTTCAGAACCAGGAGAAAATAATGTGTCAAAGGCAAAACTACACCTGGGACAAAATTAATGAAGGTTATTTTTTCATAAACTCACATTAAGAGAACTCATCTGTGGTCACAACTGTTTCAGCAGGTGTACAAATGTATTAGAAAGGAGAGGTGTGTTTTATAGACTAAAAAGAAGAAATATTGAGATGGCTTTGTACTGGAAAGCATTCTATTAGAGTGGGATTTTGGAAGAAGACTTCATAACTGGTCTTCGGGTAAATTTTGCCTTTCTTGATTGGATACAGGAAGCAAGTGAGCAGTGTCGGGCATTCCATAAAAGGAAAAATGAGCGGGGTTCCACGGATCCGTTACCATCAGATTGTCTCACTCTTCCTGGTGGGAGGCAGGTGGGTTCCAGGCACCATCTCAGATGTGACAATGATGCAGAATTCTAGATGCTGTGTTAGAGCGAACGGAAACATTTCTACTGACCAATCACTGTGCTAAGTTCCTTATGTTGACTTTCCTTGTGCCATTTTGCTTCATTTAACTATGCTGGTCAAGAAAGGCTTTATCATTTCTAGTTTACCCATGAGAAGTTAAGTACCTATCTAAATTTATGGCTTTTGGGCCTGAAACTTCTTCCTAGGACATCAAGTGAATCCTACTAAATCCTGGTCAATTTAGGATTTGCAAGGATTTGACATTATTATGTCTTACACAAGCCACAGAAACAGTAAACTCCAAAAGAAGGTCAAATTTTGGTTATACTGAAATATTGTTGAATGAAGAGTTACCAAGAACAGATGAGATCTAAATCTGGTTTTTGGTAAACTGAAGTCTCTTTTGAGGAAGAGGTTTGTGTGTTTGGTTTTTGTTCTAATGATATTTGCTGTTATGCTGTTTGATCTAAATTGTTCTTTGAGCCTTTGATGGGCTTCAGTAAATACTTCCATAATGGATTAAGGTGGAGTTTGGATACAGAAAATGAAGTTGTATTATTCTTTATGAGGTTTTCAGGGTCTTTAATGATTGAATTCAACCCAATGTTTCCAAACTTACTTTATATCTCCCCCTCTCTTTCCCAGCACATATCCTCTTCAAAAAGGCATCTACCTTTACAACACAGAAAGTCTGTTCTTGTTTCTATTTATTCCTAACCTTCTATGTCCTCCCCTTTTTTTCTGCATTGCCTTCTGCATCATTCAAAACCCAACTCAAGCCTTTGTGAAGGCACTGGAATAGTGGACAAAATGAAGAAAGCTGGTTCTTTCTATAGAATGGCTTTCCTCCCACAATGGTGGAAAATTCTATACATACATAAAAATAGGGTGAATAACATGGGTCACTGTCATCAACAGTTGTCCTCTGGCTTTAGCATGTACAAACATGTTGCTGATCTTGGTTCTCCTATTTGCTCCATCACCCCCTCTCTCTTACTCTGTAAAATGTTGAATAGAAGCAGTCGGAGGAGACATTCTTGCCTTTTCCCCTCCATTTTAGAAGGAAAATTTTCAATTTTTATCATTAGTTATATTAGCTGTAGGTTTTGTTAGTCTTTTATCAGGAAGGAAAAATTCATTCTACTCCTAGTTTTCTAAGTTTTAAATCTTAAATGGGTGTTGAATTTTGTCAAGTGCTTTTTGTACATCTTTTGCATAATCACAGTTTTTTTCCCTTCATCAAAAAATATTGTATATAAAGATTTTTGTTTTATTTTGCTTTTGAGTGTTAATCTTGCATTTCTGGGACAAAACTATGTGGACATAATGTATTCATTTTTTTTAAATTGCTGGGTTTAATGTGAATATTTTGTTAAACATTTTTGTATATATCTCATTCCATTGGTCTTTAGTTTTGTCTTTTTAGATTTTGGTGTCAGGATAATGTTATGGGTAATAAAATGAATTAAAAATGAGTTCCTCAAAAACTATTTTCTGTAAGAATTTGTGTAAGATTGGTATTAATTCTTCTTCAGATCTTTGATATAATCCTCTGGAAATACCATCCTGACTTGGAATTTTCTTTGTGGGAGTGTTTTTCAAAATTATTATGAGTTCAATTTCCTTCATAGGTATAATTCTATTCATTCATTCATTCATTCATTCATAGGTAGCTATTCATATATACATATTTTTCTTATTTCTTCATTGTCAGCTTTTGAAATGTGAATTTCCAGGAAATTTATTTCATCTAAGTTGTCAAATTTATTGGCATAAAGCCATTTTCTTGTACTCAGAAACCTAGGAAGTGGTAGAAGAGCAAAGCAACCCAACTCCTCTGAACACCTGTCCAGTTCTTTATCTACTATCCTGCCATATGACGCAAATGGTGACTTAATTATCTTGACAAATATATGTTGATCTCCTACCATATAGCAAAATTTTTGCTGGGCCATGGAAATGCAGGTGATTAAGATGGTATCTTTGGCTTCAAGGTTCCTACGGTTCAGTCGAGGAGATAACATATTTTTTTTTATATATATAAAGTGTTTAGGGCTATTGTAAATCGAATATGCCAGAAGAGGAAGTGACAGATTCACTCTGGAAAGGGGCAGATGAGAGAAGGGTTTCTAGAGAGGGCAATATTTACACTGAGTCTTAAAAACAGGAGATCTATCCCAGGTAGAAAAATATTCTAGGTAGTGACAATAAAAAAGGAACCAAGGTATGAAAGGGCAAGCTGGGCTCAAGGAAGAGTGACAAATCTGGCCCAGTGGAGGTGTGTGCAGAGAGTTTTAGAGGTAGGTGGAGGTCATATTTTGAACTGTCTAGCCTATATACCTGAAATTAATATTTGGGATGCCAGTAGGATTCCCTAAGTAGACCTGTGGTGAGATCAAGATGCAGAGATCAGACAGAACTGGTAGTATTTCTCAAAAATGGGCTTGGAACCAGATCTTTCAGAATCACCTGGGGATTTTGGTTAAACATGAAGGTTTCTGAGTCCTATCCCAGCCATCGCTACCTAATGAACTCCTGGGGGGCAGGATACAGGATGCGTATCTTATGCCTCTCAGATGATTCTTGATGCAACACTAGGATTAAAAAAATGAACTGGATTAGATCTTTGGTTTTTAAACACTCTTGGTTCTGAATTTCCTTCAAGCAAAATGTCTTCTTTTTCTTGCCCTACCCCAGTGAGCATCGACATACAATTTTAGACACATAAATGATTTCTACAGCTTAAAGACTGTGAAAACCATGAGACTAAAGGTTGGAGAGACGAGTGTTTTGGAAGCCATGTGGCAAGTGTGACAAGGATTACTCAGTGCCTGTGAGGAGTACCGGAAGGAAGGGGTGAAGACAGGGATGGATTCGAATAGCGCTTCTTCCGCAGAACCACCGGGACTTGCAGAAGGGCTGCAGAGCATGAAGACGCAAAAGGAGAATTAACATTATTCCCAGGAGCTCTTCTGGTTTAAGTCCCCGGAACCTATATTTGTGTATCTTTTCCACTTTTTGAGTCCAGTCAACTCAACAATGACAGGGAAATTCACAAAGTATAAACCATAAGATTCTCCTGTGTTCCCAAGTTGCCAGTTTACTCACCATAAGCCACTTGCTTAGCAGGTTAATCCTCCGACTGATTCTCTATCGCGCAGTATTACCACTTCTCACTCTAAAGAACCTAGATTTGCTGTAAAAATAAATGCTTCTCTAATCTAGATAAAGAGTAGGCATGAGCTGGAAAATTATGTTGTTATAATGATTCAATGCCAAAAATTCTGCTCTTTTTTTTTTTTTTTTTTGGGACATCGAGCCAAATTTACTGCTCTGTTCTTGGGCAGAAAGAATTTATAATCAAAATAAAATTAAAAAAAAATCCTTAGAGTTCAAAATAAATAATTTAAAAGCTTGGAAAGGAGACTGTTTTCATGATCTTTAAATCTTTTTGTTTTGTTTTGTTTGTTTGCCTTTTATTTTTAAAACACATTTAACAGTTGGCTTACATTTGGCCTGCTGACCAAAATAAAGCAAGTTGGACCCTTGTTGCTTTGGTTCACTTATTGCTCAGAGGTTCCTGACAGCACTGACGGAATAAAAAAGGATCACAATGACTTGCACTGTTGGACTACAACAAATAAGCAGCCTCTTCAAAAAACAGATAAGCCACCTATCTGGTAACCTGTTTGAACAGGTAAAGAAACACAAAGCACACTGAGCTTTCCTCATGCTAAATTAAGTAGTTGGGCTTATTTCGTCAGCTTTATTGAAATCAACTCTTAGGGCAGATGAGAAGAAATAAAAATCTGTTATTAAATCTGTCTGTAAAGTACCCTAAACAACACCATTGATTAAATCTATTATCAACATGTCCTAGTGAAAATAGGATCACCTTCACTTTATTCCTTCAGATTAATGTAAATGTACCAATAATTTGATCTCTGAATACAAGGGCAATCAGGAAATTAAATGTTATCATATCACAGCAACAGGATTTAAACAAATGAGTTCTTTCCAGATATGCATTCTGAAGGGGATTACGATACAACTCTGCTTCCCCCCACCTTCAGCAGGTGTGATCTTGGGAAAATCTCTTGACTTCAAGTTTGATGTTTCCTCATCTGTAAAATGGGGCTAAATATATTCTTTTAAGAATGTATTATAGGGGCGCCTGGGTGGCTCAGTGGGTTAAGCCTCTGCCTTGGCTCAGGTCATGATTTCAGGGTCCTGGGATCAAGCCCCACATTGGGCTCCCTGCTCAGCAGGGAGCCTGCTTCCTGCCTCTCTCTCTGCCTGCCTCTCTGCCTACTTGTAATCTCTCTCTCTGTGTCAAATAAATAAAATCTTTAAAAAAAGAATGTATTATAAATAATATAAGATAAAATATGTAGCCTGTACAACATTTAACATATTGTGTGTGTGTATGTTAATGTTTACTAGTCTCTAAATGGCCAGATTGGTGACCTAGAAATTAAACGTAAAGATTTTTGTTCTTGTTCCAGTCTGAAGTTAGATAGCTTCAACTATTTCTTATGAAGTCCTATTTCCCAGGTCTTCAGTTTTTTGTAGTTTTTTGGTTCTGCCTTATACCTAATTTATAGAAAGCTGAATCAGAACAATGATTATCAGCAGTTGTGAGAGCTTTCTAATCTATCAAGCACTTTCATAGACCTTATCTTTTTGGATCCTCACACAAAAATTTAAGGAGATAATTTCATCTCCCAGTTTATAATATGGACACTGAGGCTCAGAGAGATAATAAATTATGTAAGATCACATAACAGGTACTGAGTCTAAGGTACTCATATTTTTCTGCTGTAATAAAAAGATGTGTTTCTTCTATGCACATATTTAGATATATGTTCTAGGCGACCATGAAAGTTATCATCCAAATTGGGACATGTGTGGGAGTTAAAGGAGATAATATTAAAAATTCCATCAAGAGCACAAAGATATACTGGGATTGTCTTGAGCAAATAGGAACATGGGTCCTTCTTGATAAAATTTGTTTTTATCAAATTTGAGATTGGATGGTCTGGACGAGCTCTCCCATTTTTGTCTCATTTTTAGACCACCCTCAACAGATATTTGAATTGAACTTCAGAGAAAAGGTTTTTGGAAAAGGAACATAAGTAGAAAAATACTGACTTTTTTGTCATAGGGAAATAGTGCACAAAATAATTGTTGAACTTCAAATCACAGTCTTTCTCCTTAGTATAGGAAATATATTGTCATTTACTCCTCCACAGTGAGCTTCATGGGGATCTAATTTGGGTTAATACTAAACGTGGCCACAAAAGGAAAGAACCATTATATGTTAGGGAGACGACTAAAAAACACAACTGAAAGACTTTATAGAAACTTAGTAAACTGGAATTTCAAGGCAGCTCAGTGTTGTTTAGCTGATACACAGGTTTCAGAGAACTTACAGTGATCTTTGAAGATCAAAGGCTAATTGCATCTATTGTCTTCTGTTCTCCAACTATCTTTGTTGATAATAGGCCAAAGAAGTACATAAAATCTATAATATCACGATTGAACTTATAAGGATAGTGTAGGATTTTTTAGAATTATTTTCGGTGAGGGGCACCTGGATGGCTCAGTTGGTTAAGTGTTAGTTCTTGGTTTCTGCTGAGGTCGTGATCTCAGAGTTCTGGGATCCAACCCCATATTGGGCTCTGTGCTCAGCTTGGAGTCTGCTCAAGGATACTCTCCCTCTTCTCCTTCTCCTCCTCCCGTTCTCTCTCTCTCAAATAAACAAATCTTTAAAAAAATCATTTTCACTGAAGGAAGAAGTGATGATGGGAGAGGGATTTCAATTGCCTCCAGAGGCTACCAGTGTTCTCTCCTCTCTCGCTTCTCCCATTCCTTTGTTCCTTCTCTCCTTCCCATCTCTCTATTTTCTTCATTTCCTTTCTTGGTGTTTTTTCCCTTCTCTCTCCTAAAGCCTAGAATTGTCCTTTGTACCTTACTAGGATTTGCAAAGCCCTTGCTGCTTGATTGATTCTTTTTTCTTTTCTTTTTTTTTTTTTTAAGTGATTGACTGATTGGCTGACCTTTCAAAATGTGCTTTTCTAGCCCTCAATTTTTTATCATCCTTCCTAGTAAGATGGGCAGAAGAACACTGTTCAGCACTTCTCGTTTCATGCTGACGTTAAGGAGAGCTATTAAGTGTTGTCTGACAATTATTTCGCACCCCATCAAGGGAAGAATCCTAGGGATTCTTTATGAACACATAACCTATTATTTCCTGGCTATTAGGCAATTTCTAGTCTTCATGAAAGCAAGACACAAGTCTCTTGAATAAAACTTACACTAGTCATTTGAGGCCATGGCAAGGGGAAGAGAGGAGACTGTTTCTATATTTAAAGAAAGAAAAATTGAGAAATAAGTAACTGACATGGCTTCATGTCACACTTCATCTGTTTCCTTCCTTCTTCCCTGAGTCAGTGAGACAGTAAATGAAAGGGATCAAACAGATAATACTTCTAACACAACACTTAACTTTCCTTCGGTGTCTGAATCCTAGCTTTGCCACTTCCTGTTTGTGTGACCTTGTCAGAGTACTTAGCCCATTTGCAAGGGGAGAATAACAAGCAGCCTCTCTTCAAGATGCTATGACTGGCATCAAAGGAAGCAAGAGAAGAATGAACCCTGGAACAGTGACTGGCCTGTAGTAAACACTCAAAAATTGTATTATTGTAGTTATTATGAGATCAGTTTTCCTTTAATGGTGTTCCTGCCATTCTTGATAGTCTCCTCTTTCTTCAAGGCTGCTGTGTTGCGGCCTGGGTGATGTTCTTTCAGAGGTTCTCCCAAGAAACCCCAAACCCCAAACACTTCCTGTGTTCACCAGTGCCCCCAATGTCAATGTAACCTCTCACTCCTCATATGCAAAAGAAGCAACACTTCAGACTCTGGTTTGAGTCCAAAAAGGGCTTAAAAAAAAAAAAAAAAGAAAAAGAACTAAAAGAAAAACATTAAAAAAATATTTTATTTAGTTATTTGACAGAGAGATAGAGAGAGCATAAGTAGGCAGAGAGGCAAAGAGCATAAGTAGGCAGAGAGGCAAGCAGAGGGAGAGGGAGAAGCAGGCTCTCTGCTGAGCAGGGAGCCCAACATGGGGCTCGATCCCAGGACCCTTGGATCACGACCCGAGCTGAAGGCAGAAGCTTTAACCCACTGAGCCACCCAAATGGAAAAAGCCAGAGGGTCTAAGTAATTCCTGAGACTGAGAACAAAGGCAGAAGGAGAGAAGTTGGAAAAAAATACCACATCCCTTGGAAACATACTCCTTGAAACTCCTTGAAATTCCACCAACATCTCTGCCTCTCTGATCTTTAAGTCACCCTAAGTTTTGAATTCAGAGAAGGAAAGTAATGGCGGCCCACAGGGTATTTTCAGGACAAAGAAGATTCCCAGGTCTGCAACTTTCCTAAGTAACACCTGGGGATAAGCTGGTGCACATGAATGAATATTCCATTGTTATTTTGAGGATTTCTTTGTAAGTATCTTGCTTCAAGAATGAAGGGTGATGTCAGTCAGGAAAAAGCCCCAGTGAATCCTAGGACTTATTGCTCCAATTAAGTGGGAAGGCACGTTAGAGCATGAATGATTGGGTAATAATTCATACCTGTTGTGTTTCAATGTTAATCGTGAGCCTAAACATAGACTACCCTCACTTAAGCATACATTCTTCTTACACAACAGCTCAAGGTCTTGCATATTTAATTGCATTTTTTTCTTTAAGAAAATTACTTATAAGGAAATGTTGAAAAATAATCTCCCTGGAAGAAATAGTTCATACCTCCTGAAAAATAAATCTAGGTAAATTGAGTTATGAAAGATCTATTCCAGTAGGAGCAGAGACTTTGAAGTCCTTTTCCTGTTCAAGAACAAAAACTCAACTTCCCAGACTATAAATTTACAGCACAATAGGCTTTTGGGTATCACAGGAGCCTGTAGTCAATCTGGGCTTCCAGGTCATTCTGGGTTTAAATCTGACTTACTGTCACTCTCCCTTCAAAGGCCCTGGCACCTCTTTTGAGCAGGAGCTTTCAGGGAATTTAAAGAATTTGTTTCTTTTTGTGAGGGAGAATCTTGCTTTTTTAGACCAGAGCTACTGGCCAGTCTGTGTATAAACTGTGCCTGGGTTCCTTCTAAAAAAAAAAAAAAATTTCTTGAAGTAAAGATCAGGAAGGCCCACTTTGCCCACCTGGTTTAAACCCAGTTTTCCCAATTCCCTAGCAGGGTAAATGGGGAGAGTTCGTTCATGCATTCTGCCTCAGCTTCCTCCCCTGTAAGAAGGACAATACTACCTATTATAGGGTTCGAGTGGGGTTAGAATGGAGAAAATGCCCAATAAAGTGTATAGCACAATGCAGGGCATAAAATGAATACGGCCTGGGTGATGTTCTTTCAGAGGTTCTCCCAAGAAACCCCAAACCCAAACACGTCCTGTGTTCACCAGTGCCCCCAATGTCAATGTAACCTCTCACTCCTCATATGCAAAAGAAGCAACACTTCAGACTCTGGTTTGAGTCCAAAAAGGACTCAACTATTACTGAACTATTACAGTTCATCCTAAACATCTTGGGATGTAAAAGCTTTGTGGGGATTCTTTTGACCAACAGTTTAACTGAACTATGATCAGAATAGATTGACTCACTTCATCTAACCAAACAAAAAATTTTGAGAGTGTAAGGAGCAAAGACTGAATAAGGCACTATAAATACTTTGTGGGGCATAATGTCCTCACGTAGCTGCCTCTGGTTGAGATTAGACGTGAGCCTAAAAACAACAATACTCATTAGAAAGTGGCAAGGTTACAGGAGCCTGTAGATGAAGTATGACAGAATCCAGAAGATGGAAGAGATTGTAATCTAGTTGAAGAAAGTCAGAGAAGACTTTGCAGATGAGGGTCCTATAGTACGTGTCTCTGTAATCTCAATATTTTGACAATAGGACACATAGAATCATCAGGACTTGAAAATTTCAGGTTGAAAAGATCCATTTTCCATAGTTGTACACATTTTGCGCATGTCTGAGAACATGCAAGTTCAATGTGTATTCTCTGATTCTGGTAATTTAGGGCCATAAGAAAATCAGTATCCTTTTAAAATGAGATTTAGGCTTGGCTTTCCCCGGAGGACAGTTGGCGGTTTGCCCGGTGGTCTGTACAGTAACATACTTTTACAGACTTCCTGACTTTGGAAAGAAGGGAAGGACAGTGGGAGAAAAACAAGAGGGCACAGTACTGATCTTTAGGTTGTAGAAACCGCATTATGGCCTGGTGCCAAGAGAATCTGTTTCTGTTCTCTGGAAATCTGCTTTTGGTGGGAGCAAGGTGGACTTGGTCTTCTACTCTTTCTTCTTTCCAATTCTAATTCTTCCCCATCTTCTTTCATGGGATTTGCTGTTCTATTCATTCTTGTGTGCGCTTATTCATCAGACATTCATTAAGTTTCTAGACTCAGAAGTTAGGGGCTGGTGGAGGCAAGAGGGTGAATGAAGCAAGACTCCCTGTTTTAGTCACCCTGGTAAGAAAGTCCTGGAAGGATCTAGAGAGTAGAGTCCCTCTGTGAAATGCCTGAGACCTGCCTTTTCCCTTATTCCTCCTGCTTCTCTTTCTGTATGTGTTTCTGCATTCTGTTAGGAATTAATTTGTCCCACCCCTTCCTAAGGGGTGCTTCCAGCTCTCCTTCCTAAGTAAGAGCGTTGCCTCTATCTGGAAGCATTTGAAAATTTCAGTATAAAAAATGATTGGGTTGACTTATAGGCGTGAAGGGGAAATGAGGGGACAGTTGGGAAAAAGCTGGTTATAAACATATTCCGAGACAATAGCACAGAAGTAAAATTTGGTGGGGTTGTAGAAGAGAAGACTAAATTTAGTTTTTCCCTCATTTCTCTACTTCTAGAGGCTTCCAATCATGACTAATTTATAGATGGACCTCTATTTACCTCTCTTTTACAGTTGAGAGGCTTTAAAGAGTAACATAAAATCCCTAGTCCAAAAATATTTCTCTATTTGCTTCCTGAAATCTCAAGATAAGCAGTTTAATTCTCTGTCTTAATTACTGCTGTCTTTGGGCCTAGGTTTTGGAAAATGTTCCTGTTCTGGGCAGGGTTATAGGATAAATCTCCAATTCCTGATGAAGTGCTCCTAAAATCACTGTTCCCCAGAACTGAGAAAGATGGACAAATCAGAGTTGTGTTTTTGTATGTGTTTGTGTGTACAAATAGGCTCTCACTCCATTCATTTGACTAAATATAACTAGGAAAAGTACAGAGCACTGGATTCACTTTGCTCCTTTTTGTGGAACTTTTTGGGTCCTATGTGTGATGGAAAGTAAACAGAAAAAGGAACACTTAAGTGAAGACTGGAGAGCCTGAATTTGTTCACCTGGAATCTCCAGACCGCTGTGTCCCAGTTGAACTTCTGGCCTCTGATTATCAAGGTAACTGCCTCATTTGTCTCCTTCACTCTACTTGCGGGGAGATGGCATTGGGTTATAACAAGAACTGTTATGGTCTTCAAACCACTAATAGAGAGCTCGTCCAGTTTTGCAAGTTGGATTAGTTGACAAGAGGCAGAAAGCTAGAATACATTTGCATTCATTGTTTCAGTGGAGTTTCTCGCAGAAGTATGTTGTACCACATTATCTCGTCACTACTTTGTAACTGACATATGCCCAATTGCCTTATATACTTTGGAAGCAACTGTCGTTTTATCTTGAAGAACAATTAAGTCTTCTGAAGGCTAAATGTTTCCAAGAAAGAAAAAAAAAAAAAAACAGACTACAGTTTAATTTATTGAAAGTTATTTATAATTTAGTACTTACTGTCCTGAAAATGCCTGTCCCCTTGGAAATATGATTCAGATGCCCTGAACTGAGGAAACATTTTCCTTTTTCCTGTGTAAAATATGAAACAAAAGACAACTGAAAAACACTTCATTAGAACAGTTCCTTTGTCCTTTTGACAATGAAAACTGAAAAGAGACATGCCAGTTTGGCTATATGGGTGGTCCTCTTTCTATGCTAACCTTAACATGACCTTACAAAAAAATCACTGAAAGTTATTTGATGGTTCTAGATATTTTCAAAGTATGTGTTGAAAAGTAATAGGCTCGTGCACTAAGAGGTTTGAGAAATGCCATCTATTAAAAATGAGCTTCCAAGAGCTGAAGGATCTGCCCAAGAATTTCTGTTCTGCCCAGACCTTCATGTCCCTACAACCTAGCCTGTTTGTATACCTAGACAAACCTTTCTATAGTCAGGTCATGTTCCTTGGTCATTTGGTCCACTCTTTCAAGGTCTCCCAAGGGTTGGATTTGCTATCAGCTGTATGTAATTGGTCTAAGTCAATGTACGTATGCTATGTATTAAATGAACTTAACTTTGTGCTCCCCATGGGAATATCTCTGATTTATTCATTCATTCATTTATTTATTTATTTATTTTAGTTCAGTAATTCTAGAACATTCCTCATCTCATAATGTCCTGAACTTCTTTGGAGTGCAGCAAAAAGGGGGTTGATTATCTGATGACAAATGAAAATCAGATACTGTATCTTTTGTTTCCTCTCTGTTTTTCTTCTTTTAATATTTTTTACTCTTTTAGAGTTTAGTTTCTAATTTCATAGGGCTGTCTGAAAAAGTCAGTGTAGTTACCAGAAAAACTTCTTTCTGATTAATCTCTTTGGCCAGTCAGACAACTCAGTCTAACAGTTTTGAGAAAATGAAAAATGAACCATGTACTTTTTGCCTTTGCTTAACATTTCTCAGTTAAATGATATTTGATATTTTACCTCTAACTCTGTTAAAATTATGCTGTCCAAAACTAGCATGTGTAAATGCCATTCTCTTTTTGTCTGTTATGAAGTAGGTTTGTCTAGTGTGGTCATAGAAAAACGAAAATTAACCAAAAAGTTTCTTGTTTTATTGATACATCCCTTTGGAGAAGAATAAAGGGAACTTCCAAGGATGTTCTCATGAAGTCTCAAAAAAAAAAAAAAAAAAAAAAAAAAAAAAGAGTCTTCCTTCTTTGAAAAGTTACAAGATTTAAAGATAAAAAGTAACCACTCCACCACCTTCCTGTGAAATGCAGTCACTGTAATATATACTTTTTAAGTACATTGCACACCTTTTGTTATTCAACTTGACATGAATCATGCTTACAGAATTTTGGCAAGACTTCCAATTTAAGTTCCCAAATGAGTATTCAACTTAGGTTAATTAAGACTGTTATTTCATGGAGTATAAATACAACTGCTTATTAAAACATATTTATTGAGGGTAAACAATTATGTAATAGAAACCAGCTACAGAATATAATAATATGACTAATGAAAAAGGCAATTGATTACAAATGACATAATTACTGAGGGTTAAAAGCTATGCAATTGATATGACTTATATTCCTTAAGCAGGTTTTAATAAGCATTTTGATCATTATTTAACATGCAATAACCCACTTATTACATCCAAACAAAAGAGTTCCTTTCCAACTTGGTATATGCAACTTTAACAGCACTTAGGGGAATTGAGAAGATTATAGCTTTACCCTTAGGATTGAGGAAAGACTTTTGACAAAGAATGTAAATTAAGTGTTACATATTGTATTTTATTTTAGGAGGTAGAAAGAAAAAACTGAGGTCTTTGACTAGAACCAACTGACAAATGAGAAGCCCTACATTTGACAGACGTGCCTCAGTTGGCAGAGAGGACCTAAGGCTACCATTTCAATTTTTGTGAGTTGATCTTCCTGAGGAATTCCCCAAGGAATCAACTTCATTACCATTGTCACTCCTGAGGGTGGTTTACCAGGGATTAGTAGCTTTGTTTTGAGTCTGGCATTAAAACGAGTATTTCTCCCCAACTTCTCTGTAGTCCCTTAGTTTCCACAGTCATGTGATCTGCACAGTGGTACTGACAAAGGAAGAAACTTGAAGAGACACCATTGTAATTTATGACCTCAGTTTTAGGCTATGGGCATAAGGAATATGTTATGAAGTTAAAATAGTGTGAATGGAATTAAGCTTTCCCCAGGAGTTTAGAGAGACCCAGAGATGGGAGCTGGAGTGAGAAAGGCCAGAATGTGCTCAAGACAATTTCCTATCTGGTGAGTCAGAACCCACTATTGTTTAAGTTTGAGGTGCCTGGGTGGCTCTGCTGGTTAAGTGTAGGTTTCTTGATTTTGGCTCAGGTTATGATTTCAGGGTCCTGAGATTGAGCCCCCCACATCTGCTTGAGATTCTCTCTCTCCCTCTTCTCTGCCCCTTAGTGTGTTAGCACAGGTGCATGGGCTCGCTCTCTCTCTCTCTTAAAAAAAAAAAAAAAAAAAAAAAAAGACATACAGCAATTTGGTAACTTCTCTCAAATGTAGTTACAAATGCTGTTCTCTAACATTTTGGGGTTTCTGGATTATTTTCTAATAGTGTAGTCTGTTAAGTTTTCTGAAATATTATTTACTGATCCTTTCCTAAAATATATACAGAAAGGATTGTTTTCTACCCAGTGGTTAGGGGCAACTGTGTGTGTTTTTAGATGACATTTGGAGAACACTTTGACTTAGAAGTTGTATCTTTCAGATCCAGAGTCATAGTATCTCTGCTATAGTTTGACAGTATGGATGGAGGGGTCTTGCTCTTACAGTTGACCAAATACTGCAGACACATCTCAAAATGAACGTTCTCAAGGGTGGCAAGACTCCCGTAACTTTTATCCTCTGAACAACATATCACTTGACACAACTGTGAGACAGATGAAGTGTGTGTGTGTGTGTGTGTGTGTGTGTGTGTGTGTGTATGCATCCCTCTGTTCCTTTTTGTCACCTCATCTCTGTGGCTGCACTCATCTCCAGATGCTAGCAGCTTGTATGGTATGGGCGTTCAGATCTCCAGAATCCCCTCACTCCATCCTGCTGATGCACATGCATGGGTTCATACAGATATTCAAACACTGCATAGGTAACTCTAAATTATGTCTAGGCTGTCTTCCTCCATGCTCAATTGATCATTTAAAAATTTACTTGCAGCCTTACGACCTTGGCAAACCTGTTTAAATTCTTTAAGCTATAGTTTCTTTGTCTGTAAATTCAGAAAAATTAAAAAAAAATTGGTTTTTCCTTAGGGTTGTTGTAGACAGTAAATTAGATGATTCATGGAAAGCACTTACATAGCACAATGCCATCCATATAGGAAGTGTCCCATAAATTACAGAACAGTTATTGCTGCTGTTATTGAAGAAGAATAAGCTACGCTATATAATTGCCCAGTATAATCAGATCTCTATCTAGATGTGAATAGTTAGGTCAATTGCCTCCATCTCATCAAAGCACCAAGGCTTAGGGGAACTATTGTTCTCCTCCGACTTCATAGGTCGGACACAGCCCTGTTTCCCAGGCGTCTTCATGGCATCTTCCTAGGTGCAGTGGGTTACAGGGAAATGAATTAACTCTTCTTTGACTTGATCCATATGTGACAAAAATTTTTAACCTTCAAGATTGCCCTTGTTTCATGTGATTGAAATTTGATAAATTTTTTGGTTTGAAAGTTGTAGGGGGGTGGGGGTAAGGCTGAGAAAAAAGGTGGAACAGAAGAGAGCTGACCACAGAATTTACCCAGGGGCTCTCTTATTCATCTTTTCATCCTCAATATATTGCCTAAGCCTGGTGGATTCATGCCTAGCAAGTGTTGGTTGATCTGTGAAGTGAATGGATGAGTGAATGGTCTTCCAAATATGCCAGGTAGTCTCCCAAGAGGCAGAGACCATTGCCCTCTGAACTGGTGTGGAAGGCTTCCAGCAGAGAAGGGTACAAATCCCTTCCTCAGTGGGCCTCTTGTGACAGCTGCTCTGTGTAGCATCGTAGCACATAAACTTCTCATTTATAGGTTATTCCTTTAAAAAAAAAATCTAATTCTCTGGCTTGATGTCAACATAACATGGATAATAGGAATTGTTTTTTCTTAGCTTCTCTCTCAAAGCAGGAGATCTTAACCTGGGATTAGAGACTTCCATGGTTCTGTGAGTCCCCTGAGAGTGTTGCCAAAAGTTTAGGTACCTGTGCAGTTTTTTTCCCCTGGGGGAAAAAAATCATAGATTTTATCAGATTCTCAGCAGGCCAAACTACCTTTAAAAGTTGACTTTTGAAGTTTACAAACCTTTCACTTGAGGGTTTGGACAAACAGAAGGCCCCAGTTCCGATGCCATACAAAGAACCACTGTCAGCGAGAGTCTATCTCAACTACTCAGCTTTAGATTTCAAGAGTGGGAAACTAATGAATTATCCTATGGACATACATATTTTTTGAAATATGGCCTGTAGGTAAATATCAAATCCTAGAACCCATTGGGAGGGTTTTGTAAATTAGATATAAGATGGGGCAGGGTTTTGAGTAAGGCCTATAGGAAAAAGAAACCCAATTTTGGTGAAAAGGAAATGTTGAAATTGGAACAAACCAAATGTGGCTTATGGAATGAGAAGACAAACAGCCGGCACCACCTTGAGGAGGACATCTGTGGGTCCCTCGCTCTGTGGAGTCCCTTCTGGAGGTGTAGCCAAAAACTCTTACTTTAAAAAATGCAATCCACTCTCGAATAATTTCAGGATATTAAAAACTATTCGAGGTGGGATGGGAGACTTCTGGCAATAGCACATCAGCAAACGATGATAGGAATAACTCTTGTATTTTTCAGCTTGCACATTTGGGCCTCTGGTCACCGCTCTTGACGTTGACAGATGAGAGAGCTGTATTTCACTCAGACAGTTTTCACAGATCCCATACAGGTCTGCATCAGGCTTGCTTTAAATATTACTCTGTGTTTTGCAAAAGAGCTTCACGAGCACCTGTAAAACCTATTTCTGCCGGAGTGGAAAAAACTGAAGCAACTGTGGTTTGTTGGAAGGTGTATAACTTTGGGAATAAGAAAGAGTTAGGTTTGAATACCAGCTTCACTGTTTAGCAGCTGGGTGGAGTTGGAAAAGAGGAATTCTCGCCAAACCTCAATCGCTCCACCTGTAAATCAGGGATATTAATACTTAATTCTGGAGATGTCGTAAGGCTTGGTGGTTAATGTCTAGCTTCATGAATAGTAGGCGAGTAATAAATGACAACTATTATTATTGTTAATATGAAAAAGGATATAATTCGTTTACATGCCATTAAGAAATAAAGAGGTTCATAAGGTTCATATAAGTGAATTTCAAGGAACAGAAGCTTTTCTTCTGAAATGCTAAATTTTCAGCTACTTTTAAAAATGTATATCATATAACTTTCCCTTTCTTGAGAATATGGGAATAATGTTTCTTATCTTTTCTCATATTCAGTATCATTCTTGAGACCATCAGTGATGTATTATTATATTCTACTATAGATAAGAATACTTGCTTCCAGACTATTTGGTTACCAAAAAAGTGACATGAGCAAGAGAAACATCATTGTCGAGATGGGTAAACGCCAACAGAATGAGCCCTTTTGGCTGGGGATGACAGGGTGGGGGGTTGAGAGGAAGCAGGTCCACTGAGTTGAATAAACACAGAAAGCCCTGGATTCAAGTTCTACCTGCAGCATTTTCTGATTTCACCTTGATTTCTTACCCTGTTTTATATATACCATGGATTTAGTTTGACCAGTAAATGAAAATCCACTTGGTTAAACAAAATAGTCTGTACAAATGTAGGAAATAAAATATAGCAATCAAGTTTTCAGAGAATTCAGAACAGAGGTCAAGAAGCTAACGTAAATCAAACAAGTCTTCTCCCTACTCTGTTCATATATACTATATTCCAGACCAGCTGGGGTCTTTTTGAGGTAAAATTGACATTCAATAGTATATTGGTTTCAAGTGTATAACATAATCATTCAATATTTGTATTTGTTGCAAAATGATCACCATAGTAAGTCTAGTTAACATCCTTCACCATACATAGGTATGGACCTTTTCACTTGTGATGAGAACTTTTCAGATTGACCATCTTAGCAACTTTCAAAAATAGTTGCCATGCTGTCCATTATACCCCCATGACTTATTTTATAACAGACAAGATGATTTTGAGAGGACTTCAACGTCCTTTTGCAGTGATCATTCTCATAGAAAAGAATCATGCAGGCTTGTATCCTTAGGAAGCAAAAAGCACAGAGTAGACCGATAGAAATGTTGGGTATCCCAAAGACATTACTTCTGTCAATGGGATTGTCTTAGGGTGGTGTCTTCTAGGCACTTGGGTAAATGCCGGAGTTTGCCACTAAGCCTTTATAATTCATTGCATATTGTGATCCCCCAGAAGGAGCTAGAACAAGACCATTAGATTACATCTGTGTGTGGTCTGATACAATGGTGTTCAGACTCTGTTCCTTTGCATTTGAGGGTTCCACAGGAGGGATTTGGGGGTATGTGGGCACTATGAACGTTTCCAGAAAGTTGTCCAAGAAGGCAGAGCTTCCAGAGTCTTCTTTTGACTTCAATAAGAGTAACTTCACCAGTATCTGTTTAAATACTAGGATTTTATGTAAGATTCCATTTGAAAAAACAAACCAACCAACAAACAAAAATACAAACATAAAAAACACAAAGATTTCTTGGCTTAAAAACACCTGAGACTCAAAGGAAAGTACTTTACCCAATAAACATTTGGTCTGAAGAAGTTGGGAAAATTACCGCAAATAAAATCTGAACTCAATAACTGTACATTCACCGTCCATCCTCTTCCCTCATTGCTTTCAACTACAAGAGTTCAAATGCTAACTCCTGAAGAAAACTCCCATCATTCCTAAGCACAAAGGATTTTCTTCTTCTTCTTCTTCTTCTTTTTTTTTTTTTTTTTCATGATCACTTGTTTACATCGTTGTATTGGTCAGGCTGATGGCTGTAAAAGCCTCAAGTCTCAGTGGCTTATCACATTGTGAAGGTAATTGTTCTTTTAGGCATGAGCCAGCCCCAGCCTTCTTGGTCCGGTGCCTCTGTTGGGTGTGCTGCTCCATGAGGAGGAGGTAAGAGCCTTCCACCATGGCAACCCTTCTTCCTCAGAGGCCTCTGGGGGACTTTCTACAGTCAGTATAGCAAGAAGCGACGATGGGAGGGCTTCACTGGGAGTTTGAAGAGCCAGGCTTTGAACTGGCATTACATTCTATTGGTTGTAACTAGTCACCTTTTCCCATGTAGATACAAAGAGAGCTGAGAAATCTAGAATTCCTTGTTGGCCAAACATGGAATCCTATGTTGAATAGGTAGCATTATCTTTTCTAGACTGTTAGCTGACCCTTGTCCACAAACTTACCTTGGGGTGTGGATACCTGTGTTGTTTATCTTAAATCCTCAATTCAATTGCAAAGTCCTAAAAATAGAAGTTAGGCTTTAGCTAACTATTTGTAATCCTTGAATTGCCCAAGTGCTTTAGTTAGGATAAACTACTATAAGACAGACTCAGTGAAAATGTATTTTCTTAAGAAAAATTGCCCTCTCCCTTATTTACTTATTCAGCCTCAAAAGAGTTTTGGAATAGGACCTAGGCTAATGATAACTTTGTCATCTTCAGGGTTACTTTGTGCATTGCAGTACCAGCTAGAGGGAGGATGAAAGGGTGGTGGTGGTGGGTGTCCAGGCAAATTTTTGGATCAAGCTGAGAAGAAGAACACATGATTTACATGCACCTTCCACTGGCTAGAATGCAGTGATGTGGCCACACCTCCCTGCAAGGTCAGTGGGAATTCTAGCTTCCAGGTGGGTAGTTACCATCCAAATCAGTTACCGTGAAAAAAAATGGATGTTGTGACCATGACAGTCTTCCCTGCACAGGGAAGGGAAAGGACAAGTTGGTTCCATTTGGACAATTCTTTAAATTAGCCTCTGTTATTCACTGTTTTTGAGACTAGAAACTGATGTTCAAAGATGAAGTAATGTGCCCCACGGCAGATGTCTACTAAATCCTAATACTGGGATTGGCATCTAGTGCTCCCAAACCCACTTTTCTTCTTCTGTATGGTGCTATGTCTTGCACATAGTAGGATCTCAATAAACTCATGGGGGTGATGTTTATACCTATGTCATCTCCTTCTCCTCCTACTCCCGCCCTCCTCCTCCCCCCACTTCCCCTTCCTTCTTCCCCTCCTTCTTCTTCTTCTCATTGGGGTGATGTTTATACCTATGTCATCTCCTTCTCCTCCTCTTCCTCCTCCTCCTCCTCCTCCTTCTCCTCTTCCTCCTCCCTCTGCTTCTGTTTCTTCTTCAACCTCCCTTTCAGCTTCCCCTGCCAGTTTTGGATATAGTGATGTGTGAAGAGTGACTTCTATTTGACGTTCAACATAATGCTCTCAGGTACTGTGAATAGACAACCTTCTGCCAGGGAAAAATGGGAATCAGAAATTTAAGTCAGACAGTTTCTTAACTCTTGATGCCTCCTAATTTTATTTTGTTACCACCTATTTTCTTTTTCTCATTACATTAGGCTGGAATGGTGAGCAAGTATCTACTAAAGGTTGATTTCTGTGGAGAAGATGATATTTTGACAGAAAGGACAGAAAACTCATTTCTCATCCACCCTGGGAAATGTGATATTAATAGTAGGATCTTGGGGAATGCTGAGAAGGGAATATCAGGGCTATCTCCTGTGTCCTTGACTCTGCTGATTCCCCTGCTCTCCTATGAAGAGGTTTCTGCCTCTTCTGGGTTCCATTCTGCTACAAAGGTGCAGAATGCTATTATAAATTATAACACAGTATCTCTTAGGGGTTAGAGATTAATTAAGCAATGTGGGGAGTCATTCACAAGTCCAGGGTTCTAATCTCTACAAGACTTCATGTTCTGTAGATAGTGATAAAAGCAAAAAGGGGCAAGAACATCCCTCTCAACCCCTTTTCTCAAGCTCTTCATTCTCTGTATAATTTCTGGGTTACTCTGTTTAAGAGTCTCAGGTAGGCATAGAGAAAGCTATATTCAGATATCACTCTCATGGCCTGGTTGTATGTCTTTTAAACTCTCTTTTCTTTTCTTTTTTTTTTTAAGATTTTTATTTATTTGTTTGATAGACAAAGATCACAAGTAGGCAGAGAGGCAGGCAGAAAGAGAGGTGGGGGAAGCAGGCTCCCTGCTGAGCAGAGAGCCAGCTTAGGGGCACAATCCCAGGACCCTGATACCATGACCTGAGCCAAAGGCAGAGGTTTAACCCACTGAGCCACCCAGGTGCCCCTCACTTAAACTTTCTAAGCGTCAGTGTCCTTGTGTGTAGAACAGGGATACCATTTGCACTTCTACTGGTAACAGAATTTGGTAATATATAGAAATCAGTTGATATATTTAATATATGTAAACTGTGTTTTTGTCTTGAATTCAAAATGTCCAAAATCTTCTCTAACCTATACCATTCCAGAAAAGTGAAAAACTGAATTTTTTTTTGTAAGATCTCATTTATTTATTTTAGAGAGAAGGAGAGGAAGAGAGACTAGAGGGAGGGGCAGAGAGAGAGAGGGAGAGAGAGACTCTCAAGCAGGCTCCAAGTTGAGCTCAAAGCTCGATCCCAGGATCCTGAACCGAAATAAAAACTCCGACACTTAACCAAGCCCATTAACCAAATGAGCCACCCATGAGTAACTTTTTGTTGTTTTGTTTTTAATGCACATGGGTAAGGGGAGTGGAGTATGTAAGTATTAGTTTTCCTTTTCTCTTCTTTTCTTTTTTTTTTTTTTGGCTTTTTTTTTTTTTTTTTTTAAAGCATTAACTTTAGATTTACCATATTGGTTGATTTAAGTCACTTCTATCCAGATTTCATCAGGATGTAACTGTAACAATTGTCCATCCATTATTCCCACAGTTAACCAATTAAACACTATTGCATACATAACTGTCTAATAATGCAGTGGTTTTGCTAAATTCCAGAAGATTGGAATAATTTTGCCAGCATTTCGATTCTGGCTAGAAGGAGAGGGACTCTAGGCTTCTCATAGAGGGGGTTTTGTTGGAATCTAGATCCACCATTAACGGGACAGAGCGCAGGAGAAAAACACCAAGACCCCAAAATAATTGTTTAGAAATCTTCCATCTGTAAGTCCCTACGTCTGTTGGAAATAAATAGAGATTTATTCTGTTTGAGATCAGGTTTCCCCTAATGGAACATTGGACACTGTTGGAGAAGATTGGTAGGCTTTGCAATTCATAACAGTGATCTTCTTTCTAGAGGCCTGAGGGTGTTGACAATGGAAAGTTTTTCAGGGTGACTAATGCTTTCTATGAATAAACGAGATCCTTAAGTTGTCCTCTGAAGCCCTGCAATATTAACCAAAACCTCTTTTAGGAAAATTAAGGTTTTCTTAAGGCCTGCATGGAAACCTTGCTCTTAAAGATTGAGCTGCGATCCGGATTCAGTTAAAATAGAACAGGAGACTTCTACTGGCTGAGTCCTTTCCGAGAGGCTTTTCCTGTCTCAGAGACATCACTGATGATCTCCCCTCATCGGATGGTTAGACTGGTGTGTCATTCCCTTTGCAAAACTGAGACCTACCACCCTTCTTCTCTGGTTGTCACTCTTTTTCGACCTCTTTGAAAAAGCACAGATGATTTTTGCTGACCCAGAACTCAGCAGGGAACAGATCAACCCCTTCCAGTTCGAAAACCACTTCAGCCAGCGAAGTGGCTTTAGTCAGGGGCTTGTCCCTTCAGTGTGGCGATTTCTCAGATAAGCCTGAGGCAGGAGGTGATCCTCCGTGGAGCATTTGTGAAACAGAGTGGGGATTCACAATGAAGATGATGCATTTGGCTTATTCGTCCCTTTTTACAGCAAAATCCTCTCAACTATGTGGAAGGGAGAGAAAGGAAAGAAAGCCTAGGATCTGGCCTCTGTTTCAGTGGCGAGGAGAGCACGGGGAGTTTACCACTCTACCGGTTTAGCAGAAACACTGGAAGTCTGTCTGTCAGCCGGGACATCCTTTCTTGTCTTGGCTTGTCTGGGAGCTAGGATGAGAGCCGATAGTCTTCACCCTGTCTAATTTATGTAGCTTCAGAAAGAAAGGTTGTCAGGTTCCACATGATGAAGAAAGAGGAAAAAATGCAAAAGAGACTGGGGACATGTTTAAACCTTCTCCAGCAACATTGTCGCCCTGCTCATCAGGTAGGAAGAAAAACAGATTAAAGCAAGTTCTTTGTTTCCAAATTCCAGGCTTGCAAAGGATGTATTATGATACTCATTTCAAAATATGGTTACATCTTGAAAGCATTTTTGTTAGATAGGCATATTATCTTTAACAATGAAGCAAGGGGGGGGGAAGGTTGGTGCATTAGAGTAGACTCTTAAAATACCTTAGCAGATCTAACTTTATATATATCTTTTTACATTAGCATTCAAAACTCCTTGGCAGGAACAATAGGAACAGTTCAAAGTTCAACTCATAATCATGAGCAGACTTCTCCCCCTCGGTCCTCCCCACCCCGTTTCTTCAGTTTTTGTGAGTGTATTTGGAGGGGGGTGGCGAGAAGAGGAAGGGGTCAAATTCAAACATCTTTTCCCCCCTTCTCTTTCAGGACGAGATCTAATTTCATAATAGGATAGTTTTATTCAGAGTTAACTACTTTGGGTTCAGAATGGTAATCGTAGAAAATATAAAGTAACGTTTTAAAAGCTCCGGCTGTGAAAGAAAGCTTAGTAAAAGCATATGTTGCTAGTGGGACCTCACAACCACATTCAAATCACGCTCTTGCCAAATCACGTTATGTTTCTAAAGCTCCTTATTTGAATTTCCCAAGCGGGGTTCGTATGGCATGTTCTTGTCTGTGCTATACGGTATTGAAGGCGGTCCTTAGAAATCTTTCCCCTGAAGAACAATTTTTTTTTTCTTTTCTAAATAAAAGTCCTAATTAAGCCTTGTTTACATGTATGGAATACAGGACTCCATTCCACTGAAAAACAAAAGAAAATAAAAATCTGCTCTTGGCATGGGTCAGGGTTCTGATGACGGCTCCAGGAGCTGTCAGGGGGCGAGCCCACACTTGGTGTGGGAGTTAGGGTCCATTGTGGTCCCCCTTCATGGGACCCCGAGACCCCAAAACGCCAGCCAAGCAAGTCTTAGTTGCAAAGAATGACTGTGTTCAAACCACCCCAGGCCAGTGTATTCTTTACTTCCAAAGATCAAAAATACAAAGTCACAGACTTGGAGATTCTGTTACCTGTTTTTGGAATGTCTTTCAGTGTTTAACAAAATCTGGAGTCTGGAATTCACCCTGACGCTGAACGTCCCCAGTTAAAGCCTGGTGTTTGCTCCCTTGTATGAAGACTGCTTCTCTGTAGCCTACTATTCTGTTTAGGAAGCTCAATGGCTTTTGCCTCTTTTTAGGTTCTGTTTAATCATTGTTTATGATTTTGATAGTTCTTCTCTGACATCTCTGAGTTCTTTATAACTTAATTATCATCTCTAGCCTTACAAGGAACAAAATGAATATCCTGCCCCAAGCCCCAGGCTTTGGTTGTTGGTGTGGATTAAGCTTTAGCTATTACAACAGGAGATCTCTGAGTCACTTTCTAAAATGCAGAGCACAACCAGAGAGAAACAGTCCTATTAAAGCCACATTCCCTAATGGATGCTGCTGAATGCTTGAGCTCTCTCTCCAGTTATGACCTCCAATAGTCATAGGGGTCTGCCCAGCCTAAATTTCTATCTCCTGAAATAATGGAATCATCTCACAGCATTTTATTCAGAAAACAAAGGGATTTGTGGAGAACGGAATTATGGATGACACGAAATATGATTTCCTGAAATATAATTCTGCACAGCACATTGCAAACTGTATTCTGTGAAGTTCTGACATTTATTTCTAATGTTCCCCCCACCACCAACTTCTCCCTCTCTCGCCTCACTTCAGCTTTGTCCCCTCTGAACTAGGAATTTTTTTTTCAAAACTTTTACACAAGGTAAGAGGATAGCTTTGTTCTTTCTCATCCAGATCTCTCTTCTTTTAGGATGTGCTGATCTTTTAAGTGCTTTACCTGGTTCATGTTCTCTGCTTATGTCCACTTGGCTTTCATATTTAGTTCAGATTTCACTTAAAATAGAAACTTTTTATTTTTTTCCTCAGAAGCAGCATAAAATTTGTGGCTATAAGCACGGATTGTCCAGATCCAAATCTTGGTTCTGTGACTGGGGTCGATTTACATAACTTTTCTGCAAAATGGGGATAGAAATTCTCCCTAACACCTTCTATTGTTGAGAAGATTGAAAAGGTTATTATGTCTCAAGCACTCAGAACTGTGCATGGCCAGAGACTCCTCTCTAGAATAATATTGGCTATTATTATTCAACTCTATCACTTCGAAATGGCTTCTTCTATCTGCAAAGACTTAAGTTATCTGTTTCTCTCCAATACAAGTGCTCTGTTCTCCTTGTTCAGTTCTGGCCAAAAGAGAGTCTTGCCCATGTTCTAGCATTGAAAGGAGATGGGTACTTGTTGGGAAAAGCAACATCCAGTTCAAGGTGAACTCCTTCTTCCTGATGAGAAATGACGCCAAAGCTGTATTTCTTCTTATAAATTACTGGGGCACCTGGGTGGTTCAGTGGGTTAAGCCTCTGCCTACGACTCAGGTCATGATCTCAGGGTCCTGGGATCAAGCCCCGCATCGGACTCTCTGCTTGGCAGGGAGCTTGTTCCCACCCCCTGCCTGCTTCTCTGCCTACTCGTGATCTCTCTCTATCAAATAAATAAATAAAATCTTAAAAAAAATTCACTTCTTCTGAATTACTAGCAAACATTTTCCCACCAATTGTTGCCATATCCCTCATCCCTCTCCTCTGAGATGGGCTAGTCTTGAACAAAACAATTCACATATGTGCAAGTGCTTTTACTTCAACAACTCAGTTCCTGAGACTTTGCTTTATAATTGTTCATTCTTCCGTATTTGTCATTTTAAGATTCAAATATGATTTTTATATCCCCTTTACTGTCACTGGAAATATAATGGGAATGTTCTACGTTACTTTCTTTTCTTTTCGAGAGAGAAGAAAATGCATCAGCTGGGAGTGAGAGGCAGAGGGAAAGAGAGAGAGAGAGAGTCTTAAGCAGGCTCCACACCCAGTGCTGAGCCAACATAGGCATCGATCTCATTACCCTGAGATCGTGACCGGAGCTGAAATCAAGTGTTAGACACTTAACGGACTGAGCCACCCAGGCACACTTCCATTATTACTTTTAGAACAATGATGGAAATTATCAGGCTGACAACCGGCTCCTGCCGAACTCAGTGTGACAGGCCGGTGGCCTCTCACTAATAATGTGCGTTCTAGGCAAGACAATATACAGTTACAGTTAATAGAGCAATAAAAGTAAAATGCTGTTCACTTACAGGTAGAGTGTCCAGCATCTCAAAATTGATGTTACCGCAGACAAAGGCCCAGTAATCTTTGGTTCTACTGCATCTGCACATGTCAGAATGCAAAGGAAGAGAAATGGATTCATCTGAAGGAAATAAATTAGAAAATATGCATTCATCTTCTTCACAAAATAATATTTTACCCAGTAGCCTGTGATCTTTCAGGTGCTTTCAAATTCATTTTTCTCTTATATTTTAATAGCGAGCCATTATATGTTGTGGACTAAGAAAGCAGACTCTGAAGCCAAGTGCCTGGGCATGCGCACTGGCTCTTTTGCATTTCAGCCTTGGGGGTTCATGCAGGTTACGTGGCCTCCCCGCGCCTCGGTTCCCTTGGCTGTCAGCTGGGATCCTAACAGTCACTACCCCCTCCAGTGGTTGTGAGGATTCGGTGGAATACTGTACTTAGCTGTGCTTGCTGTTCGGATCCGTTAGAGAAGCAGGAGCTTATTATTAAAAGATGAAAGGACAGCAATGCCTCACTTGTGTAACAGTTGAGTTGTCTGTTAGTCTTGAAAACATTAAAACATTGCATCCGACTTCCCTTTCTCACGCCTCTTTCTCCTACCGGATAGTAGAAGGTACATAAAGTCTTGGGATGTTACCTTTTCATTGTCACCAGTTGGGAAGAAGGTGATTGGGGAAACACAAAACCCTTGCATGTGTTTGTTTCAGCCGAGACCATTTCACAAACCACTTGACTGTCACCTAAAAAACAGACACAATGAAACACACATCAGTGAAACGTCGGGGACAGTGAGAAGAATCAGAGACAAATACTGAGCCTATCACGGAACACGGCAAAATCATACTGGTGAGTACGAGAATAATAAAAATCAAGGAAATACTTAAAATGCCAATGAGGAGACAGTTTCTCTCACCACGCCTCACATGACACCTGAGTGACTTTCCTTGACTGAAACTTTCCAAGTTCTCTTGAAAGCAGAGACACCCTCTGGGAGCGAGGGAGAGCAGGAGTTAACCTTTAGCGGACAGCTAGTTATTATCGCGAATGGAGTCATTTCTCAGAGCATTGGAGAACTGGTTGTCCTAAGTCATAGTGTGAGTTTATGAAGACTTCGGAGCTGGCAAGTGGTGAGTTAGACGTGTGTGCAGGGAGGGCACCAAACATTGGCAAATCTGATAGATTCTGAGGGGAAAAAACAAACAAGCAAACCAACACCCTTTGTAAAACGATTCCATGGCTTTGGTCCCTGACTGTTCTTACTGTGTCATTGCTGTCTTTCCCTCCCCTTTTTTGCTGACCTAGTGCTGGCTGCTGCCAAGCAAGGACCGCCCCCATTCGGCCAGGGTAAAAAGGCCTGTGGCAGTGATACTTTTGTACATACTCAGACACTGGTCTTGGGGAGTTGGAAGTCCACACATAGAAGAATTAAAAGCGCAACTTGAATTTTAAGAAAAAACTGTATGTACAGGTGGGCTATGTAGCTGTTTTTCCAAGAAACATGTTTTGAGAGAAAGCCCAGGTTTTCTTCGAGACAGAGCTGAGCTGAAGTCCTTTCTGCATCGTGTACTGGGAGGTTGACCTACCTCACCTTCTGTAACCTCTGAGTGTCCGTGTACTCACTTGGCACCTTGCGATAGTGCTGCTCCTTCGGTTGTTACAAGTTATAACCATACAGCATGCATGAAACCACCTGCCCACTGCCTGCAGCATGACTTATGCTCAAGGAACATTAGTGACCTTTATAAAAACCACTATAACCAGAAAACAAATACAGGAGAAAAAATATATATATACATTTGACATCACCATTATAGCCATAACTCTATGTCTATAATAAACATAGGAGGTAAACGTACATTTCCCCTGTTTATTTTTTATGTTGATCCTTGGTATTTTTACTGATATCCCTATTTGTATTTGTCTGGTTTTTAGGTGATAGCTAAGTGGTTTATTGAATTCTTTCAGTTTAGAGGGGTAAAAATATGCCCCAGTATTTTATTCTTTGCAAATCACTTCTCCTTGTGTTCTGACAAATCTCCAGTCTTGTGGACAGATTATTAAATCATATTTTAGGCAGATTTCAAAATATCTCCGTGTGTGTGTGTGTGTGTATGTGTATGCATGTATGTGTATACATGTTTATGTGTGTGTATATATCCCCAACTGTAAGCAATCAGATATGCAACATAAGTGGTAATTCCTATGAAATAGAAACAAAAATTTAGGCAGTTCCAGGATTTCAGAAATAAAATGAAACCAAACAACCAAGGGCATAAAAATATGACTATATATATATATATATATATATATATATGCGCAGATTTTGTTCCAGACAAGTCTAGATCATTCTTCTGTTGACCTATACTTTCTGAAGACTGTGTTGCCTCTAGGAGTCTGAGGGTATTAGTAATCTTAGAGGATTACACCTCCCTGAAATTTTGTCAAAAGGTCTTTTTCCTTCTTAAGTCGGCCCTGAGAATCTCCTCTTTCTCTTCCTCTTGCTTCCTCCCAAATCCTCAGTGACTCTGACAGCTGCAATCCCTTCCTCCCACTCCCCCCTTGGATGTGGAAACGTGTTGCCATTGGAGACCTCACCAGCTCCCAGGAGCTAGCTCTGTCCAAGAACTTAGGTGGTGGACTTAAAGTAGCTGAAAGTAGTCAATAATTAGAAAAACAGATTTTCAGCCAAACTGAGTAACTGGAGCTCGGAATTTCATATCTGAGATACTGGTTTCGCTAATTAATTAGCACAAAAAAAATGGTCTGTGGGGGACCGTAGCTTTATAACCTTTTGGCTGGGACTGTGACAAATGAACAATATGCACAGGAAAATGTTAATAGTTGAGGAGGAGAAAGGCATTTTAACAAAGTTTTATAGTATGTGGTTTAGGGTCCTCAGGGCAAACATATGCATTACACATCTAACCCCACACTGAGAAAATAATCCCTAATGTTGGTTCCTCTGCTAGTCCTATTAAAAATTCCCCAAAATGTAAAGGCGGCCAATTTTAGACTAAGAATAAATGGCTCGTGGTTCCTTCTGAAATGGCATCCAAGATTCATGCTCTCAGAGCTGCACATGAATCGCAGGGGGAGGACGTCTCTGGTTTCTGGGGTGCCAGAAAAGGCCAGTGTGTTGATCCAATTCCATTTATTTCAGGCAGGGCACCCAAAGGCCACTTTGTGTCAGAGAGGGTTGGAGTGGGGATTTCACATTAAAGGAGGTCAGCACCCTGTTTGCTTTTTGTGTAAAGGAGTCAGAGGGCGGGGCTTGGCGCGCACCATGGCAGAACTGCAGAGGTCCCCTGCCCTGGAGTTTCACACCTGCGCAGAGAGAGGGGAGGCCTCGGCCAGTCCCCAGGCGCTGGCCACTTTGCAGACAATTTGAATGCAGTGTTAATGCTGCTGGTGTTCAGGTGAATGGATGGCCTCCTCCAGCCTTAAAAGTTGGGATCATTAACTAGTTATGTGAAGCATTACTTGAAGGGATGTACAGTGGGGAGGTGAGTGAGAAAAGGCATGGAAAATTCAGAATTGGTTCAAATCAAAATTCTCTTTATGGATTGGACAAGACACATTTTGATGGTGAGGTTAGAAAACTGAAGTTGGACTCTCAGCTGTCAGCTGGGACATCTTGGATAACTCCTTCAGCTTCCCTGGGTCTCAACTTGCCCACCGATAAAATGGAACTAACCACCCTTGCCCAGACTGCAGGGAAGTGTGGATTAAGTGGGACACTATTCTAAAATGCTATGCAAATATAAACCATTATTTATGTTGGGGTCTAGATAGGCAGATGCTTAATAGTGGTGGGACCCCATCTGCCCTTTCTGAGGTTCTCAGGAACAGCTCTCACTCAAATTCCCATTCGACTTCTGGTTCTTGGTTGGTGGCCATCCAGCATAGCAGGAATTCACACCTGTCCTCTGCTGAACTAGGTTTTAACAGTTACACACGCCCGGACTAGGTTTTAGTAATTATGCGTGTACCGGAGATGGGGAAACCACCAGAACAAGCCAAGTCTGGTGTTCACTTCCTAATAATTCTTCATCCCCTTACTCACACTTGTGGCCTGAAGGTTGACTCATCTCTTAGCACTCTGATGTCTTCCAGAATAATTCACTCATCGTTATGGGGATCTTGATCTTTAAGGCACTTATAGGCAAGTATCTGTTATTCCTGGAGGGTTTCTATGTGTGATCTCCAGGCAATATGTCCATGTCCTCCTAAGACCTCTGTACTCAGGGGCAAGAACATCTTGACATGTTCCTGAAGCTTCTTAGCTTTGGAATTTGACCTACAAAGAGAACTGTGTGTTTCGTTTTATTTTGGGCTACCCCCAACCCTGTGTGTTACTGTGCCTGGTGATATGCATGTGTAGAGAGGATTGGCCTGCATTTCTGAGAATAAACGGTTATGCACACAAGTAGACAATTCCTTTAAGCAGTTTTTTAAGAATGCTTTTTGAGGGGCAGTGGTACAAATACTACCTGGTCTTTTTACCCATTCTCAATTAGTCATTGAAAGTGTGATTTCATGATGACCCTATTCTAATTCAAACTCCCTACAATGCAACAGTGTCTCTTTTTATTTCTAAACCCAGCCTGTTTTCTACCTTTGCCCCCTTTTATGTGTGGCAGAGGAAAGTATAATTCTGTTTGTATCATACGATGACAACTTTGACTCCATATCCTTGGCATTTTGCCTGGTGAGGGGCTGAGAGTGGGTCACATGCCCACTGGACTCTGCAATGAGAAGAAAGGCAGGCGGGATCTGTTCCATAAAAGCACTACTTTTTTTTTTTCCCCCAGCAAATTCCCCAGTTGAGTATTGTTCTAAGTAACTAAGGATCTGATTCTCAACAATTAAATCTTGCTGTCACATTTTATTTATAATGGCAGTTCAAGATTAGCCTAGTAACTCGAAGGTCTTAATTTCTTTTGGCAGCGGCAGGGCTGAGGGAATGGAAGGGGTGTTCTGCAGTTGTGTTAGGACTGGTCTCCTTTAACAAATACGAATTGGGAGTGTGTTTGTTTTAGGGCTGTGACTCCAAGTGACTGTGATATGGTTCAAGGAGGCAGAGACATTCTTGGGGAGTGTTATGCTCCCCTCTGTAAAAACAGCTGGGGGGCTTTGTGTGTGAGGTGAGGGCATATAACAAGCAGAAAATGGAGGTACTTGAGGTAAAATTGCCTGCTACATTGGATCTCCCTATACTGATCTACCCTACATATTATTCTGAATTTTGGGGGGGAAAGATACAGCTCAAGGAATAGGACACTAATACCATTTACTCTTGCAACATGCGGTGAGACAAAGAGATGTGATAGCAAAGCAAGATGGCGGAGGCAAGAAAGCCACTGTGCTGGTGTACAGAATATGTATGATATTCTTCATTTGTGTTCGGAGGACCCTTACGGAAAAGAACCGGAAAATAGAGGCATCAGATGAGGCTGAACAAGGAGGAACGAAATGTAGTTGTGGCAGATCAAGACCTTTATTCTTGGTCTGTGACAAATGCAATATAAGGCAAAGGAGACTGGTGCAGTTTCATGGGTACAGCCAATAACAAAATGATGCAACAGACTTTTGACATAGCTGCAATCTTTCCTTTCTGTTCCAAATTGCAAATGAACTAGTCTTCAGGGAATATTATTATGAGAAACAGATAAAAAGGTTTAGTTACCGTCATCTGAGAAGGGTTAAGGTCATAAAAATATATCCATGCAGTAGTTTCCCAACTTCATCTTAATAGTCATCTGGGAAACTTCTTTAAAAAGTTTAGACAGATATGTATATAATTTCTCGGTCTCACACTAAGGGGTTCCTGATTTGATGGATCAGATATGGGGCTCGTGATTTCATTAAGTTGTTTAGCTGACTGTGATAATAAATAATCTTTGAGAACCAATTTTCTAATTAAGGTGAAGTCTCTTAAACTGGGACTCAGGACACCTGGTGTCTACTGCCAGATTTACCCAATTAGAATCAATTCAGGTTTCCATGATAATAACAAAATGGGTCTTTTCCTCATAGGGCATTTTGTAAAGCTTGTTCTATGTATCAGAGATGTAGAATATTGGTCACATGAAACTGTAACTTTTGAAACTCTTCTTGCACCTATAGAAGAACTAAGAGATTATTTCAAAATTTCAAAGATATTTATAACTGCTTCTTCTCTTAAAAACCTCCTAACACAACAAAAAAATGAAGGAGAGAAATACACAGTCTATTTTAGACAAAACTAGACAGGCAATGTCTGCAATCTGGAAAAGGGTGTTTTAAAAGCTCTTGGGAATTAAAAATAAAATAATATGTTAATTATTTGGAATTAAAATAAACACATAATACCTTCAATTAAAAAACCCACCAAAATATTTGGATAATATTATTTAAAAAATAAAACAAGACAAATATATGGGCACCAAGAAAAAAGAGTAATAATATTATAGGATAATAGAAAATAGGAAAAAAAGAACAAAAATATGAAGAGGAAAATGATCAAGGACGGAAAATAAAACCAAAGGGCAAATATCTTCAAATTGCAAGGGCCCATGGAGTACCCATGTCAATATGTATTTGAAACAAACCACCTAAAAATTTCCAAATGGAAAATAAAAAGATTCACACAAAAAATGGATCAGATATCAGGATACCACACTGCTGGTAGACTGCTGGTAGCTCTTTGGGGAGATAGAGGAAAATGGTGCCTTCAAAATTTTAAAGTTAGTGATCTACAGTCTATTATTTTCTCTCCATAAAAACTCCAAATCAAAGGTAATGGAAAATTAGTAGTGTTTTCAGATAAGCAAAGCCTCAAACATTTTCACTCTGCTGCTGTACTCTTTCTCAGTTAGTTACTGGAAGGGTGTTTTCCACTAAAAAAAAAAAAAAAAAAAAATCCCAAAACTAGAATCCAGTACAGATTAGGAGGAAAGGAAATCGGGAAATGAAAATTCCAGAATAATAGAAGTCAAAGTCTAAAGAGATTGGAGGAGTTAGATGGAGAATCCAAGTAGAATTATCTACATTAAAAAAAATGGTAAAAATGATAAATTATCTAATGGATTTGATCATGTGCAAAATTAAGGGGCATATTCTAAAGATTGTGGTAGGTAAGTGGACACTTAATGAGGGATAAATACATAGAATTTTTAAAAAGTGAGGTACTTGTTAACCCCATAAAAGACAAAGAGTTTATATAAGAAAAAATGTGTAATCATAGTCTACTACTTGATTAAACATTGAACAATAACCACAATATCTAATAATGAAAAGGCTGTGATTAGCTATATGGGGGTAGGGAAGGGGAGAATGTAAGAAAGGTAAAATTCTCATTTATTAAAATACAAGTAACAAATTCTAAACGTGATGAAGCAAGATATGTGAGTAAATGCATGTGGTTCTGGGAGAAAATGAGATAATTTTTAAAAGTTAAAAATGGTTATCTCTGACGAGGAGGAAATGAAAGAAAGGAAGTAGAGGGGAATTTTTTATATGCCTATTAGCATCATTTGACTTTTTATATTATTTGTATTCTTTTCTTTAAAAAATCACAATTTAATTTAATTTCTTATTTTATTGTTATTATGTTTTAATATTTTATTTATTTATTTGACAGACAGAGATCACAAGCAGGCAGAGAGGCAGGCAGAGAGAGAGGGGGAAGCAGGCTCCCCGCTGAGCAGAGAGCCCGATGTGGGGCTTGATCGCAGCACCCTGAGATCTTGGCAGAGGCTTAACCCACTGAGCCATCCAGGCACCCCATAAAAAATCATAATTTTAAAACCAAATATCAATTAGGGTAGAAAAGATTTTAAAAAGAGACCAAAGTAATTCAGTGATTTCCAAACTACCGATCAGTTTGGCACAGGTTAGATGTTGCTTTAGAAGTTCCTCTTCTCTCCTCTACCCTTCTATAAGACCCATCCAAGGTGTGGAAGCCCCAAGCTTATTCCAGGCTCCTGTTGCCCAATGGAAATGAGTTTCCTCAGCTGATTTGCTCCATAGCAGAGGTCACAAATTTTATATAGTTTGAAATCGCCATCTTCTTAAAATGCAGACCTCCAGCAGATTCAATTCAGAAATTCTGATTCAAGGGGTCCGGGATGTGCTGATGAATTGATTTTAACAAGTATGTGATATAAACTCAATACATGTAATCAAGAGACTCACTTAATGAGAATTTGCATAAAGATATTGGAATTAAAAATGTTAATATCTTGAGAATCTTCATTCATTCATTCATTCATTCATTCATCTAATACTTATTTGAACTCATTTTAGTTCCAGACAATAAACTAGATGTTGACGAGATGATACATACTCCATAATTCATCATTTAGTCATTTGTCATAGAAAAAACAGGGCAAAGCCTATCTCCTATGACTGGGTCCCAGAGGTCACTTTGGAAGAAATACAGGAACAGAGCCATTCACTTAATAAAGTACCTCAGCCTAAAGTCAGCTTTGAAATTAGTCACAGCATTCTTCATCATGAGGCACTGACTTGGGAATCAGACAGACCTGGTTTGAACCTCAATCTTTCCCTTCCTAGCACACCACAAAACCTTACCGGCATTTGCCACTTGGATACAGTAACAGATTATCCTGCAAGCTTAAATTATTTGAAGCATATAAAATGTTGGATACAGTGCCAGGTGCAGAGTAGGTCCTCAACAAGGTCAACATCCTTGTAATTTTCCACTCTACTTTCCATTTGACGCAAGTAATTCTCTTTGTAGCCTGACTGGCAGTATACTGAGGTGGTCAAAAACACCGACTAGTGGGTTGAGCTCCCAGCTTCTGATTTCGCCACTGGTCGTGATCTTGGGTTGGTGGGACTGAGCCCCATGTTTGTCTCCATGCTTGACAAGGAGTCTTCTTGGGATTCTCTCTCCCCTTCCTCTCCCTGCCACAGTACCTTCCCTCCCTCCCTCTCTCCCTTTCTCTCTCTCTCCATCTCATAAGTGGATAAATCTTGAAAAAAAAAATCTTGAAAAAAAATTTTTACATGTAGAGAGAGAAATTAGGATGTGTGTTTGTGTATGTGTGGAAAAGCACAGACTCACAAAGACAATTGATACTTCGGTATATCTCTGAAACTCAGAGCCTTTCAGAGCAAGACTTGGTCATGGTGAAAAGCAGAACTCTGTCTTTAGGATCCAAGTTCAAGATACAGCATTAAAGGGTCATTTCTCACTTTGCAATGAGTGGCCTCTCCCTTTTTTCTTCATAGAAGCAGTCATTCATTTTGGAGATCCAGAGCTAGACTGATGATTTCATCTTTGTTATTAGGCTAAAATGCTCCTAAGAATTTAACTGAAAGACAGAATTTCAGGCCAAGGAAGGTTACAACCCAATCCTTTCATATTTAAGTGGGAAGTTTGAACCAGGATAACATTTTCTGACTGCACTCCAGGCTTGGATAAAAGCTGTTGAAATAGGAAATGACATGGAAATTTGTAGTGAGCAGCCAGAAAAGGAAAACCAGACCATATTACTGTACCTGAGCGGGGAAGTGGGTGTGGTGGGTTGGCCCCACACCACTTTCCCCAGGCCCTGGCCTCCCCTGGGAGGAAGCTGGTAGCCCACAAGTGTATTCTGTGAGAAGGGAGGGAGGAATGCGCATCCTGTGCTGGGTGCGTGGTCCTGAACTCAAGGTTTGAGAGGATGAGGGCCCAAACCTTGTGCCCGGGGCAGGAGGATTGTTCCCCCTTGTCATGCAGACAGGCGCATGTTCCTAACACAGACTCAGGTTTGGCCGAGGCCGCCTGCAGCTTAGGAGGTATGTTTGGCTCTGGAAATCTCTCAGGGAGCCAGGGTGGGCCTCAGGTGAGAGAAGCAGGGTATGAGCTGTATCACGCTGGCTCCAGCCTCAACGTGGAGGCCAGAAAGAAACCTACCAGTTTCCATCCAGACCAGTTGAGTACAGCATGAAACCTACTATAGCCCAGGATGAGGTGTTTTTTTTTTTTTTTTTTTTTTTTTTTTTTTTTTTTCCCAGGATGAGTCTTACCAAGGGAGGGAAGGACACAGAAATTCCAAGCTATATTCAGGAGAAGAGACGAGTCACATACAGACTGTGTAGAGAAGATGCATGTTCTCTCCTAGTGGAAAGGGTTTGGAGTTTCCATTCAGGAAAGGACTCCTATCCTGCGAATTACTGTGGCCTGGGCAGAGCCACCTGCCCTACCTGAGCTTCCTTGAGCTTCCTCCTCTGAAAAGTGGTGGCTAGCGAGTCCTCTTACAAGTTCCCCTGGATGGAATAGTCAATGCAAATTCAGCACGGATGAGCCTGGCATGTGAACGAGTGTGTGCTTGGAGGACATGACTCATTAAAGTGGATAGTATAATAGGAATTGAGTTCTTTTTTCTGTTCTGTTTTTCCTGCACTGCTAACAATATTAAGTTATGGGAATGATGTGAAAGTCAGACAGGGTTTGAGAAGGTGAGTGGCCGGAAGGTCGAAGAAGCGAGCAAAGCGATTGGTTTTAAACTTCTGACTTCTTATCCCTTCACTATTTGAAGCCAGAGTTGTGTTTTACTCATGTTTGTTTCTTGTGTAGCTGGCACAGAACTGCCCACACTTAGAGAGTGGGTAGATGCTAACTGAGTTGCAGAAGGAACGAGCAAGAGTCTTACTTCCTATGTCCTTCTGGTTACTAACACTTGGGCTCTGTCGCCTTTCATGTCATGTGAACAGAAGCCAAATGAATCATTGTTCAGTGTTGGCAGATGTGAAAAATGAAGACTTGAGTGATATTGTTCAGAATAAGAGCTCTCAGGCCTGGAGGCCAAGCTTAGGACCCAGCCGCGCATGTCCTCGGACAATGACGCATTCGCCCGCTCTGTCGCTGTACCTGCAGCTAGAACATGGCGATAATGGTGGGACTAACCCCCAGGGTTGTTGGGAGGAATAAATGGGTTTCTCTCTTTAAAGGGCATAAAACGGTGTCTGGTGTGTAGCAAGTGCCAAATAAATGCTAGCTGTTGTTACTTTAAGCCTTTGAGTATGGCCTTCTGTATAATATTTACCCATAATAACACCTATACATTTTCTAGCTATTATTCCTAAACATTTTAAGGCTATAAAGCAATCAGTCAATGCAATAAACTTCCTGGTAAAAACTTCAGTATAAATTAATGAACAGCCTTCAAACGCCTATATTTCTAGGTTTGTTAGACATTCATGAAGCCAGTTTGAAAGTGATTCCCAGTCCCTGGGTATCAGAGAAAATTCAGTTCCAAAATTAAATCATCATATTTTTCCCCACCACAGAGTATAATGACAGGTAGTCATTTTTTGCATTTTTCACTGTTTGATTGCAGTCTTCTGGAGTTTTATCTGACTCTCCCTTTGGGAGGATCCTGAGGGCTAGCCTTGAGTCACGGGTTCCAACCAAAGCTTTCCAATTGAGCACGTTTGCAGTAATGAGACTGAGGATTTAATACTTAAGAAGAAAACGCATGTGTTTGCCTTTCACTCGATAGAGACACGGACTCTGGGTGCTCAGTGGAAAGAAACAGTGTACAAAGGCCAAGGAGTTCAAAAGTGAGGTACATTAGAGACTGGGAAATAAGTCTAGTGTGACTGGAACAAATGGAAGATGAGGCCAAGATCATTTCTGAAGGGACTTCTGACTCATGTGACCTCTGTGACACAAGGAGAAGAGACAAATTCTCCTTAGGACACTTTCCTGGGATATGCTTGGAATGCATTTGCATCCAGGATAAGAAGTGGAGTGTCTGGATCCCTTGAGCCATAACCAAGTCCATGACCACACACTCCATGCACTCCTGAGAGGAAACACGTGGGACGAAAAGACCACCTTGTTCCAACAAGGGAAGCCCCAAGCAGCTGGGAGGAGGAAGCTTAAAGATCCCTGGAGTGAGTCCTTGCCACCTTCCTTAAGGAGGGAGCTGGGTCTATTTTCTCATCAGTGTTGGAACAGAGACTTTTGAAGGGAAAGATATATTTTGCTCTGTGTGCAAAGACATGACCCATAGCTCTTTACCTTCTGGATGCAGCAAATCCATTCCAAGAGGTTCAGCCCCCAGACCTAGCTGGCTTCACACCCAGAGTTATTAGGAAAATTCCTTGCTCTTCTTGGAAAATATTTTCTGATCTGACCATTGGTGCTTGAGATTGCATAAATCCAGGTGCAGTTATTAATCTCTTTGGTTTAAGGAGTTTGAATACAAAACTTACAATTTAAAGATAATCCCAGCTGCCTTCCACCCTGTCCCCCACCCTCGACTAGCAAGGAGTTGTTGATTTAATAGAGAGTGTGCTTGCTTTTGGATAAAACCAGCTTGGGTTTGAAACCTAGTCAGACCACTAACTGCTTCTTTGTACAGTTTAATCTCATTCACACTTAAGTTTCTTTATGTACAAAATAACAATAGTCACACCTGGGGCACCTGGGTGGCTCATTTGGTTACGAGTCTGCCTTTGGCTCAGGTCATGATCTCAGGGCCCTGGGATGGAGCCCCGTGTTGGATTCTCTGCTCAGCGGGGAGCCTGTTTCTCCTTCTGTCTGCTGTTCCCCCTGCTTGTCTCTCTTCCTCTCAAGTAAATAAATAAAATCTTTGACAAGAAACTATAGTCATACCTTTTTGAGGTTTTCGCTTGTTTGGTTTTGCTGAAGATAATCTATTTTTATGTAGCACAGGGGTCACCTGGCAGAATGCCTGGCACATAGTATCCACTCAAGAAATACCATGATTAAGAGCCTTGAGATCAGGTGAAACATTTCATGATCTCATCACCAAAGTTTTTGAGAAGGTTATATGAATTTTTTTGTGGGGCCATTGGAGAAAATAAACAAAGTCTCCTGGATTGTTTTCCAGAGTGGCATGGAGCCGCCATCGCTCTCCTTGGTCTGGGGCTCAGCCTGTGGCAAGTCCGCAGTGAACAGAGCCGAGGTCCTGGGGATAATGGGCAGTGTTCCACTGACATCTTAAGTTGCACGCTGGGAAAAAGAGCAAATAACCATGTGTTCCTGGCTTCTCCCCTTGACTGCCCATCACCCACCCCCTCCATGCCACCCTCCCCCGAATGGTTTTATTTAGAAACCTTGTTCATTGTCTCCGTGTTTCCCATCATTTCTGGTTTTCACCACTTCGCTGTTGACTCAGGCATCTGAACCATTATTCGTATGTTAATGATCCGCAGAATCCTGGTAGATAGTAATTAGATATTGTTAACTGTAGGTCCCTGTGACACCGTCAGCGTGAGGTGGAAAGATCTGGGGAGAGTGCTGCCCCAGACTCCCTTGTACCTGTCTCTGGCCATAGATTTTACTGACGTACCTGTCCTGCATTAGCAATGTCAGGTCACTGGACAATCCCCTGGAGTTCTTTCAGCAGGCGGTGGTTTGCGGGAAGGGAAAAGCTGGCCGTGATCTGGAATGTTTTTGTTAAGGGGCATATTTGAACTCTATAGTGAATAGCTTCTTCTGCAGGAAGGTCGGGGTAGCGATATATCTGTCAGAAATCATTTTATCCCCCCAGCCAGCTCCAAATTTCTCTTCTCTGTTTCCTGAAAAACTCTCCAAAGATATATCTATGAGAGCACATCTTCATGGCATGTTTTATGCCCATGGTTTATAAAATGCACTTATGCCGTTGTGGAAATAACCAAGGGGCTTTGGGTTCAGGCCTCGATTTAAATCCTGTATCTGCCCTAGATAGTCCCATGGACTCAAGCCCAATAGCTAATATTTCCAAACCTCAGCTGTCTTGTTTCACATGGATGTGCTAGTGTGTGGTTGAATGATTATTAAATTGAACAATTATTAAATTATTAAATTGCCTAATATAAATAAGGCACCCAAGAAGAAACATTAAATATTAACTCCTTGCCACCTTTCCTTAGTCATTCCCTTTATTCATTCATATTAGCTTTGTGAAATGTGCACGCACTACACACACATGTACAGGTTAACATGAGGTGATGAAATAAAATACTTCAGAGAATCAGGAACACTTTCTAAAAGACATCTTCTTCTTGGCAAACAGCAAATGGGTCTGTAAAGGATCTTTTACTGGAAAGGGGGACATTCATTTCTCTATCATTTCTAGTTTTCACCACTTCCCAAGTTCATGACTGGCACAAATGAAGGCAATGGCAAACAGAGACGGAGAGCTTTACACCATGCAGTCTCAAAGCTGGATGCTGGGTGCTGGACATGTAACGTAGAGGTCAGGGAGGGCCTCTCACTAAAGTGGTCTTTGCCAGGTTTGCAGAGTCATAGGGCATTCGCTGCAGCATCCGACTGCAGGACCCAGGGTCATCACTGACGACTGCGACTGCACCATGTCAGGGGGACGGTCCCCTTCTTCTTAAGTCTGAGAGAAAATGGGGAGGAGAACTGTCATTTCCATCTCCAGAAATTTTATCTATCCAAATTCACATGCAAAGACATTTACCAAAGGGATGGGATAATTTCTGAGAAATATTCTAATATAGGAGAAACAAAAACGGCTCTACCTAACTCCATATTCTTTTCTGGCTCAAATGAAAGACTCCCTATGCTCTCGGTCTTTGCGAGAAGATGGCCTCCATCGGAGCTCCCTACATTCCCAACCAGACCCTCCTCCTTGAGGTTTGGATCCGTGGGTCTCCTTTTTAAGCCTGTCTTTCTCTCCGACTACTTTAACAATATCCTGGATATATCACTAACTCTTCCATTGCACAAAGTCTTGCCCCTTTCTGAATATCCTTGGCTTTAGCCAGGAAGGCATTACTTTTTGTTGTCCTTAAAGTGGTAGCAAGACAGAGAAGAAGGATGGACTTCAGTCCCATGAGTGAGGGTAAACATGAATACAAATTCGAGTTCCTTTTCAAACTTTCCAACAGTGATGCATGCTGGTTCTTTTCAAGTTAGATATTAAATATTTTCTCAAAGGTAAACATTATTATTTTTCTTGAAGAAAAAACCATCTAACCGTATTCTTTCTGGTGAAAGAATATTTCTACCCTTATCCACACATAGGTCTTGTTCTTTGAAATAACATTCTTCAATTTCTTTTTTGCCTAGAGGGTTATTTGTCCCGGTTGACCTTGAGTGGTCTGGTGTTATAATAATATCGCTTAACGGTCACTGTCCCTGTTAACCAAGGTAGGGAACCAGTTTCCATTAAGTTCTTTTGATGAAAATTGTCCTGGGATATCTGATCCCTCCCACCCTCAATTTCCAATACAACATTAACTTCTGCAGTGGATATATAATCTCTTAGACAGAAAGTTGGTTAATTCTTAGGGGCCAGTGTAGATCAGAAAGGAATGTAGATTTGCAGGTCAAATGTGATTGACATATGACATAGAACCCACATGACCTACTTCTACGATTGAACTAATATATCTGTACTACCTAAGAACAATCATTAACTTGATTTTGGCCAGTGATCGATGGGAACATTATTCTTACTTCAAGTCAGTACAAAATATAGGATAGCACTTTTGACAGGGCAAATCTTTATCTCATTGTAGCCCTAAAGGTATAAGAATGGGCTTAAAGTGAAGATCTGTAATTAAAGCTTAGTCCTGAGTTGCAGAACTAAGATAGGACACCGACTTTTCCAATTAAGGGCTTCACCTTAGAAAGACGGGATTGATAGTTAATAGTGCACCATCACTATATTGATGCCTTTATGATTTTTTACTTTTATATACATACATTATATACATGCATACATTTAAGCACAACGTAGCTATTTGGAGAGACAGTGTAGCATAGCAGGAAAGCACTTCATTTGGGGGTTGGCTAGATCTCTGTTCAAATCCCAATCTTGCTTTTTACTAGTTATGTTGGATAATTTATTCATTGAGACTTTTTTATGTATCAGCAATAATAACACTGAGAGGTTTTCATAAATATTTAATAAAATAAGGCATATTAAGTACTTATCACAATAAAGGCCATGCTAAGCCTACAATAAATGGCAAGTACACCTACATTTTTAGTAAATCATCTATATAGTTCATTCAGTATGGTAGGTTCAGTCATTCACAAGAATTCATTTAATGTTTTGAATTAAAAAATAAAAAGTAGGGGCACCTGGGAGGCTCAATTGGTTAAGCTACCAAGTCTTGGTTTTGGCTCTGGTCATGATCTCAGGGCTGTGAGGTCCAGCCCCGCACTGGGCTCTGCTGGGTGTGGAGTCTGAGTGAGATTTTTCTCTCTCCCCTCCCATTATCCCTCCCCGCAACTCCTGTGTGTGAGCATGCACACTCTCTCTCTCAAAAACAAAATAAAACAACAACATTTTTTTACAGATGATTTTTACAAAGTAAAATCTGTGCCTTTATCCTGAAGGAGAGATTCCTGAACTAGGTTGATCCTACTGACGATTACAGCTGAGACCACGATGCCCAGAATGGGAAGATGAAGTTAAGAGGTCTCTCTTTAAGAACTAAGCTTAAGTAGCTATTGCCTACTTTTAGTCACATTTTACCTAAAAACAATCTCTAAAATTTTATACAAAATTGGGCCTTGGTCAGTAATGTTAGGAAACTATTCTCTTCTGTGTAACTTTGTGTTTCTGCATGTCTTGCATGAGGAAGCACTGATTGCTTTTCTTCTGAACTCTCTTTTCAAAGACATTCATAGAATGAACAAACTTGGAAGATAAAGTCTCTCTCTTTTGAGTGAAGGGTGTGTTTCCTTACAGTTGAGTGTAATAGAGATGGCGTTCCCTCCAGAGTGTGCCTGGAGTAAAGGCATGCCTAGTGCCTGTAGTCAAGGTGTGGCTTCCCTAAGCTTAGGGGCCTTCCGTTATCACGATGGCCTGCTGAGCCCACCTGTGTCACTTCTGTGATACCTGCGGACCAGGAGAACTGTAGCAAATATATTGTTCTTGTTGCTTGATGTCTGCTACTAGTGATAAAAACCCTTTGCCTCTGACTCAGGAGCCTTGTGTCTTCCGCAAGCATCCATGAAACTGTGGCAGGATGATCTGTTAGTCTGCAAGTAGAGTGAAATCTCAGACCCTTCAGTTTTTGAAGCAACTTTTTCTTTCTCAAGGTGAGCACTTAAGTCCTTTGGCTGGCTTTCTTTCTTTCTTTCTTTCTTTCTTTCTTTTTAAAATTTTATTTATGTGACAGAGAGACACACTGAGACAGGGAACACAAGCAGGGGGAATGTGAGAGGGAGAAGCAGGCTCCCTGCTAAGCAGGAAGCCGGATTCGGGACTTGATCCTAGGATCCTGGGATCATGACCTGTGCCACCCATGCGCCCTGAACCTTTATATTGTAAAAATAATTTTCTTAATTTATTTTTTTATTAACATCTAATGTATTATTTGCTTCAGGGGTACAGGTCTGTGATTCATCAGTCTTACACAATTCACAGCACTCACCGTAGCACATACTCTACACAATGTCCATCACCCAACCACTCCATCCCCCACCCCCTCCACTCCAGCAACCCTCAGTTTGCTTCCTGAGATTAAGAATCTCTGATGGTTTATCTTCCTCTCTGGTTTCGTCTTGTTTCATTTCCCCCTCCCTTCCCCATGATCCTCTGTCTTGTTTCTCAAATTCCTCATATCAGTGAGATCATATGATAGTTGTCTTTCTCTGGTTGATTTATTTTGCTTAGCATAACACCCTCTAGTTCCATCTGTGCTGTTGCAAATAACAAGATTTCATTTGTTGATGGCTGCATAATATTCCATTATATATGTATGTGTGTGTGTGTGTGTGTGTATATATATGTATATATACATATATATACAAACACCACATCTTCTTTATCTGTTCATCTTTCGATGGACATCTAAGTCCTTTAGCCCTTATACAAAGTGTTTTAGATAGAGTATTCCATAATGGTTTTTTTTCCCTAATATAAAAATGTCATTCCATGTTAGTCCCCATAAATAGGATGAAGGCTTGAGATGCGTGAAGGTAATAGGAGACCTACTGGCCAAGACTGTTCCCCTTGCCTAAGTCAGCTCTGTGTAGCTGCTCTTCCCCAAGGGAGATCCTTGAAATCTGCACTCACTTTTGCAGGCTGCTAGGCTTTAGTTCTGCTAATTCTTGCATTGGGATTTCAAATGAGACCTGAATGACCTGAAAGAATTTATGGAACTTTCAAATGTATGTTTCTCACTATCAAGGCACAGATAACATACTGGGAGAATGTTATACCACATAGTTTCTCCCAAGTGACCTTTTTGCTAATGAGGAAAGAGGAGGATCTGTGGCTTGATCTCAAGATCAACATAGGTGCTTGAAATATGGGAGCTGGTATAATGCTGCAGAGGAAAAGAAAACATTCCTGAAGAAATGGGAACGGGGGCAGGAGATAGCTATAGAATTATGAGACTTAGTTTTAAAAATGATCTTTGGTAATGTAGACTGCCAGAAAATGAGCTTGTACCCTGCACTGTGTGTAACCTCAGGTAGTAATTTTCCATTATGCTGTGCCAAACAATTAAGCCTGTATTTCTCTGAGTACACAAGTAGCTTCTCATCCTTAAGTTACGCTGTATTCCAGGTGTAGAAACCAGTCCTTGTCAATATTTTGCCTGTCGATAACATTTCTATTTCATTGTACATTTCTGCTTGTTTCAGATACTAGAGACAGCTTAACCCTTCTCCATCTTGCCCAAGCAACTATTCAGTTAGAAATACAGAAGGCCATACAACTTGACAATGGGAAAAAAAATGAAAATTAGCAAAAAAGTGAAACATGAGTGAGGGGTCCCATGTATGGACAGTCTTCCCTGAAAATGAAAATATATTTGCTCATGGTCCAGCTCAATTTTACTCGATTTTGCTGGATGGCTATGTTTGAATCACTCTGAAGGGTTTTTCTCAGACCAAAATAACGTGAAGACACTCTCTATGTCCTTCAAGGATCCTCACCTCCACAGCTAAGGTTGCCTGAGTTGGAGACAAATAAAGGATTCTAATTAGGGCCCTTGGGAGACTGAAAAGCAATTGTCTGAGACTGTTACTCAACTTCATGAGCTCATTAATGGACATCTTTGTCTGAATGATGGGAGAAAGAGCAGCAAGTTCATTTTGGCCAAACAGGCCTGGGCCTGAGAGACTTGCTGTTTGATAACAGAACATTACCTATTATTGCAGTCAGGAATGATTGGGTTCAAGCAACAGATAGACTCTGGGTTATTTCAGAGGGGAAAAAAAAAGAAAGAAAAGAAAAGAAAAGAAAAGAAAAGAAAAGAAAAGAAAAGAAAAGAAAAGAAAAGGGGGGAAAGGAAAGAAATCTATTGAGGGCTTTGGAACTATGAGATTAAAGAAAAAAGCCCCACACTAGGACCAGTCCTTGGAAAAGAGAAGAAGCAAGGAAGCGCTTAAGGTCTGATGGCAGAACTTCTAGACAGTCTCTTCAAAGTCAAAATATCAAGTTGTCAGAATGAGAGAACTACTGTCATTTTGAATCCTTGTAACACTTTGCTCAAGATTCAAATTTCATGGAGAAAGAACCTGATCAGTTTACTTTGGGTCAAAGCTGTATTTGTCGGCAGAGAGGACAGAATAATTTAACTGAGAGTCCCACAGGCTACAAGGCTACATCCCATGGGAAAGTTCTTTCTTCCAAAGGGCGGTCAGGAAGATGTTCCTGGAGGTGTGAGGAAGGGATGCGGGGCATACATCGATAGATATTCTAAGAACATTTTAACCATGGTACCGTGCATTTGGGAACATCTGATAGCTCTGTGTCTTTTCTTGAGCTCTAGGAAAAAATGCCATGGTCCTCAAGATTTGAGAGGCCAAACCCTTGCAAGGACCACAGACTCTGATTACAGAATGAGGTAGTGATCTGGCCAAATTGTTGAATCTTCTGTTTCTCAGATTTCTACATCTTTGAGGAAGTAACAACAACAACAACAACAACAACAACAACAACAAAACAGATGGACTTAAGTCCTGTTAGCACTCTGCGTTCTTAAAAGCAGGTCATATATTCATGATAGATTCATCATAGATTCAGACTAGCAGCTGTGGCATTCAAAAATTCTTTGTAAAGTACTATTGTGAGATGGGTTTTAAAAGATAAGTTATGGGGACGCCTGGGTGGCTCAGTTGGTTGGACGACTGCCTTCGGCTCAGGTCATGATCCTGGAGTCCCGGGATCGAGTCCCACATTGGACTCCCAGCTCCATGGGGAGTCTGCTTCTCTCTCTGACATTCTCCTCGTTCATGCTCTCTCTCACTGTCTCTCTTTCAAGTAAATAAATAAAATCTTTAAAAAAAATAATAAAAAAAATAAAAGATAAGTTATGGATTTCAGGAGCACATGGAAATTTGTATATATCATAGAATTTATGAATTTCCAAAGCAGTGGTGTTTGATTGGTGAAGCTGATTCTCTCCCTTTAAAGTTTATATTGTTCATTCAAGGGAGACTTTGGTGTTATTATTTGTAATTGCATTCATTTCAAATTTGAAATACTGATACTTGATTCAGTGAGACGGGGGAAGCCGGGAAGCTGTCGTTTGAGCAGTAAGGCTAACTGAGATGCATTCCAAAATTAGGGCAGCTTGCTGGCTGCTCTTCCAGAAGACAATTTTAAGTAATATGTGGAAAGGAAAATAGAAATCATACTGCCATGGGACGCCTGGGTGGCTTGGTCCATTGAGCTTCCCACACTTGTTTTCAGCTCAGGTCATGATCTCAGGGTCCTGGGATTGAGCCCCACTCACGTCAGGCTCCAAGCTCAGAGGGGGGTCTGCTTGAAGATTCTCTTTCTCTCTCCCTCTGCGCACACCCTCTCACCCCTAAATCTTTTTTTTTTTTTTTTTTTTAAGAAAATATACCACCTTAGTTCTTGCTTCTCAATCTAAGGTAAACACATTGTAGATGTTTCACTGTTTTCAAAGTTGGAACCTCAACGCTCAAAAGAACCTTGAGATTCAGGTAAGATACTAGTGACAGCAGAAAATATTTCATTTATTGAGTACCTACTATCTGCCTAGCATTGCTCTAAGACTGCATGGTCCAAGGTGGTAGCTACTAATTACATGTGACTGTTGAGCACGGGAAAGGGGAGCTAATATAACTGAGGAGCTGGCTTTGTAATTGCATTCATTTCAAATTTGAAATACTGATACTTGATTCAGTTTTTGGAAAACTTTTAGGTACTTTTGGAACAACTTGGGTGTGTGAATCTATTCTTCAAATGTAAATTTTAAGAAATCTAAATATAGATCAGGCATTTTATATGAGAATTTAATGTCTGAATTGAGATGTGTCAGAAGTGTAAAGTACGAATTGGCTTTTGAAGACTTACTAGAAGAAAATAGAAAGTAAAATATCTTGGCATAAGTTTTTCTACTGATTAGGTCTTGAATAATATTTTTAGCGTATTGGATTAAATGAAATATGTGGTTGTAATAAACAGTTTCTTTTTTGTTAATGAGGCTACCAGAAAATTAAAATCACATTGCTATCTCGTGATTATATTTCCGTTAGATAGTCTGACTCTAGGGGCTTCTTCATACGCCATTTTACTAGGACATTAAATTCGCCCAATGAGGTAGGTCCTGCTCTTCCTATTTTTACAGGAAAGGCAGTTGAATGCAGCTGAGATGTGATTTAAATCTCCCAGGAGTTACAGAGTTCATGGGGACAGCCAAGATTCTAGTCCAGTTCTGTATAGCTCCATATTTTCCTGTTTCCACTCTGTTGAACGGTTTCTGTGATGTCATCCAGGGAAGCCCGGGAGAGCTCAGAGTCTTTCTCTCTTGGTTATTCATAGTAAATAAGACATTGAAAACCCTGTTTGTGGACAAGAGGTAAATGGAAACAGAAAGTCTGCCTTCTTTTCACATGGCAATGGGAAAAATATTTTAGTTCTTGCAAAGTGAATCAACAAAGCCCATTTGCATGAACAAATGGAGTCTTGCAAAAGTAGTATAAAACCTACTTGAAATATCAGAGTGGAATTTCCTTAGCCAAAGGGCCTGGGTTATTTGTTTAACTTTATTCTTTAAGAGGATTTGAAATTTGGGATCCATTCTGAAATCTAACATCTTCTTTGACACAATTTTTTTTTTATTATTTTTTAATGCAATTAAGATTTATTTAACAAACAGGGTTGGCTCAACATTAGAAATTCTCATAATTAGGTTCCTTTTATTAATAGCATCCCATCTATGATCACCCCCCCAAATGTGAAAAGACATTCCCGGGTCCTGATTTTTGATGTGATTAATTAAAGATCCACTTCTTCCCCTTTCTGTTTGATCACTGTCTCCTTCTACTAGGAAGGAGCTTACCAGGGACAAGCCTATCCACCAATGGCATACCTGATGACAAGCCTATGACAAGCATAGTTACGTGAGAGGGACTAGTTTCTAAGCTGAATGAAGGGAACACGCCATTTTAGGGGTTCACCAACTCACTCAGAGAACATGTGTTCCCCAAGAGTGGGGCAACCAGTTAGCAAATCACTGCTTCCATTCTGTGAGGAGCCAGCTCCCTGCCTGGAAGAGCAGTTTCCTGTGCTGTGCACCTGCGTGAGCCCTTGTGGCTCCTGACTAGTTCACATGCCTTGATCTCGGTGGGAGTACGCAGGCTCAGAACTCCAATGATGCGTCCCTGTGAGGAAAGGTCATAGCGTCTGTGACAAAATCTGGTGACTCTAGGGCAGCCCATCCTCCTCCTTCACACCCTCCCCTCAAAGGTTTTCCTGTTATGCCCTTAATACCACCCTCTTGGGTAACTACCCTCCCCCACCCCCGTCACCCTGGGGATGAGGGAAGAAGAGGTGTCACCCAGACCATGTGACTGGCATTCTAACCTGGTCCCTTTCTCCTTCCCCAGGTTGGCTGGCCCCCACTCAGCGGAACCCCAGGCTGCTGAAGCGCCCTGCTATTTTTACTTCTCTGCGAGGGGATCTCAGGTTACAGATTATATGCCGGTGAGGTAAGGTACAGGTACGCAGACTCGTGTTTCTCATTTAGCTTGGCACTGGTTTCAAACATTAAACAGTCTCTCTCCCTGGCTCTCTCTGTTTCCACTCTCCTTCCACTGCTGCTGTCTCATTTCGTCCTCAGTCCGAGGGCCATTTCCCTTTCCTGCTCGATCCCCCCACCCCCACTTTCAGGCTTCTTAGGAGGGAGATTAGGGAAAGGGAAGTTTCACATAAGATAAAATTCTATCCTCATTCCCCAGGAGCTCAAGGATAGCAATGCTGTTGAAAAAACATGTTCTCCTACTAGGTGAGTGTCTGTGAGAAGTTTCAGAGGTTTCCAGTTGCTTTCACACATTTGTCATGGATAAGCCTTGTAACAGCCCCGAAAAATTAGGATTATTGCAATTATCTACAATTTGCAGTTAGGGGCTTTCCGACTTGACTGGGACAGGTTAATGACTTGACTTGAGAGCTCACAGTCAAGACAAAGTACAGAAGTGTTGGATGCATGAGGAACAAACCTTTGGCTGGAGGTACCACCTTAAAAACAGCAGAGTCTGGAAAAATGGAATACACTTTTTTTCCCCCCTTCTGGGCCCCAGACCAATCTCTTGGTGTTCAGGTGCCAGTGATTCTCCCTGAAGCCACTTGTGTAACAAGCACACCATATGTTTCCTAGACTCCATCTTATGAATTTGAAACTTTAGCAAGAATGTAATTAGAATATAGGTGTTAGGGAACAGGGGACAGCAGAATTAGAGTAAAATAAACAGGGGTTACTATGAATCAGAGCCCAAATGCTCAGGTATTTTTGTTTCTTAGAAATGTGTCCATGTACTCAATTAGCATTTAAACAATATTTCCACATGCACTTTAATGAGACGTTGAAGGGGCTTCAGAGTCCTTAGATGACCCCGCACTTATCCTCAAGGAGTTGCTAATAGAAGATAGAATATGAAAAATTTGTGATTAAAGCAAAGCTCCTCTAGATTCCTAGAGAAAGAAAAACAGCTTTCATTTGAACCCATGGGGTTTGAGTTATGACCACTGTATTTTAAGTGGTGCCATTCCTGTCTCTCTAGACAAGTCTGTCAGTGTATCTACTTGTTACCCATACACGTATACGCTCATATACATATACCCAGCATGGTATTTATTCTCTAAAGCTGTCCTAATGCCTGGTTTGTGTTCCTTGACTGTAAGACTGTGAGCTGTTTAAAGGCAGGACTGTACCTCTTATTTTAATTATTTACTCATTTACTTATTTTTGGTCTTTCCATGATATGCAGAATAGCCAACGCACGGCAGAACAGAAGGCTTTGGAAATTATACATGCCTTAGATAAGTTTCTTGCTTTCTTCTAGCCTTCATTTGCTCATCTATAAAAAGGGGATAATGATATAAATTATCTATTAGGGTTCTTTAGAGCATTAAATGAGATTTCTATGAAGCAGATGTAATGGTGTCCCACAGATAATGTCTAACGATGATATAGATATGGTTAATATTTTATATAATAAGTGTACATATACTGCCTCCCAACATAAATTCACATTCGCGTGCTCACAAGGGTAGTTCCCCAACAGCCTCCTCATTCCCCTGACACTGAAACACTCTATGTTTTTTTTTTTTTTTTTCCCAGAAGAATGAAGCAAAGACATAATAATGATGAAAGAGCTGGAACACCTGGGTGGCTCAGTTGGTTAAGCGTCTGCCTTTGTCTCAGGTCATGATCCCAGGGTTCTGAGATCAAACCTGCATTGGGCTCCCTGCACAGTGGGGAGCCTGCTTCTCCCTCTGTCCCTTCCCCTCACTTGTGTCCTCTCTATCTCTCTCAAATAAATAAAATCTTAAAGAAAAAAAAAAGAAAAAGAAAATGTTACATTGACATTTGTCATTGATGACTTTCCTTTTTAAAACCGGTCAAGATGGTCCTTGCGGAAAGGAATTTGTGTTGTGTTTAAACACAGAGTTCCAGGGGCACCTGGGTGGCTCAGTGTGTTAAGCCACTGCCTTCGGCTCAGGTCATGATCTCAGGGTCCTGGGATCGAGTCCCGCATCGGGCTCTCTGCTTAGCAGGGAGCCTGCTTCCTCCTCTCTCTCTCTCTCTGCCTGCGTCTCTGCCTACTTGTGATCTCTCTCTGTCAAATAAAATCTCTCTCTGTCAAATAAAAATAAAAAATAAATAAAATCTTAAAAAAAAAAAAAGAACTGTTTAAAAAACAAAACAAAACAAAACAAAAAAAACCACAGAGTTCCAAAATAAAGAGAATCAAAGTGGACAAATCAGGACTAAAAATATATTGAACTTCCCATGATTATGTCAACTTTCTCTTTCTCTCTGAATCATTTGAAAGTTGCAAGGGACTTTTAGATATAAATAATTTTAATTTGTTCCCCATTTATACCCCATCTTAGCATGGAATCATTTGAGATGAATAACCTCATCCAGACTGATTCATTCATTTCTAGTAAAAGAGGAATGGGTGGGGCTCATGTTCATTCATGCGTTCATTATTTTCTTCCTCTTACAACACAAAAACAAAATAGTTTCTGAATTAAAAGATTTTAGTGTTGATATTGTCTGATTTAACACATTTGCCCCATATGTATTTTCTTGGTTTTTTTTTTTTTTTGAGGTTTAATTTATGTATAGTAAATTGCCCCTCTTTGAATGTACAGTTTGATGACACTGGCAATTGCATACAGTCATGCACCAAGGTCATAGTGAAGTATCTCTCATTACTTCAAAATGTTCTCTTTTGCCACCTTTGCAGTCAGTTATGCCCCTCAATCCCTTGCTGAGGGCCACTGATCTGCACTCTTATCACATTCATGTCTGGCTTCTTTTACTTAGTATAATGCTTTTGTGATTCATCCCTGTTGGTGCATGAATTAGTAGTTTGTTCCATTATAGCTGAATATATTCTATAGTATGGATATGCCCCAATTTCTTTTTCTGTGCACCAGTTGAATGACATTTGTGTTGTCTCTAGTTTTGGGTTATCAGTAATGCTGCTATAAAACATTCATGCACATGACTGGTTTTGACGTATGTTTATATGTCTTGAATAAATGTCTGTGATGGGGGATGCTAGGTCATAAGGTAAATAAAGAGGTAATGTTATAAGATGCTGTTGAATTGTTTTCCAGAGTGACTGTATCACGTTGCATATGGAACAAGCAAGGTATGAGAATACTAGTTGTTCTGTATCCTCAGACGACACTTGGAACTGTCTATTTTTCTACTGAGTAGTAGTGATATTGCATTGTGGTTTGAATTTATAGTTCTCTGATTTCTAGTGATATTAAGTATCTTGTTTTGTATTTAATGGCTATTTGTTTTATCTTCTTTTCTGAAATGTCTGTTCAAATCTTTCAAAATTCTTAGGATCATCTTGTTACTGAATTATAAGCCTGGTCTGTATATTCTAGATATAAACTTTTGGTCATATTATGTATTTTGCAAATATTTTCTACCAGTGTCTGTCTTATCTTTTGCCTTCCTAATCTTGTTTGTCAAAAAGCACATGTTTTTAATTTGGATTCAGTTCATTTAATCAACTTTTAAGTAATTTGTGCTCTTTGTGATCTGTTTAAGAAATATTTGTCTCGGTCAACATCATCCAGAGATTTTCTTTTTTTTTTTTTCCCTTTTAGAAACTATGGTTTTACCTCTTATGTTTAAGAGATTCATTTTAAGTTGTTTTTCATACATGTTGCATAAAGAAGGCAGGGGGTATTTGGTTTCATTTTATTTTTTCAGGGGGAAAACATTTTTTTTTAAAACATCCCTTCCCCACTGAAATGCCTTGGTACCTTTATTAAAAATCAGTTGATGATATAAGTCTAAGTTTACTTTTGAATTCTATTGACCTATAGATTTATTTGTAGGCAGGACTTATACTGCCTTCACTAGTGTAGCTTTATAGTAAGCCCTAGATCAGAGAGTGTACACTAACAACTTTGTTCGTTTAAAAATTAGTTTGCCCACTCTAAGTTTTTTGTCCTTCCATACATAGTTTCGAATCAGCTTCTGCGTTTCTTCTAAGACACTTGCTAGAACAATTGGGATGTTTGGTCCATTATACAAAATAGTACATATTGTAAGGTTGTACTTATAAGCAGCTCTAGAACAGCCCAAACTAACTGGTGGGGGGAAAGGAAACCAGAAGAGTAGTTGCCTGAAGGGGTGGGTGGAAGTAGGTTGGGAGGGACATATGAGAACTTGCTGCAGAGATGGGATGTTCTCTATTTTGACAGGGTTTGGGATTGCACAGTTGTATATTGTTTGTCAAAGCTCATCAGATAATATACTTAAGGTTTATGCTTTTAGTTGTATGTAAATGTTACCTCTAAAGATACAAAGAACTGTAAACAAAAATATTATTTAGTTTACATACTGTGTATTTGATGATATTAAGGAATTACCATTAATCTTTCTGGTGTCTCTGCTTTTGCTGAATAATAAGTAACCACAAAATGTCAGTGGCACCCAGCAGTAGGCATTTATTTATTGCTCGTTTATCTGTGAGTTATCCGGGAAGAACTGCTTCAGGCTGTAGATTTATAAATTTGTTAGGGCTTCAAGTTTCAGATTCGGTCCAAGATTTCTCCACAGTTTTCTTATCCTCCTTGGATAAGAGTGGTTATCTGAGTGGTTACTGGAGGCATGTTCTTCTTTTCCAAAAAGTAAGAACACATGAGGGGAAGTCCACGTATGGAAGTACATTTCGAGAGTTTCATGGGTCATGCCCACTAACATCTCTTTGATAAAAGCAAATCACATAGCCAAATCCAAATCCAAGGAAGGGGGAATTACAGGAGGTCAAGGAAAGGGTATGAATGAATAATTCTTATAAAGAGATGTATCTGAGGAATTATGACCCTAAGTTCAATCTATCAAGGTGAATCATACACTTATAGTATGATGTTAAGGATTTTCAAAATGCTTTACTTTGAAGATATATACTGAAGTATTTATGAATTAAATTTTATGGAATCTTGAATTTGCTTATAATCTTAAGAGGGAGAGTGGGTTGAGAGTATAGAGGAAAATACTGGCTATGAGTCAATAATGATTGAAGCTAGGTATAGGTACTAGGAGGTTCATTATACTACTTTTTCTACTTTTGTGTAAAAAAATTTTAATTTTTTATTTTTTCTACTTTTGTGTATGTTTAATTTTTTCTTAAACTTGTTTAAGAACATTAGGATACTAATGTTCTGAGAGAGTATGTTATTTGTTCCATAATGAGACAAGTAGTGGTATAGGCAGAATGAGGCTAGCACAATCCTCTCTACTCAGTGGGACTTTCAGTCATTTACTTGATAATTTCCTAACTATGATTATGATAGTAGGCTCTGTGTAAGGTGTGATGGATTAAAAAGATGAAGCTTTCTCCTAATCCCACTCTCATCTAGTGGGTCAATGTACATTAAACAGAATGCAGTCATAATGATTCTAAGATGCTATAATGGGGGCACAGACAAAGCTCATGGGGATATAGGAGAAGGTGAACCTAAATCTTTCCTGCCCGAGGAAATCAGAGACATCGTCATCGATGAAATGAGGTTTGAACTGAGATTTGTAGGAATAGGGGGATAAGCCAGAGACTGCCTGGTAGGCAACAGGTGCAGCATGTGCAAAAGTGTTGAGGTGTTAGGGTCAGGGCCTTATAGCACTTTGGAAGAATTATATGTTGGTTTAGTTAAAGGGTAACTATACTGTGTGTGTGTGTGTGTGTGTGTGTGTGTGTGTATGTGTGCACATGCATTGAAGGATTCTGAAGAGAGAATGCAAGAGAGATGAAGCTGTACTTACATGCTTTGCAAAATGTTGAGATTTAATTTTGTGGATCATTGTTACCTTGCATAATCATTAAGAATCACCTAGGTCTCTCATTAAAATACAGCACCTTAAGTCCTAGCTCTGATCTAATGACTCAGAATCTCTAGGGGAAAGGTGAGTTTGGGAAACATGATTATGGAAGTACTGAAGAATTTTAAGCAAAGGAGTGACGTGATCAGATTTGCATGTTAGAAAGACCACACTAGCTAGCAGCTGGGTGGAGTTAAGACGGGTGAAATGTAGATGCACGAAATGAGAGTCAGAAAGATGAAGCAGATGGGTACGGCAAGAGTCCATGAGAGCTACAACCAGTCCCTATGCCAGAGCAGCAGCAATGGTGGTTGAGCAGAAAGGATGTTAAGGAGCTGGGGTGGATAGTCTTCAATGAACAATTGCCTCTAGAGAGTAAGAGTGGATGATTCTTCATTAAATATCTGGCTTGATGGGTAAAGGATAATGTTACTGTTTACTTGTAGGCATGGAGTTCAGGAAAAATAATCTCACTTTGGGTCTTGCATAGCCCGAGATACAGGACATATATCGAAAATTATCCAGAATTATCCAAGTCTTGAGCGCAAGAGAAAAAAATCTTAGCTGGTGGTAGAGATTTAGACAGTGTTGATATGCAAGGTTTAGTTAAAACTCTAGGTATTAGTTAGATCATGTAGTTTGAGAATAAAATAAGTCAGAGCCCAGGAATGCAGCAACATTTAAGGGAGAGACAGAAAAGGGACGGCGATCACCAGATTCAGCAAAACTTAGGTTATTGGCCTTATCCAGGGCAGAGTATGTGGGATATTGACAATAGAGACCGCAGATGTGGGTTGATGACTGAGTGAGAATTAAGGAAACAGAACAAACATAGGTTAACTTTCTAGAAGCTTTGAGGTAAAATACTCCTTTACTCTTATGAGTAGGAAACAAGGCACTTTGGGTGTGGTAGGTCCAGAAATGAGTATCTTGTTACTTCTGTCAAGACCTGTGCTTCTTGACAGGTGTGAGAGTGACTTTTCACATGTTTGAAATAACAGATATGAATACTTTTTAGTCCTTTTGTTGAAAATTCATTAGCTAGTCATTCACTGCAAATTTATGGCATAGATTTGATAATTTGGAATAAATTTGTATGAAAGAGTCCAGATGTGACTACAGTGTGTCTGAAAGAATGCATATTAATTTTATTCATTAAGTAACTAAGTACCTCTGTGAACATCTATTATACATTGGTGACATTCATATATGTTTGTGTGCATCAAGAGGGAGACTTTCATGTACGGTTGTGTAAATTTTTAAACTTATGATGTACTGGAAATTCATTAGATCTTTCCCAACTTTTCAAAATAAAGATTTTGAAAGGATATTGATTGACTATTAAATGTGAATTTTGAGACAAGTTGTCAGGAAAACCATATGTTAATGTTAATCCTCCACCCCCCACCTCAGTTAGAATTTTTTTTCCCCTTCAAGAGCTCTTAGGAGTCTCAGATAAGATTTCAGAATATATATCTCTTTATTTAAAAATCCCACTTTATGTGCTATCTGGTCATATTGTAACTCAAACACTTCTTTTTTGAACTGCATGTTTGGTTACTTATTGCATCAATTTCAGCCAAATTTGTGGCATTTATTACATTTCTTCAACCCTATGTAACTTAGCTGAGTTAAAAAGTCAAACTTGTTATTAAATTCTGTCCTAAAACTTGTTGACACCACTGCCTCCCCCTTCCTCTCCCATATCCATCTGTGAATTTGAGAACAGCATTAGGCTGACAAGAATCATGGGCAATAAATGAAATGCAGATGAGTTTTAGCTGTGCTATTGTCAAGACTTTTGTTGTCTGAATGAAGAAAACCTTTCAGACAGGGGTCTAGATCATTTGACCCTAAAAGGAGCTTGATCTTGAGAGGATGAGAGAGGTTACTGCTGTGGTGGCTCCTACTGTAGCTGGGATGGTTGGTAAGGCAAGAAAACGAAAAAGACAACCAGAGAATGGGTCTAGAATGGAAAAATAAGAAAATCAGTACAAGTTTCTATTTTTTGCAGTGTGGCAAATAAGGTCATCTGAAAGTATCTGGAAATAAATGAGAAAATAAGAGAAACATTTTCTCAAATGCATAGCTCAGCTCACAGAGTAAAATAATAAAATTAAATTAAAATAATAAAAATTCATGAGGACAAAAAATCACACACAAAGAATATGAAACTAGACTAGTATATAGTCACTAAATCTATGGCTGTTTCGAGAGCATTAGCACATCTTGGGAATGAAGGGTCTTATCTTTTAGGAATCTTTCAGGCATAGAGTAGGATTTAGGCTGAGCAATGAACAGTTGGAATCAAGACCCTCTGGTGTAACATAGAGATCCCTGAAGAGCTCATTCTCACTCAGTGGAAAGGTAGGCTTAAAAATCTCTGTTGGCAAAGACAGGTAACAAAGAATTCAGTTTGTTTTGGTCATGGATTTGAATAGCAGAAAAGTTTCTTATTCACCTGTATCATCTGGGTAAAGTCAAGCCAAGATATAAAGAGGTCCTCAAGTTTGGTAGCCCTTAGGCACCTGGAGAATGTCAACAGAAATCCTTTCTGGAGAGACGAACCCTTAACCCAGGTTGTCAAAGACTACCCCAGATAAAGCCCTTTCAAGAAAATTGACAAACAGAAACTAAAAAACACAAATGGAAGCAAGCCATCATGAATAAGAGTCATCAATATTGATAAATATCAGTAATATGCACTTAAGATTTCAGATACTAGAATTATTAAGGAATGTTATATATACATATGTATACATAAAATGTTAACAGAAATAGGAACTAGAATTAATAACATGGAAAAGAAACAAAGTATTATAAAAATGATAAACAAATATTATCAGATAATAATAGGAATATTTGGAGGAAAACACATACAAAAGTAAGATAAAATATAATCAAAATAAAAAATTCAATGGGAAATTTAAACAGTGAATTGGTTAAAGTTAAGGAGAGAATGAGTGAAGTTGAGATTGGTTCTGAATTAATGGTCCAAAAGATGTAGACAGAGAAACAAAGGGATAGAAAAATGACAGAACTGGAGAAAAGAATGAGATCTAAGATATACTTACTCAAAATTTAGAATGAAAGAGAGAATGGAGGAGAATAATACTCAAGAAATAATGGTTGAATTATTTTATAATCAATGAAAGACACAACTACTGCAATTCAAGAAGGTGAATGAATTCTAAGCAGTGCTCCACACCAGATGCAAAGAAATACTTGAAATAATTTAGAGAAAAAGAACAAATCACATGAGAAGAAATAATAGACTTTTGAGTAACAAAAACAGAAGCTAGAAAACAGTACCTTTTCAAAGATCTGTCAAATAAAATTTAGTTCAACCTTAACTATCACTTACAAACAAGTTGCAATAAAGACATTTTGGGACAAGAAACGAATGTTTGTTAACAAGAGACGTTCACCAGGGAAAATTTGTTTACAGAGCAAACTACATGGGGAAGAAAACTGAGTCTATAAGGAAGGACAGAGATGAAAAATGGAATAATGAACAAATAAATTGGTAAATCATATGAGTAAATATAATCAAACACTGACTGGGGAAAAAACTAAACAAAACAAAACAAAAACACAACTGCTCTCATACTGGTCATGCTAATGACCAAACATCAGTATTAAATGTGATGGTTATAAAGTTAGAACTAAAAATCTGGATTAAAATGTATGATAAAAGGGAGACATCTGAGTGAAAGTGTTCTGAGTTCTTTTGATTAAGAAGAGGAAGACATATTGATTATTTTTGTATGGTGTTATTTAAGGCAAACCCTAAAATAATAGAAATACTTGATAATACTTATAAAGTACAGGAGGGAAATATGTAATAAAAATGTCAATCAATTAAAAATGAAGCTCAAGATGAGAAAAAAGTGTATACAAACAGGTTGAGTAGAAACTACAAAATAAGATGGGAAAATTAAATCCAAATGTCCTAATCATAGCCAACGTGATGTACCATAAAAACTGCGTGAATGAGGTATCCTCAAAATATATAAAACAAATTGGAGAATTACACAATATAATTTCACAATCATATTGAAAGAATTTGTGGCATGTATCTTAACAACTGGTAAGTAAAACAGAGAAAAACTTGGCAAAAATGTAGAACATATGAAAAAATATAATTAAGTTTGATTTAATAAACATGTAACAATTGAGTAATAAACATTTTTCTCACTCACATAGGGAGTATTTATGAAAATTGATCATGCATTGTGCCATAAAGCAAGTCTCAACAAGTTTCAGGAAACTGTTATATAGGTTGTATTTTCTGACAATATTAAGTTAAAAATCAATAGCAAGAAGACTACTCAAAAAGCCCTATATATTTAGAAGTTTAAAAGGTCACCTTAAGGGACGCCTGGGTGGCTCAGTTGGTTGGGTGACTGCCTTAGGCTCAGGGCATGATCCTGGAGTCCTGGAATCGAGTCCCGCATCTGGCTTCCAGCTCTACGGGGAGTCTGCTTCTCTCTCTGACCTTCTCCTCGCTCATGCTCTCTCTCCCTGTCTCTCTCTCAAATAAATAAATAAAATATTAAAAAAAAAAAAAAAGATCACCTTAAAAAGAAAAAAGAAAATTTGCAGGAGAAAAGAACAAATGAAAATGAAAATTAGAAAATGCATATCCATTACAATAAAGGAATCAAACAGTCCACTTACAAAAAAGTAAATGCCAAAAAGTAATAATCTCTGAATACAACTTAATAAATTGGCTAAAGAGTAACAGAATATTTTTGTACAAAGAAGCATGAATGAAATATTAAATGTAGAAATTTTTAAAGGAGGCAATAGTTAAAATCAATAAATCAACAAAGAGTCTTCTGTTTGAAACATCTATAAATAAATTGGGCAAGATTGAGTGAAAAGACAAAAAGGGGAAATTACCACAGAGCAGGGATTTAAAATAAATAATAATACATTTAAAATTTTTATGCTAATATTCTGAAAATTTAGATGAACTGGAAATTCTTATGGAAAAGAGAATAGTGAAGAAACACCTGAATGCATATGTAATCATTAACATAATTGAACCCAAAATCTATAAACCTCAAATATACACATTGACACATATGCAAGTATACACAAATCACATTGTTCATGAGTGAGTCCCTAGGATTTTCAAGGAACAGATAATTACAATCTTCTACAAATATTTCCAAAAGTAGAAAAACAGAGAAATCTTTTTAAGTCACTTTATATTTAAGGCCAGTATGACTTTTAAAATCTTGAAGGTGACTCTGGAACCAATTTTAACATCTATTACATACAGACCAGGAGATTCTTTCATTCAACAGATCAGGGTTTGATGAAAAAAAATTTCCATCCTCTGAATGTGGATGAAATTAAAAATTCCGGAAAAGATAACAAAAAAAGAAACAAGCAACTTCCTTAAAACACATCTCTAAAGGCCAGAGAAACAAAAGCGAGAATGTACTTTGGGGACTTCAACAAGATAAAAAGCTTCTGCTCAGCAAAGAAAACAGTCAACAAAACAAAGAGACAGGGGCGCCTGGGTGGCTCAGTGGGTTAAAGCCTCTGCCTTCAGCTCAGGTCATGATCCCAGGGTTCTGGGATCAAGCCCCACATCGGGCTCTCTGCTCAGCAGGGAACCTGCTTCCTCCTCTCTCTCTGCCTGCCTCTCTGCCTACTTGTGATCTCTCTCTGTCAAATAAATAAATAAAATCTTAAAAAAACAAAAAACAAAAAACAAAGAGATAACCCACGGAATGGGAGAAGTTCTTTGCAAATGACCCTACAAATAAAATGCTGGTATCTGAGATCTATAAAGAACTTCTCAAACTCAACACCCAAAAAATCAAGTCAAAAAATGGACAGAAGACATGAACAGACACCTTTCCAAGGAAGACATACAAATGGTTAACAGACACATGAAAAAATTTTCAACATCATTAGCCATCAGGGAAATTCAAATCAAAACCACACTGAGATAATCAACTTACACCAGTTACAATGGCAGAAATTGACAAGAGAAGAAACTACAAATGTTGGAGAGATTGTGAAGAAAGGGGAACTCTCTTACACTGTTGGTGGGAATGTGTGTTGGTATAGCCACTTTGGAAAACAGTATGGAGCTTCCTCTGGAAGTTAAAAATAGAGTTACCTCATGACATAGCAATTGCATATTGGGTATTTACCCCAAAGGTACAGATGTAGTGAAAAGAAGGGCCACATGCACCTCAATGTTCATAGCGGCAATGTCCACAATAGCCAAACTGTGCAAGGAGCCAAGATGCCCTTGAAGAGATGAATGGATAAAGATGTGGTCCATATACAGTATTGAATATTACTCGGCCATCAGAAAGGATAATCACCCAACATTTGCATCAACATGGATGGATTTGGAGGAGATTATGCTGAGTGAAATAAGTCAAACAGAGAAAAACAATTATCATATAGTTTCACTTATTTGTGGAACATAAGGAATAACAAGGAAGGCATTAGGAGAAGGAAGGGAAAAATGAAGGGAACGAATTAGAAGGGGGCATGAACCATGGGAGACTATGGACCCTGGGAATAAACCGAGGTTTTTGGAGAGGAGGCAGGTGAGGGAATGGGTGAGGCTGGTGATGGGTATTAAGGAGGGCACGGATTGCATGGAGCACTGGTGTTACACGCAAACAATGAATCATGGAACACAGCATCAAAAACTAATGATGCACTGTATGGTGACTAACATAACATGATAAAAAATAATTAAATAATTTAAAAAATAATGAAATAAAACAAAAAATAAATTAGACTTATACCTCTGTATCAAAAGATCTTATTTCCTAAGCAACCGAAAGTGTGTGTGTGTGTGTGTGTGAGTTTTTGACTTGGGAAATGAACAACTGGAAATAAAAGTCCAATAAAATCTTCCTCCATATCTTATCAATGAATTGAGACAGGATAGGTAGTGGGAAGGGACAATGTATCTTTTTGGGTAATGCCCTATGAAACAGGTATCTTAGCACTATATACATTTACCTTTTTAAGTCATAAAGCTCTGAAGTAGGTATCTTAATTTTTCAGATTAGGGAAAGGAGGCTCAGAGTCCCAGATTAGTAAATAGTGCATCCAATTACCTTAGCCTTGAGCTGTTTCACAGAAAGACCATGCTTAAGATAGAAATATTTTCTAAGGCTATCAAGCTGAGAAAGGGGCTGATTTAACTAAGTGACTTAGCTGTTCTCTACCTAAAGCAGACTTTAAAACAAAATGTGAAATACACTGTTCATTTGGAAAGTGTATGAAATGAATATGTACTCTTTAAAGAAGAGAGATAAAAAACGTTTGAGAAACCACCACACAGAGTATGAAGTAAATTTTTCTTGGTAACTTAACAGATTCTTGAATGCCCGTCCCTCCCCCACTCTTCTAGGGCCCCGCAAAAGCAGTCACTATAGACTTCCGTGCTGAACAGTCTCTTTAACTTCTTTATGGTTTTACCACCAGTAGAGACATCCTCAACAAGACACTCTTTATTTTTGAGAACTCTATGCAATGCCTAATCCTGGACTGGATCCTTATCCAGGAAAAAAAAAAAAAAAAAAAAAAAAAAAGAAGCTTCTAAAGAGTATTTTTGTGATAAGGAACTTTTATACTTGGAATTGGTATTAGATACTAGTACCAGATCAATGATGCTCAGTTTTCTCATTTTATTAAATACACTGTGATTAGGTAATAGAAAGGTTTTGATTTTAGGAAACACGCACTCGGGTAAGAAAATTAAATATACGGGGCACAAAGCCCAAATCACCTAAGACAAAGCACAGTGCAAATTGCTTCCATAACATGAAGTGGAACTGCTATTCACTGGCATCTTTTCTCTGAGAGTTTACAAGACCCTATTCTGGGGACATCAGTGCAGTACTGGGTGTGTCTTTGCCAGGATGGAGGGGACAGTCACCTGGTTTGGGGGAAGAGGCTGGGGGTGGGGACAGGGTGAGGGAATTCCAGCATAAGCTCTGCAGTTTTGCATTGCACAGACCTGCCTGGGAGGATGGCAGCCAGCTGGAGGTTGACAAGTGGGGTTGGAATTAGGCACGTGCACTCTTCCCCAAGAAGCAGGCCCTGGAAGGGATGGCTCTTTGTAATTACTTCATCTAGTGGATAGTGTTTGCTTTTCTAATTCCGCCTACCTAGAAGAGTTTATTTTTTGTTTATGTTTTTGTTTCCCCCCTAGACAGTTTATCTGCTTGAAGGAGGTGCCTTTTAAAGAATTTCCATGAAGGCTAAATTCTTGCAGACCTGGCTCTGTTAGCATCTTCTTTGTCCATAGTTCCCACCAAGTCTCCTCCACTGTTCACTTCTGGATTTGGAGACCCCTTGTGTTATTAGTTTCTTTGCCTTTTGAAGACAGCGTGGTGCAAAGTGCATTGGTTCTCAGCTTTCTGAAAGGCGAGTACAGGACTTGGCTTGTTCCTGTCAGCTAAGTCAAAGACTGTTGGAACACCTGATTTCCAATTCCAAAACTTGGATGCTACCTTTGCTTTCTTGTCCTCCTGTCCTTAAAAGTTTGTCTTTTTAAAAATTCTTTTGGTGGCTTGGTTATGGACATCAGGGAGGGTATGTGCTATGTTGAGTGCTGTGAAATGTGTAAACCTGATGATTCACAGACCTGTATCCCTGGGGCAAATAATGTATGTTAATAAAAAAATTAAAAAAATTCTTTTTGTGAAGTTTAGGGGGTTTCAGATAAAGCAAATTGAGATGCATATAATCATTGGTCTTTATTTCTTGTTTTCAAAATGGGTAGGGACGCCTGGGTAGCTCAGTTGCTGGGCATCTGCCTTGGGCTCAGGTCATGAACCCAGCGTCCGGGTATCAAGCTCTGTATCAGGCTCCTTGCCCAGTGGGAAGCCTGCTTCTCCTTCTCCTACTCTCCTTGCTTGTGTTCCCTTTCTCGCTGTCTCTCTCTGTTAAATAAATAGAGTCTTAAAGAAATGGGTGTTCTGTGGGGAATAACGTGAGAGAAGGTAGCTATTAGATTAGTAAATCTCCAGAGCTGAAGTCTTTGGGTGGAAATAAATCCTCAATGTCCATCCCTGCCTTTTCAGATAATGCTCACTTGTAGGTTCTGTAGCCTCATGAGTTCCTGGTCCAGATCTGGGAAAGCCTGGAAGTGTCTCACACACTCCATCCCCTCCAGGTGTGAGAGTCTAGAAGGAGTTGGGTTATTCCAATCCTGATATATGTGGTTAATGCCAATCTGAGACTCTAGCAGGAGTTCCCTGCCTTGAGCCCACACTTCAGCCTCCACTTGGCCCTTCTCTGGTCTTGTCTGTGAGGTCAAGGCCATATCTCCATGCCTAGCTTAAGTCTCAGACCACACCCTGGGATTTTCAGCCCAAGTACCTTCAAGCCTATGCCTGGGGTATGTGGTTCTCTTCCTTGGGTGTACCCCTCTGAGGATGTAACCCTGCTAGGTTTGGATAGAGTGGTGGCCAAAGGACAGGTCACTGCAGGAGGTATGACTGGCACTTGGATATATGGTCTGGGTGTTTAGATTGATGCCCTTTACTCTGCCATGCAGAACTGGAGTGAAAAGAGGTGGGCTGAGGACCAGAAGCCAGTGGATATGCCACCTTGTCCCAGGGAGACCTAGGGAGTCTAAAAAATCCTCATTCAAGCCTCAACTTCTAGGTCCTTCTGAATGGATATTTTCAAAGTCCAAGGATAGAATATACTTCATGAATGCTCAGCTCTTCACTTGAATTTCAGGTTTTAATTCTATCATATGAGAACCTCAATTTTTACGTTTCCTCTGTGCCCCACACACATAGAACAGGGTGCTATGTGTGCAGTGAGAGCCCAGGCAAATCTGTGTTCACAGAGATACATTCTTCTTCCCACACTCCAGGACACTTCAAGATATAAGTAGCTGGTCTTGTGGGTCATGGTTTGGGCTCCATTTGTTTTCAGAGAAGAAACTGCTTCAAATACTATAAATCTTGACAACCTGACTAACTAGGATTGATTGTCTCCTCCTCTAGCAGCCTGGCTCTTGTCTCCCCTTCGTCAGGCTCTGGCTAACTTTCTTTGAGAGAGCTAATCCTACAGTCACGCTGTCAGGATGTATGTAACTCTACTGACAGGAGCACAGCCATATTAGTCATTCCTGCCATACCAGTTCTGGGCCAGGCAGTTCTCCCCATCCTCTATGCATGTGCCTTCTAATCCTTCACACCAATGCTGGGAGATAGATATTATAATTTATAGTTGGGGAAATTGAGACACAAGAAAGTGAAGTAACAAGCTCAAGACAACAAGTAGGGGGGGAGCCAAGATTTTAGATCCAGGTATCTCTGTCTCTAAAGTTTTTACAACACTTCTTAGAAAGTTCCACTTTAGGGGGCATGTACCAGTTTTGACCCTTCATCTCTGCTCTGAAGAGCAGAGACAGCCTACCCTGGGAACTGAACCTGTGGACAACATTGGATTTCAGTCTTGGGCTGTTCTCTTTGAGAAGCAACTCTACCCTGAGTTAGACATTATATTCTCAGTCTTGCCTTCGTGGTTAGTCTTTCTTTCCCTCCGGCCCAAAGCTGAGATCTGGACTATTTTCTAGTATATATACATGATTTCATTGGTTGGCTGCAGTTGAAAGTTATCTTCTGTTTGGGTCTAAATTTTACCAAAGAAATGCAGTGATTTCTTATAGTCTGAGATCTATTATTGCCAAACTGAGGGGCATAGAGCAGCATTTAATGTACTAGAAAGCAAAATCCAAAAAGAACTCTAAAATTGGTTAAGGTAAGCCTTATCCCAGAATCTATAAAATGAAAACTTTGTATTAATTTCTTTAAAAAACACCTTATTAATATTTCATAAACCTTATACGGCCAGTCCGCACTTGTGAAATTCAGTGTCAGCCTGAAAGCAATTGAGTTCAGCACCAGAGGTGAATGATGTCAGTTTACCACTGAGAATTATTTATACTTCAATAAAAAGTTTCTGAGTCAAGATTAACCTAGCTGATGAGAAAATTATGTTAATGAAGGAAAAGTCAGGGGTTTGATAGCTGTGTGGGTCAATTAATTTTTCTTGCATCCAAGATCTTAGCTATAAGTTCTGGAAGTGGCCAACCTGGCTGGGTTTTTTGTAATTATACACCAGCTGTGGCAAGGGAAAAAGTACAGAATGGGTCAGGGCCAGTGTAAGAAACTCCTCCATGCCTTGCTGGTGGCCAATCAAATGTTTTAGTCATTCCTTTGTTGATTCTTTCATTGGTTTATTTATTAAACATATATGGAACCATTCATTTATGTTATTGAGTGGGGTTTCCTATTGAGATATCAAATAATTCTTTTTTTCCCCCAAAGGTTTATTTATTTATCTGAGAGAGAGAGAGCATGTGTGCACTGAGTAGGAGAAGGGACACAGAGAGAGACTCTTAAGCAGACTCTCCACGGCTGAATGCAGAGCCCCATTTGGGGCTTGATCTCACAGCCCATGAAATCATGACCTGAGCCAACACCAAGACTCAAATCCTTAATGGACTGGGCCACCCAGGCAACCTCATCATCTTTCTCAGGCTGACAGTGATGAGGAAAATCCTACATCCATGTTTCTGGCAAAAGGTCAAATTAGAATTCAAACCCAGGTCTTCTGAATATAATTGCATTATTCTTCCCCTTGTTGTAGCAATCAGCTTACTTATTTTATAGATTTTTTTTAAAAAAAAGATTTTATTTATTTAACAGAGGGAGAGAGAGCGAGCGAGGGAGCTTGTTCACAAGCAGGGGGAGCAGCAGAGGGAGAAATAGGCTCCCTGCCGAGGAGGGAGCCCGATGTGGGACTCTATCCCTGGACTTCCAGGATCATGACCTGAGCTACAGATAGATGCTTAACCTACTGAGTTGCCCAGGCACCCTTTTATAGGAGATTTTAATTCAGAAAACACAAGTTTAAAGTCACTGGTTATTGTATTGATAGGTTTTTATTCTCTTTACCAAAGTTAAGTTTTTTAGAAATGCTCTATACATCAATAAGAATGATCTAGACTCTCAAGATAATTGCTACAAGGGTGGTTTCTAGTTTAGTCTCTAAACTTTCACCAAAATCTATTCCTCAGCTTGTGGGAAGAGATTAAAAACTGTATCATTTGAGGGGCGCCTGGGTGGCTCAGTGGGTTAAAGCCTCTGCCTTCGGCTCAGGTCATGATCCCGGGGTCCTGAGATCGAGCCCCATATCGGGCTCTCTGCTCAGTGGGGAGCCTGCTTCCCCCTCTCTCTCTGCCTGCCTCTCTGCGTACTTGTGATCTCTCTCTGTCAAATAAATAAATAAAATCTTGAAAAAGGAAAAAAAAACTGTATCACTTGAAAGGTGAAAAATATTTTTTCACATCTTTTTAAATCTTAAGGATAGGTCACTATTTAATTTTGATAAGAATTATACTAGCAATGACCAACTTTTGTGATTACAGAACTATTTACTCAAATATCTTGATCTTGAAGTGACATTAAACAATTTCCAAATGGTACATTTTGTATGTATGTATGTATGTATTTTTTAAAGATTTTATTTATTTATTTGATGGAGATCACAAGTAGACAGAGAAGCAGGCAGAGAGAAAGAAGGAAGCAGGCTCCCTGCTGAGCAGAGAGCCGGATGTGGGGCTCGATCCCAGGACCCTGGGTCATGACCTGGGCTGAAGGCAGAGGCTTTAACCCACTGAGCCACCCAGGCGCCCCGTACATTTTGTATTTATTTAAAAAAAAAAACTATTTTTATTGAGGTAATATCCCAGTAAATTTTATAAGGACAGGGCAGATGTTCAATTTTTCAGGTAACTCTGTCATTCTGAATTTTGGTTTATTCTTCAGTTATCTTTACCTAATTTAATCTTGTAGGTCTAAATTTCATCAAGAATTTTTTTTTTGTCCCCATGGAGACACTAAAAAGTTGGATTTTTAAAAACTAGACAAATTGATTCTAAAGTTTCTGGAGAAAATGAACAATAATAATAAAATAGTGCTGAAAATGAAAAGTAATGAGAAAGTACCAGTCTTATTAGATGTAAAAATATTATTATGAATTTATAGGAATTAAAATAACATAGTCCTGGAATATGAATGTAGATTAATCGATAGGAAACACAAAATGCATAAACCCAAATACATAAAATAATTTAGTACATATTAAAGGTAACATTTAAAAGAATGACCTAACTGGGGCGTCTGGCTGGCTCAGTGGTAGAGCATGCAATTCTTGATCTTGGGGTTGTAAGTCCGAGCCTTATGTTGGGTATAGAGATTACTTAAAAATAAAATCTTAAAAATAAATAAATAAAATAGGTAACTGACAAATGGTGCTGAGACAAAATGGTAGCCAATTCACATAAAGGGAAATTCATATGGCTCTTAAACATAAGAAAAAAATAACTAACCTCACTTATAGTAAGAGAAATACATATTAAAACTGTAATAAAGTATCGTTTTTCACCTATAAATTTAGCAAAGATGAAAACACCCTAATAAAGTGGTAGGAATGTAAATTGGTCTAACTTCTATGGGCAACCTATCCAAATTGATCAAAATTTAAGATGAACACACCCTTTTACATAGCAATTCTATTTCTGGATTCATAGTAGAATGATATTTTTGGGAGGTAATACAAGAATTTGTGTATAATTGCTATATCCAATAAAGAAATATGAGTGGCTAGGGGTAAGAGAGTGAGATAAATTGTGACTTTCTTCTATATTTTTTTGTCTTCTCTGTTTTATGCACATGCATATTCGTATATTATCAATTCAAATATAACCCTTTAGCCAACAATTGATTCTTCTATTTATTTAATTTTTAATCAAATACCAATTTACCATGTAAAATTTAAGATTCACATTTTACCCCTTTTTTTCCTATATAGTTTTTCAGGTCAGGTTTTATGGCTTTCAAATCTCCAGCAAATTTTACCAAGTGCAGTTTTGGCCATTGTCATTTTAATTTTGTGTTGATTATTATTAATTATTAATTAAGCTAATAGGCTTATTTTTGGTTAATCTCTAAGAAAATTGTCAGCATTTCCCTTCTGTATGTACTCACAGTCATCACTAACAAACAAAGCAAAAATTTTAAAATATCTTTAGCTTCAAAATAATGTGGTTAACAATCTTCTTTTAGATAACCTTGAGTGTTATTTTGAGAGTCATTTAAATTATTTCCTTTCTTTCCAGAGGATTTTGTATAACTATTTTCATTTATATTCTCTATATAAAAAGAAGTCTTGGCATAGTTTTAGACAGATCAAGGAGAAATATATTGGAAAAACTACTATATAAATATATATATATAATATAAATAATATATAAACCACACATAATATAAAAGCATATAATATATACACCATATACATTTATGTATATAACATTTATATTTATTTATATATAAATATATAATTCACATATAAATTATATGTTTGTAATATATAATATATATAAAAATAAAAATATATAATTATATAGAAATATATTTATATTTAATTATAATTAATATTTATATAATGTAGTTGTGTGTGTGTGTGTATATGTATATATATATAATTCATTTTTTATTAAGGTAGATCAGTGTTTTCCGGTCTCAGAAATCTGGCAGCATCCAATGTCTCTCAGTAAACCAGACCATAATGGGGCTCGACTAGCAGACTAACATTAAGCCTTCACAATCCCTAAAATGAGAGAGGTTCTTATTTCTAATACTTAAAGAAAACCCCAATGATTAGAAAGGCTGATATAGGTAATCATTGGGGCATTCATAAAGTTAATTAAACTGGGCATTTTCCCCAGTTTTTATAGGTCTACTAATTCAGAGTTGGACTGACATAATTCATTACATCCCTGGAAAATTCGGGAAGTGGACTTCCTTAAAGAATTGTTTCACTTAACAAGCATCCATTGAGGGCCTCCTTTATATCAGGTTTGGAGCTACACAGACATTATATTTATAAAGGTCATAAGACCTGTCTCTGCTTATTGATGGGCCCTGGCATTAATTAATTCTTGCAGATTCCTTTCACACTGCCAAGTAGGTGGATGCGGATGTGTGTGGTTCCTTGCTAGGTCGTTCACATAGAGCCCTGAGGTGGTGCAAGACTTCAGCTTTAGAGAGAAGCCCCAAGAAAACTTTTTTATTGTTTTTTAATTTTTATATTTTTGGATTTATTATTTCTTTATTTTGCTGAGAACACTTAACAAGAGATCTAAGCTTTTAACCAATTCTTAAGTGTACGGTACAGCACTGTTAATTCTTATCACAGTGTTGAACAGCAACTTCCCATTCCCCACCATCCCAGCCCCTGGCATTTTACTCTCTTCTTCTGTGGGTTTGGCTGTTGAAAATGACTCATGGAAGTACGATCATGATCATGAGGTTCACTCTTGGAGTTCTTTCTGCATCCTGTGCCATTAACATGCCAATTGATTGCTAATTGCTCTGCATTATCACAAGCCGTTACAAACATTTTTAATGGCATGCTCTTTACTGTAATTCAGGGGCAGTGACTGCTGCCTATCAGTACTTTGGAACATATCTTTTTGAGCTGCAAAGGGTTTGGCTGGCATGCAGGGGCCTGAGAAAGCTTAGCAGAAACTGGGTCCCATAAAACATAATCCTGCCACACCCTGGAATGGATAGATGGCTATGCATGCCAGCGTGCACACGAGGCCTGGGAAGTGGGAGACTTGTCAGCCAGAATCGTGAAAGATGCTACTGCACGGCCGGTCAGTTCCACCAAAGGAGAAAGCCACCTGCCCAAGGCAGACATGCGGATGGCCATGAAAATCACGTTTTCCTTCTGTCAGAGTTTGTTCTGTACACTGAGAGTAGAGACTGAAGCTGAGTAGACGTGACAGCAAGTAAACCGTTCTCTGCCTAAGAAAGTGTCTGCCTTGAGTTCAAGATTTTTTTGTAGCAGAGATAAATAGCTTATTTTCTAAAGCAAAAGTTTAAAGTGTGTTTGTGTGTGTGTATGTGTGTGTTTTCAATGACTGTGGCTCATTTGGGCCTGATAACCGGAACTGTGTGTGTGATGAACAGAATGATAGAAAATTATCGAGCATTAAAGCAACATGAACTCCTGTTTCAGATGTTCCTATTGTTTCATATACATTCTCAGGGAAGGCCAGAGGTAAATGGGCTAGGGCTGGTAAGAATAAAGAATACAGTTAGATCACTTATAAATATGGAATAGTTTTAGCTGGCTTGGCATTGATCACATCTTAAATCATCTCCCCAAGTCAACACATTTTTCTTTTTTGATTAAAGGCAGAATAGATTGCTTGAAGAATTGTTTTATCCACAGTTTTTCTCTAACCACAGAGAACTAGCTCCCTAGCACCGTGTGACCATTCTCACTGTATCCTTGATCATCTCGCACACACCCCTAACTCTCTTTTGCTAAAACCAGGCCATCGCTGTGTTTCTTTTAAGGATTGTTCTTGATTCTTTTGTAGATTTACTAGGTAGAGCAGAGCATCATCTTGATTCTTGATAAGAATTGTTTTCTCTTCAGTTGTTATGGATGCTCTTGCTGTCTCAGGCAGACCCATTCTTCCAGACTAGGCCCTGCATACTCTAGCTTCCAAGAATGTGGACTGTTCACTTATAGCTATCCTTCTTTATAGAATCACCCTTGGCTGAATGGGAGCCTCTGTACCCTGGAGATAGAACCCATCACTAGCTGGTAGCCAGTAAATAAGAGAGTAGAAAAAGTCAGCCCCTTGTCTCAAACTAGGTCTAATTCTGAAGTGAAATCCATTCATCTGTGCTCCCCATGAGACTAGGCTGAAGTCAGACTCCAGATGGGACCATATAATACGTTTAGCTTTCTTCTCCTGCCTTATTCTGCTGCCTTCACTCGCCAACACAAGAATCCCTGCCTCAGACTCTGTATCAAGGGAAACTGACAGTCACCATCACACAAGATTATGGCACATAGGTGGGAGTATGGGGATGATGGTGAGAGGGGAAAGGATTTAGCACATAATTTACCCTAGTAAGTGTTTGCTTACTAAATGAGTGGATTTTCCAGGCTTGATGCTTAGATTGAAAGTGATACAGCTATCACCAGAAGATATATTTCTCAAGCAGGGCCAAGCTCTCTGATTTACTCCTGGATTGGAAATAAAATAACCAGGAAATTTTCATAAGGTTTTGTGGCTGTACAGAAAGAAATTGAGGATCATTAATAATGATATTAAGTCATCCACATGGGTTATTAAGCACCCACTTTTTTCAGTATGTCACTACGTATCCAGGTCTGTTGTAGGTTTGAAGGGAGAAAAAGTACCTTTTATCTTAGAAGTGAAATGAGTCTTGTTATCTCAATGTGGAGACAAAACTTATTCAAATGAAATAATTAGAGAACTTAGGAATACAGTATGTAGTCACACACTAAAATAGTATTTTGCGAGTAGTGAGTTCCAAAGGAGTTTGGAGAACTAAGAAACCAAAGTGGGCACTGAAGATTTAGGCAAATCTTTTCAGTGGAATATGTATGTGTATGAGGGGAGGTGGGGGGCAGGATGAAAGAGGCCATCCCAAGGAGAAGAAGTGGTAAGAACAATGGTGTGGAGACAGCCATGAGGATGACAGTGGTTGCCAAGACCAAGAAAATTAGAAAATAAGTTTTCCCCTGAGTTTTCTTCCTCTCACACTATGATCCTACTTTCTAATTTCTTCTTCACTCGTCTACTTATTCTCTCCCCAAATGCTTTTTGAGTAACTACTATGTCTTAGGAATATGATTATGAACCCATCCTTGCTTTTGAGAAATGGGTAGTCTCCAGATAGATACTGATTGGTAAGCAGCCAGTATACAGAGTTGTTCCCAGTACTCTATGAGTAAGCACAGGGTACCTTGAAAGAACAAAGGAGAGGCATCTATCTGATCCATACCTGGTGGGAAGGTCAGAAAAAGGCTTCTTGAGGAGGCGATCTCTAATTTGAGACCTGAAGGTTAGAAGTATGGTTCCCTGGCTCGGTAAAGGACGATGCAAAGAAAAACTTCCAGAGATAAAGGAAAGCATGGTGCCTTGAGGAAAGATGAGTTGGTGTAGTATGACTGTTGCATGTGGAAGATAAGGAGACAGAGGACGGACGGAAAACAGAGGCCAGATCAGGAACGGCCAAGTGCCTAAGCAGAGGAGGGTGGATTTTATCTTAAGGACCGATAGCCATTGATTGACTTGAGCATTAAATTGACATGATCATATTATTATTTTAAAATGTTGCTTTTGCTGGCATAGTTTGCAGGCATAGTTTGGAAGAGATCAAACGGGAAGCTTGATGGACATATTAAGCTAAGTTATACTCATCACAAATGATGGTGGCCATGGAAAGAAGTGAAGTGTAGAACAACATGAATTTGTGTTTCGTTGCTTTTGGAAGAAGAAAAGAAGAATGGTCAAGGGTAATGCTGAAGAATATCACTGAAGCATGTGGTGGGGCTTCTAATCAAATTATACGAGCTGACAAGCAAGATTGGGGAAAAGATGCTTAGTAAGTTTGGGATATAATGAGCTTCAGAATTCTGGGGGTATTTGAATGGAGATGTTGAATAGATGAGTCTGGAAGTTAGAAGCAAGTTTGGGGAGTGATTAAATAGATTTAGGGTTTCTACAAACTGCTTACCCTATTGTTACCCTCCATTGTCTACTGGTATCAACATCCACCTGATTTCCTAGGCTAGACTGACCTCAGGGCATTCATGAACTGCCCTACAAATGTTTGCAACATTTTGGCACAAGTAAATATGTGCATTTTCCTGGGGCTGTGAGCCAAAGATATTTTCCAGTTTTTCAAAAGGATTCTTGAACCTTCCCCCCATCCCTCAAATAGAGAAAGGTTAAGAATAAGTGAGTGAGAATTTGTCTTTTTTTTTTTACACTTAATCATATCAAGTTGTTCAGTTATAGCTATGAAGTAATATTTTTATCCCTAATGTTTTCTCACTGCTAGTCTCCCAGTTGAGATCCTTACCACTGGCAATTTTAACTTTTTGTCAGGAAACCTCAACTTCCCAATACTGATGATTAGATGAATTTTTTTCTCTAGATAGCTGCCAACTATACTGAGTGAACCCTGATCCCTATGAATAGCCAAAAACTATCCATGTTTGCCTTTCTAAGAATCATCGGCTTAGTTTATTGATCTTTACCATCCAGTTGTTAAAATCTGAGTTACTCAATTCAGAGCACCTCATCTTTAAGTTAGACATTACAAGGCTATCAGAAGCTGAATTCAGAGTAGTGACGTCTCAGGTAGTCATTCTGCTGTGGGGTGTGTCAGGAAGGTAAAGGGAATTAATGGGGATCGACTCATGTGACTGGCATATATTGGAGGTGACAAGCTGGCCATCTTTGCCTCTCAGTCAGCTGGCACCTTCCCTGGGCTAACCTCTGGGTGTTGGTAACCAGTGATTAGTCAGGAGACTCTTAGGTGGTCTTGGGTGCCCACTAGCAGTCTCCTAGAGCCGGTGCATCCTCTGCCTTCCACTCTTGGTTGTTGGTTCTCTGTATTCTCGCACTAGACAATCATTTATCAATGTGGCCAGCTAGTTGCTGACTCCTCCGCATCTGGTGACCTTGGCTAGGTCTTTATGAAACTTGGGATCCCCGCTACATACGCTTCAATCTGTGTGAAACCAGCAAAGTGTGGAGAACAACTTTAATATTTTCTGACTCACCACCTTACTCTGTTCTAGGAGCTAACATCTGAAGTGTTTGGGGGCATTAAAGCACAGCAAAGATTCCTAACAGTCTTTCCTTCTTCATAAGGCTTTCAGAGTTCTTGAATAATTCTATAGGGGACACCTGGCTTTTTTGGGCAGGGGGAAAGAGTTAATATGCCCCCCACATCACTTGGAAGGAAGATGAAGAGGGTAAATACTGATTCGCCAGCTCAGCTCTGTCCAAAAGATGACTCTTCTCCTCTGTACCTACTTCATGGGGTTGCTTTACTGATTCTTCTAAAAGGCCCCTTGTTAGCAAGCCCATGGTCAGGGGTGTCCAGCAACCTTGTTTTTAACTGTAAGTTGTCTTCAGTTGATAACCAACTGAAAGAAAGGACCTCAGTGCCTACACACCTATATGTTACCAATCTAATTGACACCTGTGATATAATTTCTTGTCTCTCCCTTACATCTCTCTTAGTATCCTTAATGTCAATGGCTCTCCAAGGTCAACTCTCTTCAGACTGGTCTCTGAGGTCCTTTAAAAAATTGACCCCATCTACCTTTGCAGTCTCAACTAGTACCTAAATAAAATAGGCATTAATCAAACAAGTCCTGTTATGTTATGATCTCCATGGTGCAGCTCATGCCATGCCTTCTGCTTCAATGTCCTTTCTTTAATTTTGTCTTTTTCCCCAAATATTTTATTTATTTATTTGTCAGAAAGAGAGAGAGCACAAGCAGGGGGAGCAGCAGGCAGAGCAAGAAGCAGGCTCCAGGCTGAGCAAGGAGCCTGATGTGGGACTCGATCCCAGGACCCCGGGGTCATGTCCTGAGTCCAAGACAGACGCTTAACCAGCTGAGCCACCCATACATCCCCTTTCCTTTAGCTGTGATGGAAAGTCTTCTATTCACGCTTTAGCTCAACCTCACATGTCATCTTCTCCATCAGTTTCCCACCTATTCCTTCTATAGGAATTAATCCCCTCCATGCCACTCGCAGCATGCATTGACTTTGCTGGTTCTGCCTTATTACACCAAGAGATTGTAAGAAATTGTAAAATGGACCTACACCTTGTTCATCACATGATCACCGCCAGCCCAGCAAGGTGTCTTGAACATAGCAGATATTTAACTGCTCAGTGAGCCTGAGGTGATGCATACAGTAGAGTCAGATTATGGGAGGAGTCTTAAGTGACCTTAAATTTTAATTCAATTAAATAGCTACTAATGACCTGGAAAGAGAGGCACATGTTTCTCAGGGTTTTGTTTTGTTTTTTCACAATTGATAAAAAATGTTCCCATTCACTAGGGTAAGAAAATATATACCAAAGCAAACTGCAAGACTATAACAAGAAACCTGCCTCACAAGTTATCACTGTTTGATAGGGGACACCATGTTTGTAGGTATCCGGAGGACAAACTAAAATCATGCTCTTGGATGTAAAACACAATCAACAAGTGGGGACATGGACTTGAAAATATCATGTGTGGTTATCCCCCAGAAATCAGCGTGTGCTCCCCAGAAATTAGCATCATGCCAGGCTCCAGAGTTCCCATTAGGCTGCAGAATCACCAGTTTCTTCTGTGCAGTGATGAGGGGGCAGGAAATGGGGTAATCAGAGCCAAATTCTGGTAGGGGAATGAAGCTCTTAAGGGTGTTCATTGGCAAGTTGCACACCCTGCTTCGTACAGGGCTGTGGCCGATGCCATCAGGCACCTGCGCATCTGGGCTGTGACAAAGCAGAGCTTTTGGATAAACTCAATCTTCAAGAGTAGCCCTAGGCAGAGGGCTTCAAAGAGGGCCCAAGAACCTCTGAGCAATACTTGAAAACTTTGGCTAAACTAAAAAGCACTGATTTATGTGAATAAAGGCTTAGATGTTCTTTAAACAACTCGCTTCACATGCCTGAACCCTATAAACAATGAGACTAGTGTAGATGTATGGCGCTCTAAATATATCTGGAAGATCATCTGGACACACCTAAATTTAATTTGGCTTGCCACATTTTCAAAAGTCAGATCTAATAATGTGCACGCATCACCCACTCCGCAATACCAGCCACGTGTACTTTCAGCCACTGCCGCACCCACACCCTTCCCCAGCAGATACGCTCACACCTGCCCTCGTGGCCCCACACCCAGCTCCCTCACCTGTAGCTGCATACAAAGAGGCACGTGTGCCTGCAGATGCTTACATCTTCATCAAAGCAGGGGATTGTACACATTTTTCTTTCCCTTCCAGCCTCTCCTGAGTCATGCAGCTGTTTGCGGTCATTCTCTGACCCATCAGCTCTACTCTAGGTGGAACAGCTGTGGTCAGAAACTTGCCCAGGACTCCCTGCTAAGAGGGGTTAGAGGTGGCCCAGGGAACAGCTATTGAGGATAGCTGTGGAATGTGGGTGGGGCCACGGGAGAAGGGGCGCAGCTGATGCCACTTCAAGAGGAAGGTGGGAAGCTCTGCTCCCTTTGCAGTGAGAGAGGACTGCAGGCAGCTGTGTGCTGCTGAGGCAGGGGGAAAACTAGATGGGGAGTTTGCCTCAGATGCAGCACCTGCTGTGTTCTGGAGGGTGCCTCCAGGCCATCCCCAGAGTGTGGGCCTTGCTCTAACACTCCTGGGTAAAGGCAGGGCGTGGTTGTCTCTTCCACTGCCCTGGTAAGGCCTTTGGCCAGGCAGATTTTTGAGTTTCTTTGTATTTAAGGGCCAATGTGTGATCATATATAGGAGAGTACACAGTTTTTCCTGTACACCCATGTTAACTCAGGCATATAGAGACAACTGCTCTTGGGGATAATTATAGAGGTTTATGAGCAGTAGGAAAAGCTGAGTGTTGGCCGGGGTCAGTTAAATGCCTGAGGTTCTCACATACAGATCTGCCTTGGCTGGAGGGCTAAAGCTCTCACTGTCATGGGGAAGCAGGACCCCGAGGTTAGTCAGACCTCCTCCATTGGTCTATATCCAACATTGTCTTCTTGCTCAAGATTGCTTAGTCCAGGCCAAGGAGTGCCTGTGGGACATTGGACTGCCATACTTTTGGGGAACATGTGGATATCTGGGAGCCTCTAATAAGGCAACAGCAGATTCTAGCCTGCTGTTGAAACACCAATGGCCAACCTAAGCACCAGGGTTGCTGTCTTCAATGCAAAGGTTCATGGAGATTATTTTTAAAAGACTGAACTAGTTGTTGGTACCTACCACTTTCATGTCCCACCTCCCCCCCCCCCCACCATCCTAGCTTTTCAGTGTCTTAATTCCTCTCTTCCCTGAATGCTTGAAGTTCTTCTATATCTTCCTTGATAGTAAGGCCTCCCTTAGGCTGCTCTACACAGAATAGCCTTCCCCTTGTGGTATCCCAGATGCCAGTTAGCACCAGTAACAATGTTGAGGCTGCAGAAAGATCAAGCTTAACAAGGAATTAAAATCCAACCTCTGGGTACTCATTTGTCTCCGGTATACATCTCCCAAATCTTGAGCCCTAGGACTCTGTCCTTTATCCTACCCTGGGCTCCAGCTGACCCTCTCCCTTTCCTTGATTCCACTGCCAGCGTCAGAGATGTCTTGGTTCTCTCCCCTCCTCTGCCATTTTCTCAGCAACAGCTGCTTTCAGGACCTGACTTCAATCTCCCCATTCACTGTGGATTAATCATAAGCCCAATGCCTCTGCCTCCAGCCTCCAGCCTCCCACCATGCAATTCCCTTCTCAGGCAGGGAGTAAGCAACAGAGCTTAAAAATCAATGTTTGGATTGAAAAATCACTCCTCTCCTTCAGTAGCTCTGATCTAAATTCTCTCAGTGTGACATTGGGAATACACCATATGTGAATGTAAGAATTCATACCCCAGTATGAATGGCTACTAGTGGTTAATCCAATTTATTACTTTCAGAAAGAAGGACTTCAAATGACGGGGACATACTTCTGATGTGTTCGAGAAATAAGGTCTTTTTTAGGGTCCCAATTTCTAAGGAATCTGCCCAGACACATCTGGTCCCCTGATACCAGCATTTTTATTCCTTTGTTTCTGCTACAGAATGCCTATTCCTCCAAGCTCTAATATGGTAACCCTCTGGATAACCATATTCCATGGCCTCTTCTTCAGGGTGGGCCGTGTATCCTTCCTTGGGACCCAACCTCAGAAAGCGCTCTTCCCCACCAGCCTGCCCTCTGATGTCTTTCAATTATCACTCTATTGGCTTGTTGGGAAGTGTGCTAAGATGGACTCTTCTTCTTTTCTCCAAAATGTTCTGCCTGATTCATACAGTCAGTGTTTGTTCCTAGAGCAAGGCCATTGTTGAAAATTTTCAGAGTTCATAGGAGTCATTTGTCATCGGTCACTTTTCCTCACCTAAGACCATTAATAGAATATCTAAGGATCCTTTGTTTATATTCCTTCACTGGAGACCTGGACATAGTATCTTGCTGCCTACTTCACACATATCTCATTTAATTGTCACCTTTACCCCCCTAAGATGGTATTTGTCCTATGTTATAGTTGAAGAAACTAATATTTAGTTACATGAGATAATTTCTTGAAGTCATCTAGCCAACAAATGGCTCTTTTGGAGTTTGAAGTCTGCCTGCTGTGTAATTCCACGTTCCTTCCCCTAAACCAGTTTGGCAGGAATGATGTGCCATGATGAATAAATCTCAATGTTTTTCTCCCTTTAATTTTAAAGGCCATCTTAGTGACTAATAGGAACTTTGTTCCTCATTCACGACATTCCACGCAGATTATAAAGTAAGGACCCTGGAGACTGGCATGACCTCATTCTAACTGACCAGCTGGCTCACCTCAGCCCTCAGCCTTTCTCGGCTAGCCGCCAGTAAGTGGGACAAACCTGTCCTATCCACCATAATTGTTATTATAGCTACATTCTCCACAGAACCAAAGATGCAACTTGTACTTCCCTTTGTTGCTCAGGACTAATACTTATCTGAGAATGGGAGAGTGAGCTGAGCTTGAGAAGTTCAAGTGAATGTACAGTTTGCTCCTGGCCCATGGACAGAACTTAAGCTGGGATGCACAGCTGGGAAAATGTGCTGGGCCCTGAACTACAGATTCCCAATTTGTGAATTTGTGAGGCTTTATAATAAATACTGTGACAGTTATTACTTAGTGGCAGCTGATATCATCTGCCAGTTTTGCATATATTCCTTTTCGTTTTCTAAGGCAAACCACAGATGTTTTATCCCTTGAGATCGCACCTGCAGACCTAAAACCAGTTTTTTCTTCAAAAAAAAAAAAAAAAACCAAAAACGCAAAAACAAAAACCCAATGGCATAGCAGATGTTTTGAAATTGAACAGTTATATGATTGGATGGGTGGGGGGGACAACTTTTCTGCAATTCCTTTATCAGTACATATGCCAGAAACTAGCTCCTCTTTTTACTGGGATACAAAAGACTAGCAGTCATGACTTTTTCTGTTTCCTCTAATCTAGAGGGCAGTTTGGACATTTTATTTACATAAAAGATGATGGGTTTTATTTCAGCTCTGAGATTCAACTCACCTTTAATAAATTGTTTCTCAGTATTCCTGACCTACTGGTATGAAATAAAGGAACGCTTTGAAGTCAGCTGAGGGCACCACATTTGCTGATGCAAAATGTGTTAGTCTGAAAGGAAAGTTAATTAAGCAATAAGATATGACATGACATGAATTATTGTGTAATAATTCATGCCTTCAGCATAGCTAGGCACAAACCCGAAGGCCAAGTACCCCTCTAGCATCTAGGCATGAGTTATGCTACAATAACTCAAGCCCTAGAGTTTTCCAACAAAGCAGTGGGGAGAACGGGAGACAAGAAAACCAAGGACAAAAAATTGATCTCAGGCAAGCAAGAAAGGATGAAACAGGGTCTTTGTTTAGAACTGTATGTCTTTCCATGAAAGCAAGACACTGCACTGGTGACAAGAATCTGAGGATGGAATTCACTGGGAGTCTTCTGATTAGCGAAGACACCACAAACTTACATCTTGAGGACTGGTACAACTCCTGGAAAAAATGCTTTACCAGAAGAATGGACACTTGGAAATTTAGCAAGTGCAGTGGCTTCTTTTTGATTCAATGGGGAAATAATTAATCTCTCTATAACTTTATGAAATGTTCCCCCTTCTGTCCTCTGATCCTGGGGAAATACATATCCTAAGAATCAAAAGCCATGATTTGGGAGAGACAGGACTCCAGTAACCCCAGGCTTCTGCATCTTGAAAACACCATTTCCCTTGTTATATCCCACAGGAAACTGGAGTTCAATTTTGGGTGAGCGCTAAGGCAGGGAAGAGATTTTTCACTCTCCAGGTTTAAGTTTGAGCTGAAGAACTAAGGACAAACCGTGTAAAAGCCACAGCACAAAGATTTAAACAGGATGAGTCCAGTTGGTAGCAGATACAAAAAGTGGGCACAAACTGAGTTCCTCAGAGACATCTTCCTGCCTCTTGTTTCTTTTCTTCCTCTCATGGGTCTATTGATTTAATGAATGAGGCTGACTGGTCTCAATTAGCATATGTGACCCCGTTAATCTCACAGCTGGCTAGACTGACAGCCAATCAGCGCGCTCTGTTAAAATGTGGTTTAATCACAAACCATCTACCAACAAAACAGGAGCATTTGCCTCCATTTAAATGTCGACAGGGAGAACTGATGGAGATTGACAAGAAGATGTCCTGTCCAGCCTCACTCAGCTCAAGACGCACAGGAAACAGCTTTCCTCCTTCCCTTTCTCCTTCAACCTCCAGCCTCCGCCTGCATGGAGATGAGCAGTTCAGCAAATCTGCGACTTGAGATCTTACAAGTTTGCTGGTAACATTCCAAAATTCATAGTCAGCCCAGGCCTCCCTCCATACGACTAACATATGGTATTAACAAATTTTATCAACACTGTATAAAGGGAACAGCTCCAGAATGTGTTTCTGTTATTCTTACAGTTACTCTGTTGCCTTTCTGCATGGCACTGATATTGCTTCTCTTTGGTCCTGTTTGAAATGCTGATTTTAACATTTATTTCTCCTCTTAAAGGGCTTCCTCGTGGAGCTCTCACTTTCTTTGGTAAGTTGCAGTTCAGTCTCTTTGTTGAGCAGGTGGAGATCTTAGAATTTCCCATTCATCTAGAAAAACCTACAGCGGATTGGCTAACAAATTCTCCAGCGGGGAGAAAGCGGTTTTGATAAACAAAGATGATCTAAAGCAGGGGTCGTCAACCTCTTTCTGCAGAGGGCCAAGTAACAAATATTTTTGGCTTTGTGGTCCTGCAGCAATTCTCAGCTCCGCCATTACAGCGTCAAAGGAGCGACAGACAATACATGAGAGAGAGAGAGAGAGAGAGAGAGAGCGACAGACAATACATGAGAGAGAGAGAGAGAGAGAGAGCTTGCCTTTGTTTCAATAAAGCTCTACTCATGGAATGGGTAAGGAGCTGAATTGGGCAGGTGGGCCATAGGTGGCCAACCCATGGTGTAGAGCCCAGTGGAGGTGGGCCAACTTACCAATTCTGTTCTTTTACTTTTGATTATAGTTTCTCAAGAGCTGAGAGGAATGTGAAGGCAGGAATGTCGGCACATGGCGAGCTCCGTGGTATAGTAGTAAAGGATTTAGAGTCCGAGAGGTGAGTGAGTGAATTTTGGTCTGGCTACTTTCTCCTGTGTGACTCTGGGAAAGTTACCAAACTTCTCTGAGATGTATTTTCCTCATCCTTCTAAGAGCAATCATAATGTCTAGGGCAGAGGCGGTTAGCTTTCTGGACACCTCTGTCTCCCCCTGACTTCCTGGGCTTACAGCTAAACTACATTACCCAGGCTCCCTTGCAGGGAGGAACTTCCTTGTGGTTAGACTTACCAAGAGCATGTGCTAGTTTGGGTCTAGTCCTCCTTTATCCACACTCCTCCTTCTGCTGACTGCAGCCCGGACATGGTGGTGCAGCCTTCAGCATGCTTACAAGAGCAATCCAGTACAGGACTTGGGGGACAAAAGGGAGGAGCCTGGCTCCCAAAGAGCATTGCTGCCTGATGAGCTGAAACTCTCACTGTTTTGTGAGAGAAAAAGCAGCATTGTTCTTGAAGCCACTGTTTTCTTCTACAACTTAGTCAAAAGTAAACAGTACAGTATTCTCGCATGATTATTATGAAGACATAAAATAATTCATGTAAACTGCTTGGCATTTAATGAGTATTTAATAAAGGGTAGCTTTTATCTGTTTTATGATTCAGGTGTGCAATCATACAATTGACCAAGACAAAGGTTCCGCCTTTTGGCATGAAGAGATCTGATTGGCGGATGGGAGGGTGGCTGCCTCCCAGTGTGGGTTTGATCTTCTCTGTCAGCAACAGGGAGCAGGTTAGGGAAGCACAGGGACCTGCTGGCTGGGCAAAAGTGAGTGAGAATATCAGCTACTTAGTCTAGACGCAAGCGAAGAAAGAGACAGAAGTTTCCACTGGAGTTACGTTAGATATGTTTGTATATGCTTTTGTGTGTGTGTGTGTGTGTGTGTGTGTGTGTATCTATATACGTGGGTTTTTTGCATTTAGAAGGCAGAGAGAAGGCCTTGGCTATTCCTTTGGAAATAAGTTTTATACCTCTTTATGTCTACTTCTGAAAACATTTATTTCAATAAAGAACTTGTGTGGAATGTGTTTTGTTTGGTGATGAAGGTGTAATTATGGTATATGATAATCTTTGTGAAAAATTTTACTTTGTAAATAATACATTAAAATTGAGAGTCCATAAAATAAAAAAAAAAAGAAATGAGAATAAAAACATTTATAACTGCACCAACCAGGATAAATCCAGAGTACTGTGTTGATATATATTGTTATAACCATAGATGTAACATAGTCATAGGGTATATATAGTTTGGTTTCCTGAATTTAATGTAAGCACTTCCCATATCATTACATATTCTTTTAAATGTTTTCTCAATGACTGTAGAATGAATATATCCTTATTTACAGAGCCATCTTCTTAAGACTGCTTCTAGTTTTTCTTTAGTGCTGGGAGGTATTATACATAAATTTATGTCATAGGATTAATATAGTAACATAATAACTAACCATCTTGTTATTCATTCTTTCTGTTGTGAGAATAATCTTTGCAAAATACAAAGCTGTTTATGTCACCCTCCAGCTTAGAATCCACGAAACACCACTTCTTGCTTTGCGATAAAAGTGGGTATTGTTGCTGTAACCTTCAAGACCCTTTGCAGTCTGGTCCTGGCTGACATTTGGAGTCATATTTTCTGTTTCCTTAGATCTTCCACTTCTCTATTCCTTAGATACTTATTTCCAGAAGTCTGTTATTTGCAGTTATATAGCTATGCTATAATTTCCCAGAAAGCCTCATGCATATTTTCTCTCTGGAGGCCCGACTGCCCCACCCAAATGTACCTGTAGTACCAAATGTACTATAGCTTATTAGTTTTGTTTTTTTTTAAGACTTTTCATTAACTTATTTATTTACCTCCAGTTTAATTGAGATATAATTGACATAACATGTGTAAGTTTAGGATGTATAACATAATGATTCAATAATGTATATATTATTAAATGATCCCTACAATAATTTCCCTTAACAGCCATCACCTCACATAGTCACAATTTTTTCTTTGTGATAAGAACTTTTAAGATCTATTTTCTTAGCAACTTTTAAATATACAGCACAGTATTGTTAACTATGGTCATCATGTTGTCCATTGCATCTTCTGAACTTATGTATCTTATAAAACAGTATGGGACTGACCTAAGACAGACATGCAAACCAATAAAACAGAATCAAGAGCCCAGAAATAAACCCATGTATATAAGGTCAACTAACACTTGATAAGGGAGCCAAACATATTTAATGGAGAAAAGACAGTCTCTTCAACAAATGCTGCTGGGAAAAGTGGATATTTACATGAATAAGAATGAAACTAGACCTTATCTTACACCACTCACAAAAGTTACTTTGAAAAGGATTAAAGACTTAAAAATTCGACACCATAAAGCTCTTAGAAGAAAACATAGGAAAAATCTCAGTGATACTGGTCTTGCCATTGTTTTTTGGTTATGATACCTAAAACACAAGCAACAAAATAAAAAGGAAATAAGTGAGACTATGTCAAACCAAGAAACATTTGCATAGCAAAAGAAATGATCAAGAAAATAAAAAAGCATTCTACAGAAGGAAAACACTTGAAAACCACATATCTGATAAAGAGTTAATATCCAAAATATATAAGGAGCTCACACAACTCTATAGTAAAAAAAAAAAAAAAAATCAATTGAAAAGTGATTAGATGACCCAAATAGACATTTTCTCATAGAAGATATTCAAATGGCCAACAAGTACATGAAAAAGTACACAAATCATTAGGGAAGGCAAATCAAAACCACAATGAGATATCGCCTCACATCTGTCAGAATGGCTAGTACCAACAAGACAAGAGATAGTAAGTGTTGTCAAAGATATATAGAAAAGGGAAAACTTTTGGTCTGTTGGTGGGAATGTGACTTGGTACAGCCATACGGAAAACAGTATGGTGTCTCCTCAAAAAATTAAAAGTAGAACTACCATATGATCCAGAAACTCTACTTCTGGATAATATGGTATATATATATATATATATATACACACATATATGTATATATGTATATAAAGAAATATATTATTTCATATTATTTCATATATATTTCAAATATATATATATATATATATAAAATGAAATCACTATCTCAAAGGGATATTTGCACCCCATGTTTATTGCAGCATTATGTACAATAGTCAAGAGCCAAGACATGGTAACAATGTGTCTTTTGATGGATGTATGAATAAGGATGTGGTAGAGACAGGAATACTATACAGCCATTAAAAGGAAGAAATCTTGCCATTTGTTCCAACATGGATGGAACTTGAGGGCATTGTATTAAGTGAAATAAGTAAAAAAGAGAAAGATAAAAATACTGTCTGATCTCACCTATATACAGAATCTTAAAAAAAAACCAAACAAACAAGGAAAGAGATCAGATTTATGGTTGCCAGAGGGAGGGGATGAGAGAATTGGAGGAAGTGATCAAAAGGTAAAAACGTCCCACTGTGATTCATTCCTTCTCACTTCTGCTCACACATTTCTTTCAGGAAGCCTTCATTGACCCCAAGTTGTAAGTTTTTACTTAGCACTAAATACCTTTCATTTCTAGCCTAGATCACAATTTCAATGGGAATATGTGATTGATCATTGCCCAACCAGACAGTAAATACATTTAAGCAAGAATCTATATAGTATTTTTTTGGTCACCATTAAGCCTTCTAAAAAATATTTTATTTATTTGTTTGACAGAGAGAGAGAGAGCACAAACTGGGGGAGTGGGATAGCGAAAAGCAGGCTCCCCGCTGAGCAGGACCCTGGGATCATGACCTGAGTCAAAGACAGAAGCTTGACCGACTGAGCCACCCAGGCACCCCACCATGAAGCCTTTTACCAGCTCCCAGATTATTGAATAAATGTTGGTTGGGGGAATTTGAATCTCTATCTAATAAGCACTTTATGTATAAATAAATCCAAGCTGGAATAAAGAGTTACATATAAGATAGAAATTATAAAAACAACAGAAGAGATCTGGAGCAATTTGTAAAACATCATCTTTGATCGGGGAAGCCCTCCGAAAAATTATATTTTATTACCCCAAATTAAGTAGTATGACAATAACATCCATCATAATGAAGACACAAAGAAACATATTTACAATACATATTTTTTAAAAGGCTAATTTCCTTAACATTGAGAAAATTATACATCAATAAAAATCCAAGAGAAAATTAGAAATATGAATAAGTTCACAGAAAAAAGTTAATAAACATAAGATACTGAACTAAACTTTAAAGAATTGGAAATTAAAATAACCATAAAAGATCAATTCTCACTGATCAACACATTAACAATGACAAAAAATTTTGTGATTCTTTTTTAGGAGGAAAGGAATTTTCTTACTTTGGTGGTAGAAATATAAATTGGCATACAGCTTCTGTGATGCTATTGGACAATATAAAAATTCTAAATGCATATATTATTTGGTTTAGTGATTTCACCTTTAGAAACGTACTCTGAAACTATGCTACATAATTATTCTTTACAGTATATATTTTTGGTTGCACCATAGAATGCAGTAGCAGTGCTCTAGAAACTGCCTATATATTCATCAAAGGGAGATTAAATATATAGGGATATAAACATACAGTTGAAAATCACACTATCATTAAAAAGAATGAGGTAAATCTTTGTATCAGTATGGAAAAAAATCTATTATTTATTATTAATTTTAAAAAACAAGTGACTGAATATATATATGTGATACATATATATATGTAACATATATACATATATATAACATATATATGTTATATACATACTATGAATCCATTTATATAAAAAATATATACACATGGATATGCAAATATTCATGTAATATGTGGATAACATTTTATTCTGAGCATTTGCTATGACTACCCCTAGAAAATGGGAGTGTGGTCAATGACAGGCAGGTGGGTTGGGAGATGAGGTGTGTGGTGAGGAATGTTTCTTTTTCACGTCCTAGAAGACTGTATAGCCTACTTTTTTTTCAAAGAGGTATTATTCTCACTATAAAAGCTTAAAATTATTCTTTGCTAATCAAATAAGCTAACTTCTTGTTAGAATTCTAATTGTTAGAATTTAATTTCACATTTAGCCCCTTCTTCCCCAGCTTTTAGGTTGTTTAAACTAGTTTCCTGTACATTTAAAAATATATTAGGGGAACGTTTATAATCTTCCTTCATTCTCATTAATCCCTCAAAGTTTTGCTCTTCTAACCTTTTAGAGAGCTTGTAAAAGACACTGTCAAGGTGCCCAAGAACTCTGTTGATATATTGATTCAAAGAGAAATAAACTTTGTAAAGAACTGTATCTAAAATACTAATTAACTCCCTTCATGACTCAGTAAATTTCTTAATGTAAGCCCTACACATTTCTTGATGCCTCTGTGTAAGTATTTGATATCAGTTTTTGATTTTGTAAATATTATCTTTTTTTCCCATTGTAGCTTTCTACCTGGCTTTTTATGAGAGAGGGGGAACCCATTGCTATTGTCATTGTTTATTTTGAATCTAACTACTTTTTTGGATTTTCTAACTAGTTCTTACAGTTTTCAGTTGACTCTGTTGGATATTCTATGCAGACGATATAAGCATCTACAAGATAAATATATATATTTTTTTACTTTTCTTAGTAATGGCCGTTATTTCTGTTTGTCTATGTTATCTAAAACAGTGGTTCTAAAAATTCTTCCTTACAAATTCCACAAAGTCAATTGATTTTTACAGAATGTTTCTGCTAACTTTTGCAAAACTCTTGTATCTTTTGTCAACCTATATGCAACTGATGAATGAACATTCTGATGAGAGTGTTGGTTGGCAATTTTTTTATATGTTAATGTGACAGATGAAAGTTTAAAATGAAGATATACTTTGAAATTTTACTTGGTTGTCAACAACATGAAGGACTTTCTTGCTGAATTATGTAAGTTTTCTAAATCTGGAAGAATTTCTCTTAATATTTTTGCTTTTTACAGTATAATGACTACTTTCATGATATATATTTAATCTGAAATATTAACATTTTCTCCATCATTTTTATTGAATAAGTTTGACATAAAATGTTATGTAAATTTAGGTGTGTTCAATGTGTAACTTTAATACATTTATATTTAATATGCATATATTATAATATGATTGACATTATAGTAATATTTATCACATTATATAACTATACTACCATATGGTTGTCTATATTCTACTGTGTATTAGTCTTTAAGGCTTATTTACTAGTAATTACTAATTTTGCACCTTTAAACAACATCCGTCTCTTGACCTGTCCTCCATCTTCAAATCTCTGGTAATCATCATTTTCTTCTTCTTTTTTTTAATTTGATTTTTTAGATATCACATATTAAGTGATAGCATACAATATTTTTCTTTCTCTGTCTGACTTACCTCACTTAGCATAATGTGCTCAAGGTCCATCCATGTTGTTGCACAGGGCAGGATATTGTTCTTTATCATAGCTGAATCATTTTCCATTGTGCAATATGTAACATGTCTTTTTTAACCGTCTCTTGACAGGTACTTAGGTTGTTTCCAGATCTTGGCTATTGTGAACAATGTTGCAATAAGCATGGAAGTGTCTCCAAAATCTTGTTTCCATTTCTTTTGAGTATATACCCAGAAGTGGAATTGCTGTATCATATGATAAACCTATTTTTAATTTTTTGAGGAAACTCCATACTGTTTTCCGTACTGGTTGCACCAGTTTACATTTCCACAAACAGTGTATAAAAGTTCCCTTTTCACTACATTCTCACCAGCGCATGTCTCTTGTCTTCTTGATGGTAGCCATTCTAACACGTGCAAGTGACAGTGCCTTGTGGTTTTGATTTACATTTTTCTGATAATAAGTGATGTTGAGCATCTTTTCATGTGCTCCTTGGCCATTTTGATGTCCTTTTGGGAAAAATGTCTATTTGGTTCAGAAGACTGCCCATTTTTTAATAAATTTAATTGTGTTTTTTTGTTATTAAGTTGTATGACATCTTTATATATTTTGAAAATTAACTCCTTACCCTTTATGTGGTTTACAAAATAATATCTTCCATTCTGTAGTTGTCTTTTCATTTTGTTGACTGTTTACTTTGTTGTGCAGAAGCTTTTGAGTTTGATGTACTTTCATTTGTTGGTTTTTGCTTTGGTTGTTTGTGCTTTTGGTGTTATGTTCAAAAAATCATTGCCAAGACCAGTATTGAGAAATTTCTTCCCTACGTTTTCTTCTAGAAGTTTTATGTATCAGGTCTTACATTTAAGTCTTTGATTCAAGTTGATTTTTGTGAGTGGTATGAAATTAGGAGTACAGTTTCCTTGTTCTGCATGTGTTTCTGCAATTTCCCCAGCACCATTTATTGAAGAGACTGGTCTTTCCGCATTGAGTGTCTCCATCACTTTCTAATATCTAGGTCAGAAGTCAGCAAACTATGGCAGACAGGCTAAATCCAACCCAATCCTTATTTTTATAAATAAAGTTTTATTGGAACACAGCCACCCCCATTTGTTTATGTGTCATCTGTGACAATGGCAGATACCATAGTGATATTATGGCCTTCAAAGTCTAAAATATTTACTGTTTGGCCCTTTGCAGGGAAAGTCTGCCAGCCCTTGACCTAGACAAATAATAAAGCAACAAATCAAATCCTGATTTTTTAGTATTTGTAAACTTCAGTGCTGTACATACTTCAGTCATGACCGATTATGAGTACTGATGTGGGGTCACTGAAGGAGGAGTTGGGAAGAGATATGCAGCAGATATTCCACCATACAATTAGCTGTAACAGCCTTAAAGCTGATAATGGTAACATGCAGCAAAATATTTAGAAAGCAATGCATTTTAAATATTTACTATCTTTGATTTTAATATACTTTAATTGCAATCTATTTATAGATTTTATTTTTAACTGTGGCTGTATTCAATAACTGGCTCATGGAATTCCTGACATTTTAATGATTGGTTTCAGCTAAAAAAATCCACACTCCTAGAATTTCTGATTCAGTAGGAATGGAGAGAGGTCTGAGAACTTTGATTTCTAAAATGTTCCCAGGTGAGACTAATGCTGCTGGTGTGGGAATCATACTTGGAGATCCACATCAGTATTTCCTTAGGCAATAGCAGGATCAGTATTTGTTTGAGGTGGGTATTTTAAAATGTGTTAAAAAATTATCACATTTCTACTTTGCTGGAAAATTTTTTATTGTTGTTCCTGTTAATTTGAAATTGATGTTGGGGTTTATCAATTGCCTATTGCTTTTCTTATGAGATGATTTATCTTTTCTTTTTCTGATCTACTTATACAACATTTCTGTCAATACACTTCTTATATTGCAAAACCATCTTCATTGCTGACATTATTTATAATCGTAATAGTTTTTAAAATTTTGTTATCAAACTCAATTTTGTTTAGGATTTTCCTTCCATAATCATAATCGAGATTGTTCTTGTTACTTCGTTTGTTTTTAATTCTCATGAGATTTTATTTTTAAGATCATACTGGGTTTTCAAAATTAATTTTAAAACTTACCATCTGTTTCTATGAGCTAAGGTAGAAGTTTATTCAGTATAGAAATGACCTGTTTCTTGAAAATAAGGAAAGTCTCATCGGAAGACACATCTGGCTTAGAGACATTTGAGAGGTAATTCTTTGTAATATTTTCATTTTATTCTAGGTCGTTTTTCTGTTCACACTATACCTATTTGGTCTTAATTTGAATAAGTCATTTTCTTATGTAATTGATAATGTCATCATGATTTTCAATATTTTTAAAGAACTCTGAATCTGCTCTTATTTTTAGTCTTGTCTTCCTAATTTTATAAATTTAACATCTTTCTTTTTTCCCTTAGCTGGATTTGCTATTTTGTAAATTTTGTTTTTTTCCTTTAAAAAGAAAATCTCATCGATTTTTTTTTCTATTTTCTAATTTGTTTCTACTTTTCTTTTTGTATTCCCTTGTTAAAATTTTTCTTGGGTTTAGTTTCTGGTATTTTTTGTTAAATCACTTGGATGGGAGCTTAATTTAATTTTGGTTATTTAGTTTTTAAAAATTGGAAAACATATAGATCTGAAGTGACCCATGAACACAGTTTGACTGTTTTCATTTGTTTTGATAAATAATATCATTTTTGTTCTTTTTTATTATATGAAATTTTAATATTCCTTTCTTCTAACAGTATTAAAAATGTTTTATAAAGTTCCAGTGTTTGGAATTGTGGGTATGAGTAGAAAGTGTACAGTGGGTGAGTGAAGCAATGAAAGAACTTCAGATTGGTTAACATCTCGGTGTTCATTTTATAGATTTATTTAATAAGATTTAGAAGATGTGGTTTTAATATTTATTCCTTTTGATATTTATTGAGGCTTTCTTTTTGACCTAATAACTTTGATTTTCCAAACTGAACACTTGAAATTGTGTAAGTTTGTAGTATGCTATAGTCAATATACTTAGATCTGGTTAATTATAGTAACTAAATTATCTCTAGCTACCTTGTTTGTATTGACGTTATCAATTGAAATTTTAAAAAATTTTCAAAATTCTTCACAATTTGTTGTGTCAATTTCTCCTTGTATTTATAATCATTTTATATAATATTTTATTCCTTGTTTTTCTCTAATTAAAAAGGTTTAATTGTGGTAAGGATGATATCATCATGAACTGTATCTTCAATAAATATAATACTTTTTGTCTTTCTAATGTTTCTGCTTAACATGTGTTTGTACAGTCTACATTTTTAACTTTTTCTGTGTTATTTCGGTATGAGTCTTATCTATAATATTGGATTTAAATAACATAAATGAAGAGTCTTTGGCTTTCAATATGGGAATTTATATAATTTATATATTTATTAAATCTCTAAAGGGTTGAGAAAATTTGCAAAAATCATTGGTTTATTCCCAATGACATTTTAATCAAGTTATCATGAAATCCAAGAAATATATTGTATAAAAAGTATAATCTTTTGAGCCAGGCAATCAGAGAGTAACATCTTTACCATTTGCTAATTCCAAACCCTTGTGAATATTATTCTAACAATCTCAGTTTTCAATCTATGAAATGGCTCTTCTATCTCATAGGACTGCTATAGGAGAAAATGTACCAATTATGTACCAGTAATACACCACGCTTTAAGAAGAGTATGTTGCACTTGGTAGATATTTCCCCTGGAGCAGGCTACGTAGCTTAGTCAAGTTCATAATTCTGATTTTTTGCATCATGCCTGGCATAGAAAATAAACTCAAAAACTGTTGCTGAGTGAATGCTTATGTTGACAAACTTGTTGGTCACAATGCCTTTGACTCTCTAAAAACAAAGGAAGAGATTCACCAGATGGTCCCACCCCTGGGGACGAAGGCCCCAGCCGTCCTTTCCTGGCAACAGAGATTGGGCAATGGCAAGGGCGTAAGACTTCTCCGACTGCTCTGATATACCAGCTCCAGGGCCAGACCTGGCTAGAACATGAGTTCCCAAACAGCAGAAACCAAGTGGTGACTAATGCTTGTGTCCAATTACAATCCCAATTCCTGTTGGTGCTATGGAGTCGGTGCTCCGTAAATGTTAAATGAATGGGAAAGACCTTGCGTATCAAAGCAGATGTTTCTTTGTCCTGTGCTAAATTATTTCAGCCGAACTTGGATTTCAAGGTGCAGCTGTAGTAGAAATGCTTAGGCGCTCTGACAGTGTCTCACATTACCTTTCTGCTGATCCTCTTTATTCTCATCCTCAGGCTTTTTGCCAGACAGTTGCTTGGGGTGAGTAGTCAGTGATAGGTTGCTCTAGGGCTAGCGTCATGCCTGGGGGCTCCCCTGTGTGCAGTGATCTTGGTAGGACGGGAACAAAGCTCTCAAGCTGCTACAGCTCACTCAGCCTGAGTGGCACAGACTGGAAGTATAGTAAAGTTAATGTTCCCTCAACCAATGGGGGATGGAGGCAGAGGACAAATCCTCAGATTCATGGCTTTTGGAGGATAAATCTGAGGTGCATTCTATATGGTTCCTTAAAGGATTCCCCAATAGAATTAAGTCCCAGTTGTCCTTAGTGGTAATCAGGTCAATAATACATTCTTTAGTGGGCTTTTTTCCTTCTCATCTTACTCTTTCGCTTTTCTCCCTGATTGCTGGGAGTACTCCTCATGCAAATTATTTGCACCAAGGATCTTTTCTCGATTTTGGCTTTTGAGAAAAGCAAAACTAAGTTGGAATACAATACTATCGCTTTGCCTACAACCCCACACTGCCTAGCACCAGCACCCCACAGGACACAGCATTGAGAAGGAACATATGTTGCATGTTCTTTTTTTTTTTTCTCATGGTTTTGTTCCTGCCAGAAAGAACCCCTAAGTCATTACTGAGAGAAATCCATGGAATTCTGTAAAACAGTTTTACTGTCTAGACGTTTTACTTTAAATTTAGTCATATCAACACTCATGAGGAAATAAGACTATGCAGACCAGTGTGGTTCCCTCCCTTTTGTTAAAGGGCTTGACCCTCCTATCAGTGTGATGGCCAACATTTCCAGCATCCTGTTGACACAGCTTCATTACTCTGCAGCCTCAGGAGTGAAGATAACAGAGAAGTTCTGAGCAATGAGAGTAAAGAAAACCTCAAGAGCTCAAAGCCTTGAATTGCAACTGGTCAGCTAAGTAGACCATGTAAAAATGCAATAGTAATATTTTCCACCACCACCACACCCCGCATGGGAGGGAGACATTTTAGACTTGTTTTTATTAGGTTCTCTGATATGATTGTCCTTCAACTCTTAATCGACTCAGGGTCAGTTCTACGAAGCAGAGATAGTTCAAGAACATGTAAGAGAATGAATTTCTAAAGATGAAAACTCCTCTTTTTAAATTTTATGGCATCATCTGATATTAACTGGTTTTTGAAAAGTTCTGCTGTTTGAATACCTTAGTTTTTGTTGTTGTGGCTTTTTTTTTTTCCCCCAACCAAAAACACACTCCACAAATGTGCTATAAAAGAAAGAAAAAACTAATCATTCAATTCTGATAAGTTTTTTTGTTTGTTTGTTTTTTAGTATTGCTAATGATAATGTCTAGTCAGAGAGTATCCTAAGAAAAATTTAAACTGTGTACCGTGTTTGGATGAACATAAAACATTTTATTTTCCATAGTTAGCCTGGAATACCTTTCACTGAATTGATTTTCAAGAGTTTTATTAGCCAGTTATTAAATACAGCCATTATTAAAAATTAAATTGCATAAACTTACAATTTAAAAAGTATACAGGGACACCTGGGTGGCTCAGTCAGTTAAGCATTAGATTCTTGATTTTGGCTAAGGTCATGATTTCAGAGTAGTGAAATCCATCCCTGCACTGGGCTCCATGCTCGGCGGGGAGTCTGGTTCTCCCTTTCTCTCTTCCTCCAGCCTGTTTGCACTTCTCTCTCCCCCTCCCCCTCACTCTCTTTCTAAAATTAAATAAATAAATCTTTAAATAAGTAAATAAATAAATATACCAAAACCAAAGTAATAAATACCCCAAAGTTATCACTTCCTCATTGTTTTACTGTGTCTTGTTATTATTTAGGCTGTTGAGGTCATTTACATCTGTTGCATCTGTAACCTGGAAACATCATATTATGCATAGTTGCTATTACATCAGAATGGAACAGAATGATTGAATCTCTGGTATTCAAAACCTGTTACTCAGTTCAGCAAGGGAGTGCGTCACTGGCAGTCATGGCAAGTTTTGACCTGCATCTTCATCACTTCACTTTTGTCTTACTCATTGATATAAACCTAAGTGAAAATATCAACCAGCATTTATGTTGATCTTATTCTCATTTATCAGTTGCACTCATATGTCAGCTATAGATAGTAGAGTTAAGCAAAATTCAATCAATCCCCTCCTTGAGAATCAGTTGGTTCTATGGAAATTACAATAAGGGGTGTAGTGTATTTAATTGTTATGTGTCAATTGTGTGCTAAGCAGACTTGGTATCTGTAAAATTTATAATAAACTTATGAATGTATATACTTTTTTTCTGGAGGGCTGGTTGTTAAACATCTACCAGCACAGTACTATATACACAGGTCAATAAGCAGGATGGAGAAAATCTTGCAAGACTATTACGTGTGTGCCTTTATTTCCAAGTGCCCTGAAGTTCTTAATTCAGATTTTACGCTACTCTAAAATTACTTTTTGCTATAACATTTGTCTTTTTTATTTTTAAGCAGTGGAGTTAAGCATAATCATGAACTCCTCAAATTTTTTCTTGAAATTTCTAAAAATTTTACTTCCCTTTTAAAAATCGAAGTATAGTTGACACACAATATTATTTGAGTTCAGGTATACAACATGATGGTTCCACATTTATGAACAGTACAAAATTATCATCACACAATGTCTAGTTACTGCCACTACATGAACTTCTAAAAGTTTAGAAAACTGAAGCAAGTGGTAAAACAAACAAAAAAACTTCACTATAATGCACTTCATTATATTTTAAATATAACTTCTAGATTTTGATTGCTTATATAAACTTACTTTCATTCTTCAAGAATATGTTCTACCTGTGAAATTGAATGACTTGGGTTGGGTGAAATTTATCGTATCTTTTCTCGTTAAAATTAGTAATTTTTTTTCCAGTTAATATCTTTCCATTGAGAGACAGGATTTCTTAAGAAGATTAAAGGCCAATAGTGAGTTGAAGGTATATATTAAAACAATAGACTCACTTTTGTCCTCCTGTCGAGTCTTCTGATACGTAGGGCTGAGCTTTGGCAAACCAGTTTCTCTGGTTCAGGAGTAAGTGTTAAAAGGCCTGGGATTAGTGGGGTGCCTAGGGGCCACACTTGAGGATGGCCTTAAAGAATTCACAGGGCTAAGATCTACAAACAAAGTGTTACTGGCCTTACAGGCAGGTTGAACATTCTGTCCTTGTATGGGAACATCTCTTCCCAGTTCCTGGAGAATTCCAGGATATTCACCTCTCGGCCCCTAGATGAATATTCAGTGAGAATTTGCTTGAGCACAGCATTATGCTAGATGCTGCTGGGGCACATTATTAACTATTTCCCCCCCCCCCCTAGGAGTTTTAACTAGCTTCATTTAGGACTCAAGATAATCATATCTGACTCAATAAATAGTAAAGTAAGGCAGGTGACGTAAGAAATTGACATAATGTTATAAACTCATTCCATAAAACAATATTTGCTATTTGAGATGACTGAAAGGCTGATTGGAATTTTTTGTGGGGAGGTTTCAATAGGATTACTTAGCTAAGTACCAGAGGCCTAGGAGATGTAAGGCATATCTCCTGACCTCAAAGAGCTTCACAGGATGTAGAGAAAACAGAAAGGTGAAAAGTTAACAGCAATACCATATTCTTAATTCTTGCAGTCAAAGGTAGTATGTTAATTCTGATTTTTTTAAGGTAAAGTTCATATAAATTGACCATTTAAATCATCCTAACATGCACAATTTAATGGCATTTAGTACATTCACAATATTGTACAATCATCACCACTCTTTTGTTCTAGAATTTTTTATCCCAAAAGCCAACTGTATCCCAGTTAAGCAGTCACTCCCTATCCCTCCTCCACCCAGTCTCTGGAAGCCACTAGTCCACTTTTTCTCTCCATGGATTTAAGGCTGATTGGATTTCCATTCTACACAAAGAACTGTTCCAGGAGCAGAAGGCACGAGTTCCAATCCCTAGGACACTTTTTATTAGCTGGGTGAAATTGAAAAAGACAGTTTGCCTTTTTGAAGTTCAGGTTCTTTATCTATGAAATATCCATAATAAAACCTGATTTCTCGAAGGCATAGGGCACGACTAAGTGATCTATAGTTTGGTCTAAGCTCTAAGCTTTATGATTATGTAATTTTATGGTATTTGTGAAAACCATGGATCATTGCTTCGCAACACACTAAAGTTTTATTTTGTTTGTAACTTTAGTAGTTAAACTATGGCAGGCCATCACCAGCCTGCATTTAAACAAATATACTGTCATGTTTGCATCACTCCAGAGTACAGAGGAAAAAAGTAACCCTCCATAGTGACCAAAAATTTTTCCTGGAAGTACTATTTTTTTGTGTGTTGTGAAGACTTACATTCATCATACCATGACACGGAGAGAGCAAGTAATTTGTCATTTTTCTCCTGACATTTTTCACTCCACTAGAATGATAACCTGTAGGAATTCTGTATGCTGATCTGTGGTTTGATCTGTTCCTCCATGACTGGAGGATTACTCCTAGGGATATAACCAAAGAGAAATGAGTGGAAACATAAACAGTTCATGATGTGTCAAAGTAAGAGTCACAGAATTTCAGATACATAAGAAAACATCCAAACAAAGGGGAATATCAACACAGGGGGAAGATCCACTGTCTCTTTTCTATCGTTTTGGTTTGGTTTGAGGCAGGATGCTGATTTCCTGGCCAATTTGAATACAGTTGTGATACACACTATATCAACTGTTCTTTTATAATCACTCAATTATCTATTTCTTGTCGTTTACTGACTTTCACAGTACTATGGCTCCCCAAAATGGTGGGAGGGAACCCTCATGGACTGATGGTCTCTCCCAAATGCACGTTTAGAATGGGGGGCCTTTAGACTAGGTTTAAAGCTGGAGAATGACCTACAGCTGAACTTCTCAAATTATAAAAGTTTTAAAGCTTTTTTAAATGTGCTAAACATTAGCCAAATGCAGAGGACCTGGTCAGGAAGGCCTTCTGGTGACTGATTCAAAGAAAAAAACAGTTATCTACAAATAGTGGAAGGACTCCATCTTTCCTGTAAGCCCCCTTTTCTGTTCCTTGCCCCCTGCCTCCCCTCCTCCTATCTGCATATTGTCAGGGTTTCGACTATGCCGCAATGGACCTAAAGGGCCTACACAGGGCTGAAACCAGAAGCTTCCACCACTTACCAACATCCCTCATGATGAAGTCATAGAATCCAGACATTTTAGCTTGTGTCTTCTCAGATGCTTGTGACCCTCTGTGATTTCAAATTATGAGGAGCTTTCCGTGAAAATAAACCAGCATGAAGCCCTTGGGTTATTAGTTTTGCCTGGACTGAGTATTGCAAAGAGCATAACTCTCCTTTGAAAGGAAAACTCATGAAAGAAAGTTGTTGTAAGATTCTGGGTGTTCATTAAAGACACGTAAAAAGTCAAAGAGAGCCTCAATTTAAACTAAGCTGAGTAATTTAAGAAAATGTGTCCATAGCATAAAGCTACACATATGGATTGTCCTTATTCACTAACAGCTGTGTAGGATTTGCTGTTTCTTCCATGTTTTATGTGATGATAGTGGATGCCGGCTCTTAGCTTCCAACACTGATTGCTATTCAGGGACTGGGATTCTGGATCTGCTCCAATCATGTGGAATCTATTTTGGACCCGTCATGTCACACTTGAACTCTAAAATATGCCTATCGGTGAAAGGTTCTGTTTATCTTTCTCTTTACTCAGGCTCACACAGAAAATGGAGTACAGTCCTCAAACCATTGGACTTTTGTTTCACTCTAAAACCCTCTCTGAATCCCAGGCAGCAGGAACAGAAAGAACGGTTTTCCAAACTTGCCGATCTGGTGGCTGCTTTTCCCTCAGCACTCTGGTCTCAGCCTTCTGCTCACAACTTGCTGCGCTCCTCCATTTTGCTCACTCCCTTCTTTGCAAATCTCCCATATGGGCAATTAGGACTGCGATTTACACTGGTATTCTTCTGCTTCGTGCACAGCAAGCAGCTCGGTCCTTTCATAGGACACACAGCTGTGGCTTCCTCTCCGGGGGAGGGAATCCACCCCCAAAAGTGGCAGCCTGCGAGGGATGCCAGAGAGAACATCAGGGGTGACACTTGGTAGCAAGAAGTGTGCATGGCATCTGGATATGGGAGGAAAGCCCCAAGGGGAAGAGCACAAGCTTTGACTCACTGAGGGTAGAGAAGTGACCGAAGCTCTTAGGACCCAACACAAGAGTCAAGACAGGACCACGTGACCAAAACCTTCTGGGCAGAAGGCAGAGTTCCACACCTACCCCCAAGATGGAAATACAAGGCCCGCTCTCCATACCTTTTTCAAGTTTGGATGATGGTGTGGTTCTCTTTCTGGCTCTTCCTGTAACAGAAATGAGAGTAGGGTTCTGGAATTACGGTTTCTAGTAAGTTTATTTTGACCTCAGAAGCATAGGCCATTCGATAAGGCTTTTTGATATTCGCCTCCTCTGAGTTCATTTTTTCCCCCGAAGAGTGAGCCAAGAATGTAGTTCAGACTTTCTGGCTGCTCCATTTCAAGATTTGAGTCTGATACAGTCATCCAGCTTCAAGGGCCTAGAATCTTTTTTCTTGGCGAGGGGAGGGAGGAAGAGAAGGAGGAAATGTTCTTAAGACTTTCTAAAATGAGTAACTAATTTTAGGAGGAAGGCATTGCTTTGCTCTGGAAGGCCTCTGAATCCTCAAACTCTGATGCCTTTGAAAGGAGACCCCATATGCGATGTGGCATGATTGACAAGAAATTTGTTTGAAATGACGGAGAGGCCCTCATTAGGCTGGAACTCCTCGCCATCTGGGTTTGAGTTTTGATAATGGGGTCAGGCTCTCATTTGGTCTGTGCGTTGAATAGCCGAGCATAATTTGTTAGTGATTGTGGCTAAAACGCAAACATTTTTTAGTCACATTCACAGGAATTTGAGACTAACCGCAGTCTTGGGGCACAACAGTGAGAAAACGTTTTCCAGCTGCACTACTGTACTCGGCGACCCAGTGGAGAAGGTTTCTCACAAAGCTGCCAGTCTCACTCCGGGCTGGACGTGTGCCATTGGAAACAGAAGTGCAACTTTATCACTTGACTTCAAGAAGAGGTTTCCCAGCGGCATATGGAGACAATATACAAGACAGACCTAGTGGAGGAAGCTCCTCTTTCATGGTGGGGTGTTGGGGAGTGTGCTTCCCACCCCTTGTCCAGACATGGGTTTGGGATAGGTGAGGAAGAGCACTAAGAGGCAAAAGAGGAAACAGGCCAGGATATTTTCCTCCCAAAAATCTTTGGGTGAGGGGCGCCTGGGTGGCTCAGTGGGTTAAAGCCTCTGCCTTTGCCTCAGGTCATGATCCCAGAGTCCTGGGATTGAGCCCCACATCGGGCTCTCTGCTCAGCGGTGAGCCTGCCCGCCCCCCCGCCTGCCTCTCTGCCTACTTATGATCTCTCTCTCTGTCAAATAAATAAATAAAATATTTTAAAAAATAAATAAAATAAAACTTTGGGTGATTTGTGCCTAATTATAGTATAGCTGATGTAAATTCAAAGCTCCATACACCCCCATGAAAGAGATTAAATCCAAGTAACTACCCTACAAACCAGCACCAACAACACCGTTACCACGACAGCAGTCACTCTTGGAGCATTTTCCAAGGGCTTCCTTTAGCTTGTACACAGCAGAACACCAGATTACATTTGGTTGTGATTTAACTGATACCCACAGCCTCTTCAAAATCAAAGGTATACTTTTAACTTCTTTTGTCAATCTTAGTTCTTTAGTTGAGAAAGGGTTGGCAGTCTTGTGTGGGCATTTTGGAAACACAGTGCTCAGCTTGCTGGAGAATCTGGGACCTCCATCTTCGGGAGCAAGTTTTAGAAGTCAGTCAATTAAAATATTTTCTATTCATATATTTTTTTTTAAGGAAAGCTGCAAGAACTAATATAGTCTGTGTGAGCATTCACCATAATCCTGAGTTGGCTCCCACATTTATAAAACTCAGCAAACTCAACAGAGCATTTATTTTCTCTGGAGACTGTGAAGAGATGGACACTTCTTTTCAGAGACTAGGGATATAACTCACTGATAGCTATGGATAGGGATTCATTCCTGATTTTCTGGTTGTAAACATGTAAAAAACAGTATAATAATAAAAAAAAAAAACTTAGAAGTATCGAGATCACCAATATTTTCTGTCTCTGAGTGAGAGCGAGTTTGGGAAATACTGGTCAAGACTATAAGTGAAGAGAAGATGTGGAAAATAGAGATACTCTAGCTTGGTTGAATTGACCATGTTTGTGAGCATCAGAATTATAATTCTCAACTCTTCAAAAATTAATCTAGTTTATTGTTAAAAAAAAGTTGAGAATGTTTTTAAAGATTTTTCTACAAGGATGTTCAATATAACATAACAGTGAAAACTGTGAAATGTTTTAAAGGCCCCAAATTAGTGGGCTATTAATTTTGGTATGCACATGTGACAGAATACAATATACACATCAAAAAATAAGGAATAGATGTACTATATACACATCCACAGAAGATTGAAATGGTCTTCACACATTGACACAAACAAAAACAAGCTACAAAATAATATCTACCTGGGTTTTGGCCTAGGGGTATTTTTTTATTGTCTTTGATAATCTTTGATGGTCCATTTTTCTCTTTTGATGTTCTTTAGATAATGTGCATTGCCTAATACCTCCATAATGATCACGTGTTGCTTTTGCAATACGATAAAAACAAAATATACTTCTATTTATTTTTAAACTCTATTTTGGGAGGGCCTGGGTGGCTCAGTCAGTTAACTATTTTCCTTCTGCTCAGGTCATGATCCCCGGGGTCCTGGCATTGAGCCCCACGTTGGGCTCTCTGCTCAGCAGGGAGTCTGCTTCTTCTTCTGCCCCCTCTTCTCCTGTGCGCACGCTCTCTCCCTCTCTCAAATAAATCTTTAAAAAAATAAATAAACTCTATTTCTTGCTGAGATATAATTGACATACAACATTAGTTTCAGGTGTGCCATGTAACGATTTGATATTTATATATATTGTGAAATGAGCACCACAATAAATCTAATTAATACCATCGTCATTCCTAGTTACACATTTTTTTCCTTGTGATGAAAACCTTAAGATCTACTCTCTTAGCATATACTGGTTTTAAATTAAAAAAAAAAGTTTAGATACCTTATATAGATATATTTATGAATTATTTTTTGTCTTCTTCCTACAGGGTTTGAGCAGTCTAAAAATGTCTGTAATCCTATAATGTTTTTTAAAGATGAAGATGAGGCTATTAGGATAAGAGAATAATGAAAGAGAATTGTAGAATAAAGATGTATGCCATGAAGTCCTGAAATTATTAAAGGTAGGCATAGGTCTTTCTCTAACATTCTGGAAAACTTTCTATATAAAAATACCAAGAAACATTTCATTGTGAATTGGAAGTGTGCCATTAATCAGGAAAAACATTTTGTTCCAGGCATTGAAGCCTGAAAAAGTTTCATTTTTTGAATTTTTTAAGCATAAGCACAGGATAGAGGAGTAGAAAGCAGGCTCATAATGTCTTTCTGGAAAATTCTAGGATGATACTCAGAGAGCTGGTCTATGGACAGGGTCACCTGCCAAACAACTCCATGTTGTATATGAAGGTGCCCCCTGGACATTGTTCCCTGCTGTCACACTTGGTGATCAGATTGAAGTCATAAAACTAAATCTAGGAAAAATAATTCTAGGGGGTCTTGACATATTGAAATCTGCAGCACTCTAGATTAGTCCAGCAATAAAATGATGAATCGTGTGTCTGTTAGGACATTCTTTCTGAATATTATTCCCCAAGACAGGACTTTTGGCACATGTTGGGCAGTTGGAAGGCTGAGCATCTCTGTTTATGCTTCACCAATGAGCCCAGTGGGTGCTGGGCTTAAGTAGGAATTTCTGGGCTCAGTGTGTCTCCCTGCATGTTGAAGATCTGAAGACTTACTATTCTGTTGATTCTGGATTCAATGCCTTTAAGTATGATTCATTTTATGCAAAATGAGAAGATAACATCTTGTTTCAGGAAAATTTGAATCTGGCAGACTTCCCTGTATCAACCACACACTTAAAAATCCCAAAGAAAAGTTAAAATGCAGGGTATGAAATCTTTATACCACTAGCTGGCTTTGTAACTGGCCAAATCTTTTATGTCTCTATGGTCCAGTTACCACATCTGTAAAATGGGGATGATGACACTTATTTCAGGGGGCCGATAGATGAGGGAGATATGACGATACATCTGAAGGACATGCAAAGTGCCTGGCAAATTGAGAACATTTAGTAAATGGTGGCTTTTATTTTTTAAGTAAGACAAGGCGGTACATGGGAAAATGAACAAGAAAAAGAAGAAAAGAAATGAGGTATGGGGAAAATGATGGAGAGCCAGTAAATTGTGGCTTTCATGGAAAGAGGACACTGAGCAAAGTGGGCGATTCTATACCCAATGTCACTTGCTTACCTGGCCAATTTTTTTATGGGTTCATTACTTTGATAGTGCTGCTTGTGCTGTGGAGAGTCATACTTCTCAGAAGGGTCTTCAAAGGTCATGAGCAAATGGACCAGACACGTGATTGTGAGCACCTGAGTTCCACTGGAGAAATGCTGATGTTGCACATTGTCAATGCTCCATTTTCTCAGTTGCTTTATGCCCTTTTCTTTTCTGGACATTCCTGGTTGCAGGATAAATTATATCTGTTCTGTTACAAATAAGACCCTTCTATGGCAAGCTCATTGTATCTATATACAGCCATCGCATTGTAAAATGTGTCTTTAAAAGACAAATTATCGAAGCCCTAAAAAATTATTTTTAGAACAAAAAGCTGTTAGGCCAATTTGGGTTTCAGATTAGGCTGAGCTTTCCCACCCTCTGAGGATGGTGTGATTTCCCGTCATTCCTTGGGGGTCTTATCTGAAATAGAATTGGAGGGAAAGGCAAAATGACTGACAAGGGCAGGTGATGTGAGCTCAGGTGTCCTGCTGAGGGGGCTCACTTAGGATTCCAAATTAAAGTCAGCCACAGCCCCATGCTGGCTTCTGCTGCCCCATGCCGACACAGAGTCAGTTCTGTGCTAAGTACATACAATGTACAGATTAGCAAAGACAAAGGTTGAGGGTCTCGGTGCATCCTCTGTCTTTCAGAATCAAGCAGACATAGTTGCAATAGTGAGGAAATTGACTGGGAGCTGACATGAAGTTTTAAAAGCATTTTCTAAGCGTTGTATATATTTCCATGTGCTTATTACCAGATTTCTGGAATTTCATTATCTAAGCCCATTCAAAAAATATTTATTATCCCTTTCCTGTTTTTTAAGCCTTAATTAATATGCTCTGGACCTAAAAATGGAACTGATATTCAATAGGTAGTGATGTCGTGATTCTACATACATTAAATTAAATCTTCACTCTGAACCACCATAGTAAATATCGCTATGTTAATTTCACATAACTAAAGTTTCTAAGACATTAGGTAACTCACCAAAGCCAAGACAGATAGTGACTGATAGAACTGTAATTTGACTAAAGTTTCTTCTACAGATGAGAAAGATGCGAGCCTTACATTCAGAAAGCCCAAACTTGAGGAGAGTAATAGATTAATAGATGATCGCAATCCAAGATAGACCAAGATTAACACTGTAATAAGTGCCTAGTTCAGAGCTTTGCACACGGTAAGTGTTCCATAAATGTTTGCAGTATTAATGAATAGAGAATATGCCTGAAAACTGTGGTTAGTGAATATAAAAACACCCTTGACTAGGAACTCTGAAATAGTGCTTTTAAGTCAACAAAATACATATTTAACCAAGGAAAAAAACAGTCTATGAAAGGCCTGACATGGAACTTGAATAGATTGAATCTGCTACCTTCAGTCTTCAGAAGATAATTTTTTAGTAAGAATTTAGAGAGATTAACTATCAGTGTTTCTGCTTACCACCCCAATCTCATAGAACTCTTCCACAAAGGGAATTGTGTTCTGAAGGATGACATCGTCATGGAAAACATGGGTCTCTCACCTCAAGTACATTCTGAAGTATTTGAGATCCAGCTGAGCTGGATCTGGGTTTCACCTTTTTCGGATAAATGGAATTGAATGGTATTCTTTCCCTCCCCATCTGACCTCTCCACACAGCTGCTTGAGAGAAAGAAGGCTCACTTAGAAACCTGGCCACCATGGGGCTCCAGGGTGGCTCAGTCAGTTAAGCATCTGCCTTTTGCTTAGTTCATGATTCTGGAGTGCCAGGATTGAGCCTCGAGTCAGGATTCTCACTCAGCAGCAGGGCCTGCTTCTTCCTCTCCTGCTCTCCCTGCTTGTGCTTTCTCTTTCTCTCTCTCTGTTAAATAAATAAACAAATACGATCGAAAGAAAGAAAGAAAGAAAGAAGGAAAGAAAGAATAAAAGACAAGACAAGAAACCCAGCAAAGGGCTGGAGGATGAGAGACTAGCTCAACACCTGAAATTTGAGCATGCCTCCCAAGCTGACTCCATCAGGGGTTGGTGGGCCTGCTGAGGTGGGGGTAGAAATATCAATAGCCCTGTGTACACATGAAAGGAGCTCACTCAAATTGTGAACACTTAAAATACCCAAGTGCAGACCTCTTACTAGTTAAGAGGAAGTGTGGGAGCTCTTTCTCATTTGACAACAAACTATTGGTTTGTTGGGGACCTTTGTATCAGGGACAGTGGTGCCTGGAGACTGGGGTGAAGGGTGCACCATTGGTGAGGGCAGAATGTTTGCTCAGTTGGCCCTGCGGGTGGCAACAGTGAGGACAAGTGGATCCACAAGTCCCAGTTTTCCCAGCCTCAATGACAGAAAAGTGTTAAGTCAGCAGCCAGACGATGGCTGGCCAAAGCACCGGAAGCTAAAGTAGCTTCCGGGGATGTCTACAAAATACTGTGGGGACTTGACAAGATTTCTTCAGTGAGCTGGGATGTTTTCACTGCCTAAAATAATGTTTAACTTTCTATCTGCATCAACATGGATAATTCTCAAAAACAAAATGTTAAGTGAAAAAAGCAGATTGCAGAAGGATAAGTACAATATGCCGCCACTTACATATATGTTTAAAATACATGAAACACTGGAATATATTTTTATGGATGCACATACATATATATGATAAACATTTTTTTTTTCAGGCATGGATGGAGAGGAATACAGATTGCTTTGGGATGCTAATACTCTGAGAAGAGGACGTCTGAGAGAGGGGAGCCTGGCAAGGGGTATATTCCATTTCAACACTATCCGTTACATTTTCCCCCTGAATTTCCCTTGAATACTTGTACTTCTGGACAAACGGTTCTTTTTTCCCTGTTCTTTCTAATGTTCCTGAAAGGTTTTGCAGTTAAATATTTTTAAAGTAGAAAAAAAAAAAAACCAACAACAACAGGCTTCGTTGTTGATGTTAAAACAGTCATAGATACAGGCTGGTGAGGTCTAGGGATTTCGGACCACACTCATCACTTTGTTACCTTTGAGGAAAAGGGGTAAAATTATCCCAGGGATCTACTTTCCTTGAAGGCTCAACACATGGAGAGTGTCAGCTTTGTGATTTGGCTGGGTTTGAGTGATGCAGACACAAAAAGTTATCCTGACTTGTGAAAATAAGAATGATTGTTTTCATTGTCCGCACATGGCTCGAACGTAAATAAAGATGCTATGTTCAACTGGAACAATCTCTACCTTTGGGGTAAGATGCAACATAAAAGTGTTCCAACTCCAATATGATAATGCACCAGAAAGCTCTGACTGAATGGGCAACTAGCTTATAGAGTGTGTATGTGAGTAAAAGTACAATCGCCCAACTGGGAACATGACTGTTACTCTTTTTTCAGACGGAGTGGTTTATCTCTGCATGTGGGTGCCATTGCTCTGACACAGGTTTCTGGTTTCCTTTGCTTTTATTTCAAATAAATGGAACAGAAAATGGAATCCTAAATAAGTGATTCCTTAGCTTCAAAGGAAATCCAATGGTGTAAATTTTCTGTTTTTAATCTTCAGGTATTCCTTTTCTCCTCCTTTTCCATAGAATGCCCTTGGGCATGAAAAGCAAATAGAGGAGCTATCTTTATTAGTTATATATTATATACAATTAATATTTAATATTGTAATATATAAATTATATATATAATTTTATAAATAATTTTTTATATATTTATTATATTTTATTAAGGGATGGGGAAGAGTAGGTAATATTTCTTTTACTCAAATAAGACTGGAAGCCAAATTAAGAGCAGCTACAGAGATTTGGGGGGGAAAGCTATAGTTTATTTTCTTGAGTGTGGGTATGTGTGTATTAGTTTGGAGGGGGTGGGGAGTGGGGGAGGGCGTTCTTATAACCAAACATTTGGTCTGTGCGAATAGGACCATAGAAGCTATTCCAGCAGTCCTGAAGAAGAACAGTAATTGCTTCAGATCCCACTTGCCCCTCTGCTTACGCACACTTTCTCCATATCCCTCCTTCCCCACCGGACGTTCTTCTTGCTTTTATATTCCCCTTACAAAATGATGACCCCTCTGGAAACTTCTTCATTCATTTCTCTCTCTCACCCACACATATATACAGACATACACTCTGATAGTCATTTCTTCCTCTGCAGTTGCTAAAGACAATTTCAGGAATATTCCTCTTTTTCTCCAAGAAGTCTGGAATTTCTGAGGGTAAAGACCTCATAATGCTTTTCATTTTGCTGGTTGTTTTTTTAGTTCACATAGCATTACTAGTACATTGAACAAACAAGATAAACCCTGGGCCTTTGAAGAAGACTTTCGCTCATTTAGAGAAAGGGAGAGGAGGCAGTGGAGGTGGAGTACTTTGTCCAAAGGCATAAAGTGAGGACACTGGTGTGATTCCAGCCCCTAAACCCTATTGGGACTGGAGACTTGATCTGCTCTCGAGAGTGCATGATTAGGAGTCTCAAAGTCTGCATCCCCAGGACTTGCCTCTGTATAAATCAGCTTGATATGATGGGAGACCATAAACTTTCCAGACAGACAGATCTGACTGCCTTCTAATGGGGAAGTTGCCTAACTTTACTGAACCTCAATTTATTCTTCTCCAAAACAGGAATCTTAAAAAGTCTACAGAAAGTTTTGGTGAAGATGTGGAGAAGGGGAACCCTTTTGTGCTGTTGGTGGGATTGCAAACCACTGTGGAAAAGAGTATGGAGTTTCTTCAAACATTTAAAAATAAGAATACTCAACGATCTAGTAATTGCACTCTTGGTTATATTACTCAAAAAATAGAAGAATACTAATTGAAAGGGATATGTTCACCCCATCCCTATGTTTATAGCACCATTATTTACAATAACCAAGATTTGTAAACAGCTCTAGTATCCATTGGAAGATGAATGTATAAAGAAAATACAGTAGAGATACACAAAGAATATTACTCAGCCATAAAAATGATGAAACCTTGCCCTTTGTAACAACATAGATAGAGCTAGAGAGTATAATCCTAAGTGAAAAAGTCTGTCAGGGAAAGACAAATACCATTATGATCTCATTCAGAAATGGAATTTAAGAAATAAAACAAATGAGCAAAGAAAAAAAAAGAGTGAGCCAAACCTAGAAACAGACTCTTAACTATGCAGAACAAACTGATGTTACCAGAGGGGGAGTGGGCAGGGGAATAGTGGAAATAGGGGATGGGGATTAAAGAGTACATTTATCATGATGAAAAAAAGGATAAAGTTTTAGTAAGGATCAAATTAATTGAAGTAGTGGTATGTATGTAGCCTACCACAGGGGAGGTACTCAAAAATCACTTCTTTCTGCCTGGCTCTTCTATTCAGCATCTGGTGTCAGCTTCATATACAACAAGCTTCAAGGGCTTATATTCTTTTCTAAGCTGAAGCAAATAACTGTCAACTGTAAAACTGCCATCCCCTGAATGAACTTCAGTTCTCTGCCCACTGCAGAAACCACACTTATATGTCAGTGGTAACTCAACTTGAACTCCAAATTTTGACGTCATTGGGATCTTATAATTCAAGCTGGTGGTTATTCATTTCGATCATCAGCCAGATTAATAGCCCATCCTCAAAGCTACTCATTCCCAGATTCTTTCCCTTTCCCACTGATCCCATGCTAGGATGCCATTGGCTGAGTCTGCCTTACAGCCACTTTGCATTCAATCGGAGCTGAGATAAGATTCCACTCCAGCTCCCCTAACTGCTAGTCATCTGCTCCTCTCTTGCCTGTCTATACTACACACCCAAGAAATAGACGCTAGTTAATCTGTTGAGGTATAGAAAGATGGGTCAAACCAGAGCAGATGATGATGTAACAAATGGAGAATGAGTGCAGGACTCCATGTGTATTGAGAGGAAGATGAAGGTGTTGGTACATTGAGTAGGGGCTGAACTGGGGTATATCGGACAGACCCTGTTCTATTGAAGATCTGGAAGTGGTAAGTAATACAGCATTGTTTTAAAACATATTACCAGGAATCGTTTCTTTCTAAACAAGGAGTGTTCAGACCCTTCAGGCTCTTGGTGAATTTGCTTACTAAGGTGGTCTACCACCAGCATTAAATTTATGCAATTTTCCATGGTTCATTCAACAAACACAGACTGAGCAGAAATCAGTTCTGATTAGTGCACTTCTTCCAATTTCCTTGGCCTCCTGTGTGTCTCGCTTGCACCCTTGGCCACTTGGTCATGGAACACTCTTCCTGCCACTGCTGTTGCCATGATGGTAGTGGCTGTCACAGTAACATTGGAGCTATGGCATCACCAGTGCTATGTCGTGCAGTAGAAGCCACACAGAGCTGGAACCCAGGCTTGAGCTGACCAGACCCATATGGACTCGTCTTCCTCCTCCTACTCTTTAGCACAACACAGGGCGTGCAGGCCAGTGTTCTAATGGCTACCCAGGAATGCAGAGATAGCAGTATAAGAAGTTGGATGCTTAACTGCCTCTTGGAGAACTTTGTCAATGAGAGAAAAGAGACAGGACATAAATGCTTTCCCTTCCTCCCTCTGATCGGCCATTCCAAGGCACAGTGATTGTGTTTAACCCACCCGGAAATGTCCTTCAAGGCTGGGCAATGGCTGTGTATCTTATGAAGTTACACAACCAGCGTGGGAATGGAGAGCCTGGACTGTATTCTTTGATTTGTTTCTCCTATTTTTCTTATTTCACTTTCTTTTTCTCTCACTCCTCTTGTCTTCACAGAAGTCCTTCCAGTAAAGAATTGTCACTTAAGGTCTACATACACAAAGAGTATATGTCTTTGGAACCGACCCCAGCCAAAACAAGTCAGGCAGGACACAGAGTCATGAACAGTGCAGATATGGCCACCACGCTTATGTAGCTTTCAGTAGAGTGGAATAGGCAGGCAACAACACATATGAAACAAGAAAGAGAACCAAAAAAAAGCAGATTTTGTGTTGAGTGGTATAAGGGAAAGGATTGAGTTCCTTTATTTTATTTTATTTTATTTATTTTATCAGTGTTCTAAGATGCATTGTTTATGCACCACACCCAGTGCTTTGTGCCATAGGTTAAAGTCTGAGTTCTGATAGGTTACAGTGGGCATTGTGGGAGAACAAAGAGGAAATCAGTTGAAATATGGAGATTTGGGAAGGTCTCTCCAAGGAGGCTGTATATAAATTGTGACATTAAGTTTTAGGAGGAGCCAGGCATACTACCAGGGCACAGAAGAATTGTCAGCTGCCGAAGTAGATATCTGATAGTAGGAGAGCAGGACTCTAAAGTAAGAAAGAATTTTGGGTGTTAGGACATTTAAGAAAGACTTTGGCTTAGGTCATGATCTCAGGGTCCTGGGATCGAGTACCCCATTGGGCTACTTGCTCAGGGGGGAGGCTGCTTCTCCCTCTGCCTGTTGCCCCCACCTTGTTTATGCTCTCTCTCTCTCTGACAAATAAATAAAGTCTTGGGGGGGGTGGTTGGAAAGCCTGGATCAAGGTGAGGAGTGACTGCACTGAGGCTAGTGGGGAAATTCTAGCCAGATGCTATAGATTTTGTAGGCTACAGAATAAAGACTGTATTTTATTCTAAGGGCCACTGGAAGCTATTAAAGTGCTTTAAGCATTGGAATCCAGTAAAATCTTAATTCAAATTCAAAATTCTCAATTTATTTGAATAAAACGTCTTACCTGTAACTCTAATAATACAAGAACAAAAAGGTTGGGAATACATACAAGGAAATAAATTTTATAACATATCCTGAGTTAACATAAGCATAGGTATATGTCAAATATAAGTGAAATTGCAGAGTGTGCATTGGCTTGTAACCATTACTGTCCCCCCTCTAAGAAATTGTAATCTTCTTTCGTCTGGCTGGTCCAGCAGTGTGTGTTGATCTCATTCATTTTCTACTTTGCTCCATCTTTGTTCAAGTTGGTTTGATGATTTCTTTGTATTACAGAAAGTTCTTATATTGTAGTTGCAATTTTTTAAAGTACAGAGCCTCTTTTCCCTCATCTAGAATTCTCACTAATTGTAGTTCTATTGCTACGGCTGTCATTAGTGCGATCTGCTAATTCACAAATTCACGGAAGTACGGAAATACATTCCGCTAATGTGCACTGCGAAACGCCCTCTACAAAATGCCTCCTATATAATGTCATTTGCAAAATGCCTGCTGCAGCTGCCAAGGAGAATTTTTACAGACCAACCTGGATTGGGGTAAAAGCAATGTATATCTTCTAGGCAGAGAAAGCTCTCCTCTCTAGCTCTCAAGGCTTTCCTCTTTGGTTGCCCATTATTTTGAACTGTCATGGGTTCCCAAACTGCCTCTCTGAAAGTAGGTTTGCAGCCGTTGTATCTTCTGAAGTGTGTTTTATGAACAAAGAGCTGGCAGGATTAAGATAGAGTCACAAAGCAACAACTCATGAAAATTAAAACCAAATATTGACCTCACACTAGCCCAAGTCCTACCCAGGCAGAATTCGCAGTAACCAATGTGATATGTTTTTTCGGCGTGGGCTGGGGGTGGGGTGAGGTTGGGGGGTGAAAGTGGGGGACAATAGAATTGTCGAATTACCAAATGTATTATTTTCTGGCCAGAAATTGCACCATGGAGATTCATCCCTTTTCCTTGGTTGGAGAATTTTGTCAGTTCAGGGAATATATTAGCAACACTTTAGCATGGATTTGTTCACCATGGTGATTTCCAGGAGGCAGTTGCCTGAGTTGGAAGGGGACATGGGAAAGATTTTGACAGAAGGGGATGGATGGTGTCTGAAAAGCAAGCGCTACCAGGGAGGTCTATAAACAGAGAACCCAAGAGGATGCTGGGTGCCCAGGGGAGGAGGTTGCATCGGTGCTGAAAGCAAAGATGGTTGTGGGCCAAATTCTAACTTCAGACTTTTGCCTCAGGCAACACTGTTAGCATTTCAAGTCCCATTAAAGGACCCTCCTTCTCTAGCAGATGGTGGCTTTACTGATAACAAAGAAAATAACTTTGGTGGAGAACTGATAGTCAGACCAAGTTTCAAAGAGGCGAAACACCAAGGGAGAAGATACTAATGTTTCTTGGAGAATGAATCACTACAAAAAAAAAAAAAAAAAAAAAAGACCTGATACAATGGAAATAATTTATTGAAGAGAGTCAGTATTATCAAGGGCATCACCGCCCTCACTCTCCTCAGATTTCCTGCCTCCCTGCAGATGGGTGAGGAAATAGAGTTGAAATGTATCTAATTTGAAATAAAATGTAAATGCTACAGACTAGAATATTTTTATATTGGGCATATTTTGTGTCCAGCTGGGATGATTTAAGTGAAGGTTTGAGAAGGCCTCTCTGAGGAAGGGATATTTAAGTTGAGCAATAAAACTTTGAGTAATCAAAACAATATTCTGTTCCTTATTAAGAAACCTTGATTTCATCAGAACGTGCAATGTCTTGGGCTTAGCTAATTTCTAATAATAAGGGAATTTTAAAATTGTGTATTTAAGAAAACCAAAATTCTGTAGAAATTAAACGCAAAGATAAAATGAAAATGACTTGTCGCTTATATATATCATGCAACTTGATAAACACACAGGCAGATGTATACTAGAGTTTGTACATGTGATCACATGTTTATGCATCGACCTTCCAGGAGGATGAACCTGTGAGATTAAATATATTTAAATATCTATAATAGATATCTATATTTCGAATTAGTTGATGCTAAGTCTACTTGTTTCATGTGCCTCCTCATCACTAGCCCCATACATACACCAAACCTCACCTGGAAGCTTGGTCAAGGTTAAATCAGCCCAAATTGTAGGATTCTTCATTGTGTCATGTGTTGGTTGTTTTGACCCCTTCTAATTTTTGACTCTCTATTTTACTTTAAACCTTCTTTCCATACTGGGATGGATGGCCTCAACTCTTAATTTATCTGCATCTGGCTTCCATTTGGTCTGTGGTTTCTGGGCACTATCTAGCCCTTTATGCTGTTTGTCAGACATGTCTACACCTCCCTGACCCTGGCTGTTCATACTGTCTTAAAAATCTGGGTTCCAAGAATTATCTCGAGGGGATCACATGGGATGGCTTGCCTCCAGACGGGCTTCACAGGCTTCTAACATTGAGGAAGATATATGGCTCTGGCAAACTAGCTTTACTAAACTGATGCTTTTATTTGTGTAATCAGTGACAGAGCTTCTACTGCATGTCTCTACTGATGACCTGATCACATTGGCTGTGTTAATTGTCATGTATACAAAGATGAACAAAGCCTAGTGCTTAACCCTCATGGGCCCAGTAGGTGAGAAAGAGATATAAATAATTTCAATACAGTGTAATAAGCATGAGGGTAGTGGTTGACACAAGGGAAGCAAGTGCAATGCAAAGAGAACAATTGATTCTGTTCATAGAAAAGGGATCCTACATTTCAGGTTGTCCAGCACAGTCCTGGCCATGACCCTTGCCCCAAACACCCTTTACCTTCTTATACTTTCCAGAGTATCCCATTTTGAACCCCCCCCCCCCAAAATCATATGGTTACCCCACTTAAATTGGGAAGGTCAAACAAACTTTATAAGAAGATGTAAGAAACAAAACCACAATTATGAAATGAACTCTCCTAATTTGATAAGACACAGATGGTAATTTTGGGCCAAGATAATAGGCCTATGACCTGAGCAGTATGTGAAGCTGGAGAATTATAAGAAGTTCATATATGAGTGTGCCTGGGTGGCTCAGTTGGTTGGGCATCTGTCTTTGGCTCAGGTCATGATCTCCAGGTCCTAGGATTGAGCCCCATGTTGGCATCCCTGCTCAACAGGGAGCCTGTTTCTCCCTCTTAATCTGCCTCCCCCCCTGCTTGTGCTCTCTCTCTCTTTTACTCACATAAATAAATGAAATCTTACAAAAAAAAAAAAAGAAAAGAAGTTCATATATGATGGGTGCCTCCCACTCCCTGGAGAGAATCTAGATGCTACACATTGAAGCAAAACCAGGCCCAGTGATCCAGTGATGGTGAATCTTTTCTGCTGTGTTAAGGACCTTATTCTTTTTTTTTTTTAAGGACCTTATTCTAGTTCTTATAGATAAAGGAGTCACAGTAAAGTTTTCAACCAAAACAATGACCTGATTAGGTTTGCTTTTTAGTAACATCACACTGAAATAATGTACAGAATAGATGAGTAGGAACTAAAACTTGAGGCGGACAGAATAATTAGGAAACCATTGGGATAATCCAAGCAAGAGATGCTGAAAAGCTGAGCTAAGGCAGAAGCAGTAGGGGGAGAAATACAGAATGGTTGTTAAAGCTATTCTTATAGGGGGTGGCAGGTGTTAAAGGTTTGTCTTATTGACACAATAAAAGGAAGAGTCTAGATCATACTCAGTGGGTAGCTGGATATACAGATCAGGAACTCAGAAAAGAAGTTTGGGCTACAAGATCAGATGTATGGGAATGTGAGTGAAAAAAAGAAAGGTCTGCAGTGAAAAGAGAAAGCGTCTAAAGCCAGAACCTGTCCTTCTAACTTTATTAGAACAATGTGGGAACATGGGATAATATTATTTTAGAAAAAATATGCAAGAGATTCAAATAACAATTAGTTTTGGTTAAGGAATTATCGTGGATGTTGGCATTGGAGTTTGAATTGCCAGCATAATTCTTGTTAGGGAATATCTTATTCTTTTTCAATGTGTTATCAGTGAATTTCGTTTATATAATAGGGTTTTCTTATAGACAGAACACAAGTGCTTTCCCCACAAAGATCCATTTTGGAATGATTAATTTGTATAATCAAAGCTACTGGTAAAGGTCTCAGTCATTTATATGAGCCAGCAGTAAGCAGTAAGTCTGTTTATGATGGACTGTTTAACTCTCACACTCATGTTTGGGTGAAAACAGAACACCTTCTCCATGATCATCTTGCCGTTGCCATAACCAAGTAAAAGAGTTCAAGTACCTCTCTTTACTGACAAGTGTAGATGTCTAGAAATGACGTATTAAATCATGTTAGGTAATCTGGGAACTACAGATGAAATCTTCCTAGAGTGATGTTTCTAAATTTGGTACATTTAAAATTTTTTTTAATTTAAATTCAATTTAGTTAATATATAGTGTATTGTTAATTTCAAGGGTAGAATTTAGTGATTCATCAGTTACACTTAACACCCAGTACTCATTATGTCAAGGGCCCTCCTTCATGACCATCACCCAGTTATCCCAGCCCCCTGCCCTACCCCCAACAACCCTCAGTTTGTTACTCATATGTGGGATTAAAGAAACATAAATTTGGTCCATTTTTAAAATAAGAATGAAAATGCCCCTTCCTCCAGCAATGAGAAATGATTGCTATTTTATTTCTTATGTTGACTTTCTGTATTACAATTATTCATTCTTCTCTCTCTTCCACTGGTCTATAAGTGAATTCTAAATAGATGTATATATGTAATGACAGGTGTTTGAATTGTGATACATAAAAATTTCCACCCCAGTGTAGAGTCATGCTTAAGGTTGAGGTTTTTCTAAACATCTTAGAATTAAATACAGTACTTTCAAATTGTCACACCCAAACAAGAGAAGGATTTTGTAGTCTCTGAAAAGGGCTTCTGAAGCACTCTTTGAGGATTCAAGATTTTTTTTTAAGTTATCATGAGAAAATTCTCTTCCATATCAATGATTTATATGATTTATATAATGATTTATAACTTGAGTAAATTCCATTCTTTTGGACAATGTAATCAGGAATGTGTGCTGATTCAGACAATGTTTATAAATAAATTGATATAAATGAATGAAACTTAAAAACATTTGATTTGTTTTTTAATTGTTAATGTTATATTCACCAAGAAGATGGAATTAGTGTTAAAGCAGTGAAATTTATATATTTTTTTAAAAAATCAAAGGTTTAAGTAATAATAAAATACTCCAAACTCTTTCAGTTTCTGTTCTTAGAAAATAATTTGAAGAAGGGTTCTATTTATCACATATTATATAAAATTTATGTGACTTATGTTTTATAAGTGTTTTACATCTATTTAGTGGTATCTATTTATATCTTAGAGTGTAATATAAACACATCAAGCAAAAATATTTTCAAAAAGCAGTTTAAAATTCAGTAATTTAATTAAGCAACATTAGCTTCCTTCTTCCTACTCTATTTTTCCTAAGTAAATCTTACCAAATCATGTCATCTTTGACCAGCTGCTTTTGTCTTGGGTGGTGATGCTACAGTGTGCCACCCGTCCAGATCTCTTCCTGAACCCACATACTCATTACCCAACATTCTGGAAGTGACGACTGCTGAGGCTGACAGCTAGGTCCCTCTCTGGGAATTGCTTTTGTCTGAAAAAAAGCTGCCTCACCCAAGGTTACTTCCCTTTTCTCAGGGTACAACCCACACCCAAAGGCTGGTCATGAAAAGACACCAAAGCTCATCCTCCTTGCCTAAATTTGGGACTTTTCTCAATGACTGCTACAGCTCCAAAACTATTTGTGGGATCAACCGGTGACTCCATTGCAGCTACATCAATTTCAACCCTGGTCCCTATCCTCCCGAAGGTGTTGTTCCCAACAGTGTTCCTGGATAAATCACCTGGATGAAAACTCAACATCTCGGAGTTTGTTCCTAGGGAAACCAACAAGGAGAGCCAGTAACAGTCTGAGAAAGCCAATCATAAAATGGCATTTTGAACAGAATCCCATCACTGATGGTAGGTAGATGCTAGGGACTGAATTGTATCCCTTCCTCCCCCAAATTCATGTGTTAAAGTTCTAACCCTAATGTGACTATATTTGAAGTTGGGCTTTTAGGAGCTAATTAAGGATATATCAAGTCATAAGGATGGGGTCCTAATCCAGTAGGATTGGTTGCCTTGTAAGAAGAGGAGGAGAGAGACAGCTTTCTTTCTTTCTTTTTTTTTTTTTAAAGCCATATAAGGACAGATCAAGAAAGTGACAATCAGCAAACCAGAAAGAGAATTCTCAGTAGAACCCGACTATGCTAGCACTCTGATCTTAGGCTTCTAGCCTCCAAACTGTAAGAAAATAAAATTTTTTTCTTGTTGTTTAAGTTGCCCAGTCAATGGTATTTTGTTATGGCAGCCTGAGCAGACTAAGACAATGGATAAGCTCAGTATTCAGGAGTTATGCAATTGTTAAAATTTTTACCAATAGTGAACTCAGATGGGACACCAGTAAAAGGTAATTGCAGAGTCAGTGCAATATTTTAAGTATTTGAATAGTTTTGGGAGAGCTACTAATCATAAGGACTATGAAATCAGATGGTTCTTTCCAGGGGCCATTGATACTTTGGAGGAAAACAGTAAGTTTTAAGGGTAATTAATCACCTGGTTAAGGTGAGATATGAAAATTAGAGGACCTCAGTGACAGCATAATAAGAGACACTCATTCAACTAGAAGCAGAAAAAGCTGAGACTGAGGCATGGAGTTTTGTTTTTTTTTTTTTTTTTTTAAGATTTTATTTATTTATTTGAGAGAGAGAGAGAACATGAGAGGAGAGAAGTCAGTAGGAAAAGCAGACTTCCTGCCCAGCAGGGATCCTGATGTGGGACTCCATCCCAGGACTCTGGGATCATGACCTAAGCCAAAGGCATTCGCTCAACCAACTGAGCCACCCAGGTGCCCCCTGAGGCATGGAAATTTATTAAAAGGCTGTCAGAGATCCAGAGAAGGTTGAATGCTATACCCCAGCAAGTCTGCTACTCCAAGGTCAGGTGCCTGATTTACAAAGTGGGATTTCACAATTTGAGATGGAAATCTGGATCAGCAAATTTAAAAGTCCTATATTCCTGGGTTACCCTGAACCCTCTGCAGAGCTGTCCATTTTGCCTGTAATTTTGTGTGAAGATGATGGGGTGACCTGAGTCTTGCAAGACAATGTGAATTCCTCTGGAACCTAGCCCCACTTTCTTACTGGCTACCAAAACAATACTTTTATGTAACCACATTACCCAAACACAAAAGTGCTGAGCCTGATGGAGGGAAGAGACCATATCACAAAATAACTGTTGGACCAAGTCAAAATACAGCTAAGATAGTGACTGGATCCTCAGGGTGCCTCAATCAAGGGATGGGAACATAAAGTTGGACACCGGGGAGGGTGTCAGTATGCCAACAACTTTCAGTGACATAGTGTTTCCTACCTTGATAATGATCCTGCAGAAGACTCAGCTAAAGGAAGGCTCACACTAAATGAAGTAGGATACCAAGACTCCATGGCAGATTGTGGAGGAAAGAGCCAAGTGTTGGATCGTGTTGCTAGGTGAAATGCTGGATAAGACAGCAAGCATTTCATCTGACTCTTCTGTAGAAGAGTTCATGGCGGAAGTATATGTGAGTGATCAAAAGATGAACAATGCACCAGTAGAGGGGTGCCTCTGAAACTCTGAAGGCAAGGAATGACCATAGGGGGTGCTGCTACAGGACTCTCTGAGAGCAACACAGACAGTAGAATCCCCAAATGGTAGAGGCTAGGCAGTAGTGCAATACAGGTGCTGATACAATGACGACATGATCAATGGGGAAATGTTGAGTGCCCGAGCTGTATACAACTATGGAGATGTTTAATAGAACTGAGGGGGAAGATAGGTGGGTAAGTGACAAGGATATCACTCAGTATCTATGCAAACAAGAGATCAGAGACTGCGGGTAACCCCCCAGTGGAAAATAGTTACCCCTGGCCCAGCCTCCTGAATCCAGTTGGCCTTCAAACTCAAAGCTCACAAACTGGAGGAGATGCCAGGTTTCCAAGAAGGCGCTTACTACTATTCTATAAAGTCTATAAAAATACCTTACTTCTTCTCCCCAAAGGGTCTAAGACACATGCTTGGAGAATCCATACATTAGGGAAAATTGGCTCCTGTTAGCTCAGATATTTCAAGTACCATGGACACAGGGTCTAGGTTGAAAGTGCCCCTCTCCTCCAGCAAATATAGGAAATAAAAAAATAATAGTGTCTCCTGGTGGAATGGCAGAAAGAAATATACCCATAGAAAACTATAGTATGCAAAATGGTGGTCCACATCATAACCTCACTTAATTTATCAGTCTTGTCACTGAAAAATTCCTATGCCTCCTAGAGAATGACTATGGCATACTGAACACTCGATCAAGTAGGAACCCCAATTGTAGCTCCTCTGTCAGAAGAAGTATCTTTGCAAGCACAGGATAACACAGACTTAAGACATGGTCTGCAGCAATGGAACAGATGAGTGCATTTGTTTTGAACCCCATCAGGAAGGAGGGTAAGCAGCAGTTTGCCTTCTACATGGAACAGGCAAAAAGATGTGTATGCAGTCTTGCCCCAGGGCTGTGTTAATCTCCCCCCGCCTTCCATCATAATTAGTCCAAAGGGACATGGACTGTCTGGACATTCTGCAGAACATCACAGTGGCACACTATATCAAAGGCCTAATATTAATTGAATCAGATGAGCAAAAAACAGCAAGTATGTTCGACATTTTGGTAAGCCACGTTTTCTCCAGAGGTAAGAGACAAACCCTCCAAAAATTCTGGAGCCTGCCATAGGTAAAGTTTTAGATGTCAGTGGAGCATATAAGAGCATTACCCTGAAAATAAGAGGAATTGTTGCCTCTGCATCTCTCACCACTTAGAAGGAGACTGTGTCTGGTTGGCCTCTTTGCACTGGGGAAACAATGTATTCCACATAGGAAAAACTGCTCCAAACCATTTAACAAATGACATGGAAGGCTGACAGTTTTTAGCAGGAAGCTCTGTCTCAGGTCCAGGACAATGCAGGAAACCCTGTTGCTTGGGCCATAAGACCTGGCAGATTCTATGTTACTATACAGAGTATATGGTATAACAATAGGGATATTGTGGTGGAAGCAGATGCTTTATGAAATTTATGGCAAGCCACTGTAGGAGAACCATAGTGGAAACCCATATGTTTCTGGAACAGAGATATACCATCTGCACCAGAAAATTATAGACCATTTGAAACATGGCTCCTGGCATGCTCCTGCTCTGGATATGAAGTGATCTTGTGAGCAGAACTTCCCATGGTTTGGGTTCCATCAGATGTGCCAAGTTTTAAGGTCAGACAAACCAGATGGTGGTCTCGCCTAAGAAGGAGGTGGTGGACCTGGAATTGGGCCCAAGTCATCAGGTAACCCTGTACTTGTACATTTGGTTCATGTACAGCACAGATTTAACTAACACTATCGGCTCCCACTTCCCAAAGCTGCTGTAGCTATTGTTACTGCAGAATATCCAACCTGCTCGTGATGGAAACCAACACAGAGTCCCTTTTGTGGCAACATCCCCAAGGAGATCGATCAACCAGTGTGTGGCAAGCTGATTCCACTGGACCCTTTCAACCTTAAAAGCAGCAGCCATTTATCTTGCCTAGAATCAACACAAGGTAAGAATGGGTATGATTTTCCTGCTCCACATCTGAACGGCCTTTGAACCAGAAACACAGGTTGTGTACAATACAGGATCCTGTATGGACCAAGAGGCAGATCACCGTGACCATGGATTCGCTAATCATATCACTTCCTGTACCACCCAAAAGTTGCTGGCCTAATGGATCAGAGGAATTGCATTCTCAAAGAGCAGCTGAGATTCCAGCTTGGGGAGGATTCAGCAAGGACAATGCTCCATCTTCTAGGACCCAAAGAACATTGAGTCAATGACCCTTTGATGACATTACCTGGGCTCAGGAACCTAAAGTAGTATTAGAATGGGCCTTGATTATTCCCACAGATCCACTTAGAGATTTTAAACTTTCTGGCTCTGCAACCATGAGTGTTGCAGATCTAGAAGTCCTGAACCCCAGAGAGAGAATGTTTCCACCACGGGGCACAGCAAAGGTATCATTAAACTTTGTTGCGAGGGCCCCCTGGTTACTTGGTACTTCCTGGATGTGGGCTGTCCCCTAGATGGGGTACATCCTACCCCTGAGGGCAATGCTGAGGGAGGACTCAGCTCTGCGACTCTAGCCATCGCTCCCAGCATCCGAGGGAGTGAGCGGCTCCATCCTGAAGAGGGCCTGAAGGAGAGCTCAGCCGCAGCCCATTCCTTGCACCTCCTGGATCCGTATTTCCTGTATAGAGATTTTACCCCGTTCAGGATCAGCCCCCCTCTGGACTTTGGTTGGTTGGTTGCCTTTTCTGAGAAGAATTATAGGAAATTCATGAAACAATCTATAGTTCCTACCATCGCATCTGGTCTTAAACTACAATGGATACGAATCATCTCATTGCTGGTTGCAACCAACTACAGTTCAATAACTCTGTCAGGTCCTGTGCTCTACATCTCCTTAGAGGTGTCATTTCTGATAGCAAGCCTCAGTGTCCATACACTTCTTCATTGCAAAGCCTCATTCCCAGGGAATCTGCTCTTCAACATTTCCAACTCTCCTTTCCTCAGAAGGACATTAAAAAAGGTGTGATGGGGCCCCTGGGTGACTCAGCTTGTTGAGTGTCAGCCTTTGGCTCACATCATGATTCCAGAGTCCTGCGATTGAGCCCCATGTGAGGCTCCCTGCTCTGCGAGGAGCCTGTTTCTCCCTCTGTCTCTGCTCTTCACCTCCCCCTGCTTGTTCTCTCTCTCTCTCAGATAAATAAATAAAATCTTTAGGAAAAAAAAAAAAAAAAAAGAAGGTGTGGTAAAGCAGGGCTTGGGGATAAGCCTACCAAAAGTCCATTGGCCCAAGAAAATGTAATATGGTTTCCTCATTCCTGCCATTCATTTAAACTTTTAAGGCAGGTGTCTTTGTCTAACACTTCCCTGGAAAATTGGCAAAGAGAATTCTACCTATGAATTTTAATATTTTAATGTTGAGGAGAACACATATGCACATACACACACACACAAGCAATTGGTGAATTTATTTGTTGACAATGGCTGCCAAAACACCACCACAACCTGAATGGCTTAGACAACAGAAATTTATTGTCTCACCTTCAGTATGTCAGAAGTCCAAGATCAAGGTGTTGGCAGGTTTGGTTCCTTCCAAGGGCTGAGAGAAAGAATCTGTTCCAGGACTTTTTCTCTAGCGTCTGGTGGTGTGTCAGCAGTCTTTCACATTCTTTGCCTTCTGGAGCATCACCTTGATCTCTGCCTTCATCCTCATAGGAAGTTCTCCCTGTGTAAGTGTCTCTATGTTCAAAGTTCCTCTTTCTATGGGTGCACCAATCCTATTGGTTTAGGGGCTCCTTCTACTCCAGTGTGACCTCCATTTAATTATATCTAAAAAACCCTGTTTCCACATAAAGTCCTATGCTTTATGTACTGGGGGTTAGGACTTCACCATATGAATCTTGGGTATACACAACTCAATCCCTAATATTGAACTTTATTAGGGAGAGTTGTATTTCTTTGGGAAGGTGAGTGGTAGAAAGTACAAAGTATAAAAGTGGTAGGTTAGCTGGAATTTATTTTATTTAAGTGGGAAACTTAAATCACCATCCTTAAGAAAAATGGTTTTCTTTCCACTTGCTGGTTGGGGGATCACCCCCCAGCGATTGCAATTCCGGTGAATTAGCAAAAAGCACTGGATTCTATTTGTGTCCTGACATGTACCTGTCTATTTGCTCCATCTGAAAACTGTATGGCCCCAAAAGGAAGACAAAGAATAATGTGTCCTCTCTGCAGGAGCCCATAGTACTGGTTACAGCCAATCTTCTAAAGAAAGAGAATTCAATCTAGCAATTAGAATTTATGGACATAAGTTCTGGAAGATGAAAACCCTCATCATCCTATTTGGTTCACTGACTCTGAAAGGCCCGCATGCCGTGTCACATTGCCAAATCGCACATCTGCATTTCGGTTGGTACTTGCCTTTGGTGTTGGCATTGGCCCCATGACCACAGATCTTTCTATTGTAGCTGTTTTTAGTGGCTTGGCTCTTTTTTATTCCCTCAGGTCTTATGGTGAAGCAAGAGGACACCCACAGTGGAAGCCAAAAGAGTCATCTTAATGAATGGCATGCTATGGACCTTGCGATTGTGCTTCGCATTGTTTCATAGCATGGCTGGCTAAATTCCTGTTACTGAAGGATGGAGTTAAATCAGGCAGAAAAGTGATGTGGAATCTTTTTTTGCAGGAAGCTGTTCACAAAAGCACTCTTGTCCCAACTGACACTCCCTCTTGAACTGCGAAAGGATAGTGAAATCTAATGTATGAATGTGGAGCCCATGTACTGTGTCCTGAGCCTCTAGAACTACAGGCAGAGACTCTAGAGGTCAAGTGCCCATCCCACGCCTTGACCTGGACCCCGTCAAGTGGTAGGTCAGCGTTCGGGACCCAGAATAAAAAACCCAGGTCAGTTCTTCCAGTCGGGGGAGCCCCTCCCCCAACCATCTCCTCAAACACGAGATTCAGGAACCTGGTGGAACTCTGCCACAACTGCAGAAAACATATTTCAGGCCCAAGTATCAGAGTGAAGTGGGTGGGGGGGGGGGTGCGGAGTGAACCAAATGCTGAAGCAAATAAAAACATCTTTGAAAATGTCGCCTGCTTGCTGCCAAATGTGGGCTCAGAGGGAGTGCCACCAGGAGCAAGTTGCACATGGCAGGGGCCTTTCGTGGAGAAGCGTGGCTGGCAGGCCAGGAGGATTCAGTAATTAACACTGTCAAAGACTTGCGAGGCCACATTTCAGCAGCTCGATCTGGAAGTGTTTGCCCATGTCCCGTCACCCCCCAGCAGCACAGCTGTGGTGTGGGGCTTGTCAGTGGTTGGCGGTTGGCGCATGTGTGGGCCCAAAGTCTTTGTCATGCAGGATAAGCCAGCCTGGGGGTTCCTTTGGGGGACTTAACCCTGTGGGGATTAGGGGGACGAGTATCTGATTTTTTTAAAAAAACCTGTTAAATGAAAGCCTCAAAGAATGCCTAGTAACCAGTTCCTAGGAGTTGTAGCATGCAGATGGCTGGATGACAAAGTTAGAGACCCTCACAGGGTCGCCTTGGCAGGGCCTACGGAGTGGGTTGTTGGGGGCTGGGAAGGGGGCTGTGGAGGCCCTGGTTGAAATGCGTGATATTACAAGCTATTAAGTAAAGACTCTAAACCAGGGTATGGTGAGATAATAGAGTATGGAGAGGAATAGAAAATTCGTGAGTAGGTAGCTGTGCAGTAATGGGAAAAAAACCCCGAAAAACAAAAAACACCACCTAGGCATGAGTTTCTGGGTCCAGTTCCCAAGATTGCCACTTACTAAACCTTTACATAAAATGAGGGTTGTGATACCTCATGTGAAATGTTTTATTATGAATGTATGCAGACGTATATTATTGGGTAAAGAAACTGTAGATATATACATACATACATACACATGCATATGCACATTTTTTGTGTACTTGTCAGTGTTCACTGCTATGCAATCAGCAAACTTTTATCAAGTACCTCTTATGAGTGGGTACGTCTTAAGACATGGTACCAAACATGACAAGTCAAGTCTCTGTTCTCTCGGAACTTCTAGTGAGTGAAGAAAAACAACAGGCGATGAGACATGTAAATAAATGGCACTTGCAGCTTGTGGGAGAACGTGTGATTAAAAACGGTGCTTTCATGAGGAACTGAAAAAGGCCCTTTAGGTAGAATGGTTCCAGAATATTTACAGACTTTTCCTCATTCAGTGTTTGACTCCGTGTACTGACAGGGAGACCAAAGTCCCATGGGTGAGCTCCAATGGGGAAGGCTGAAAAGTGTGGGTATTTGATTAGAATGGTGTGACCCTCACTGGATATTCTTCTTCTTCAGTAAAGCGATGTCTGAAATTGAGGGATGTTTCCAGCCTGCTTGGTCTCTCTTCCCTTCACTTGTCTTCTTTAGGTAAAATACTATTTGCTGGAGCCTGCCTGAATTACAGTTTACGAGTTGAGCCGTGCGGTGGGAAACTACACTCACTTGTGATTTTGGCACTTCGCTTACATGATCGTGGAACTCTGAGGAGGATAGAGACGGACCCATGATCACCATGGTGCCATGTGACAACCACCCTCCGTTGCCTCTGCAGACATGGCCAGCATCTTAGCTGGGTCATCCGCTTCGTAAGAAAAAGACTCTTTTAAGAGGTTCAGAAGGTCGAGGGCAACCACCTCAGAAAAACATCTTCAGGTTGCAAAAGAAGGTTGTGTGTTCAGATTTGCTATTTTCGTGTTTCTTGTTAATGCCGTTATTACTTGTCATGTGTCCGTGGTTTAAGTCAAGGGGAGAAACTAAACTTGTATCGTGGGAAGAAATATTGCAGAAGGGGGAGAAGGAAATTGACTCATATAAATCTTGGTCAGAACGTATTTGGTTTGAGCTAGATTTGAAGCGTCTTGGTGTCTCCTTACATATGTCTGCTTTGAAAATTATGTGAAACATATGTGTTCCTTGGGCCCTGAGAAAAGACAGAGCTAAGATGCGGCTAAAATAATGCAGAAATCCTTCAGGTGAAGCCAGGGTGCATGCCCACTCTCCTGTTGTTGCATTTTGGAGTTTACAGCCCTGCTTTTTGCATGAGGAGTCCCAGAAATTGCCAAGCACTGTGTCAGGGCAGCAGTGGATGCCTGATGCCCCAGCCTCACCAGGGAGATGAGCACAGGACAGGATGATGGACAGGTTTCCTCCATGTCTACTTCTCCTGAACCCTCACACTGTCACTTTTCCATGAAGCACCTCTGCTCCTGGCCCTTTCATTATATTCCCCCTGCTGCATTATTTTTGCGAGCTTCGACTGTCTGTTCTTTTCCTCTGGTTACTTCCTCCAGCTGGAACTCCTTTCTTCTTCAGCTCCCACCCATCCCGTGGCTGTTAATTTCTGCAGTGGACCCTTCCCAAAGCCCCACCTTCAAATAGTCTTGTCCAAGATTTAACCAGAGTCCCCAGCTTTGTATTTTCACTGCATATTGTTTTATTTAACCTTCGGAAGACCCCTCAATACATGGTATGGTTCCCATTTTACTTTGGAGGGAGCCGAAGCCCGGAGCATCTCATGACCTCCCCAAGGTTACCCAGCTGGTAAGCGGTAGGTGCAAGAGGAACCTCTGTCCTCAGTCCTGAGCTTGCCAGCCAGCAGCATGGGCGTGGGCCATCGAGGCCTCTCCTTTCCTTAGGGCCAGGTGGTCAAAGGCAACAGCACGTAAGAGGAGGACAAAAATTGTAATAAATTTCCTTCTGAATCAGCCCCCTCTGGACCAAGTTGTCCAGGACCAGGGAGCGGTAACTAAAGTTTGGGAAATAACATTTTGGTAGAACTTTCGTGGTGGGTTTTGCCACTTATATACTACTGTGGCGAGATCTGCTCTGTTGAGCTGCTAATTAATCCTCTTGGGGCCATTACACGGCCACCAGCAATGGTCGGCAGCAGACCCATGCCTGCACAAGGGCGCAGCCTGTGCTAAATAAGCTTGAAGTGGCAGGTCCGTAACCACCCCTTCCTGAGGTCAGCACTCACAGCGTTTGCACGTTCTGGGGCCAGCAGCACAGCATCACACACAGGTGGGTGTTCTGTAAGTGCTTTTTAATGATGGTGGTGGTGACGATGTACGAAAGTCTGTTTATACTTGCAGAGAGGGTCGTGTATTTTCACAAGAAGGACTTTTGATTGGCATTTCAAAGAGGCCAGTGTTGTTGGAAAATGTCAGCACCCTGCATAGGAGGGCACTTCACAAGTGTTAAGGGATTGGGTCTGCTAAGGGGATTAGGATAATTGTTTTGGAGTGAATGGGCAGGCTCAGTGGAGGTGACTTGAAGTCATTTTAATGGGCCGACTGGAGCTCATGGTGACAACTCATGCTAGTGGATTAAGATGCTCTGATGGAAATTCCCAATCATTACTTAGCATTGGTTCCATTGGGATACTGGCTGCCTTATTGAATTGCTGGGTCTGGTAGGCTGACTCAGTTCCTGGGCTCCTACAAAGAAATGCTGATCAAAGAAACTGCCACCCCCACCATGTGGCACACTGTTCCTTTGCCTCCAAAGATGAAAGGTGCCTATTTTCATGGCACTTCTCATTTGGGGAGAGCCTTTTAATTCATGCCAGTTCAAGATCAATCAGGGATGAAGTCAAACACCATCAGAGTAGAAGATCTTGTGGGTGAAAGTAAAGGAGGGAACTTCTTTCTCCTAAGTAAACACCAGTTGGGTTGCTGAAAAGTTAAAATCATATCAATGCTGCAAGCTTTAGGAATAAAAAACAAAGTCTAGAATGAATGTATACATAGATCCAAAGATTAGAAAGAACATAATTTACATTACATACTAGTAGTTCTTACCTGTCTACAACCTCTTCTCTCCTGATACAAATACATGTTGAATGGAAACCTTGAATTTCAAGTATTGGTTGACCCAGACCCAGAAGACTGAATCAAGTAGCTCTGTTGGCCAAAGTTTGGGCATGCTACCATTGCACAATGAGTTTGGGTCCTTTTTGTTTAGCCAGTTTGAATTTCACGGTGCATGAGGCCATTCAACTGCCCTACACATCACTCCCATCCTCGGAGAACTAGAAGAGGGTGTTCTAGAAGCAAAAGCAGGCTTTTGCCACAAATTTCTTATGTCGTGAATATTTGAGGATATTTAACTTCTAACTCATGATTTTAGACTTTGCAAGGTTGTCAGGTAGCTTGGGAACTTCAGGTAATTTAAGTGGTTACCATTAATCTGAACCAGAAGCTCTTTAGGGAAGTGGCTGGAGTGGAAAAAGAGTACAGGGCAGGCAGAGCCACAGGCGGGCTCGCGTGCCACAGAATGGACAAGTTTTACAGCAGCATGAGACTTGCACCTGCAGCAAACAAACTTTAGTTTTCTCCAAAATGCAAATTGAGAAATTGTACACACACATGGCTCTCAGCCTAGAAATTCCATGCCTTCCCACATTGGTTTTGTAAGCAGAGTCTTCACACCCACATTACATATCTGGCTGAGGCTGCCTATAATCATTCCAGTTCCTTTGGTGAGTGGACAGTAACTGTTTCAGAGGCTGGAGTCTTTTCATTTTGAGTTTGATGTTTGAGTGTGTTTTATTTATGGAGTATCACTGGTCCAGGATAGCTTGCCTTTAAATTAAAAAAAAAAAAAAAATCTGCAATGAAATTTATTGTTTCTCTATACAGCACTTTCTTTCTGTGGACGCATTCATCTTTGAAAACTCCTCACTCTGGATTCTCAAAAGGGCCAAGGAGAGAGTAATGGAGATTTTGATGAAATAGTTTTCAACTTTGAAATACTCTTTCTCTAGAACAGTGTCAGAGCCACTGTGGGTGGTTGTTAAAAAATTGAGATTCCTGGAATTCAACCGAGGTCTACCGAATCAAAATCCCTAGTGCTAGTTCTGGAAACTTCAGTACACACAAGTCTGATAAGCACTTTTGTAGCCCTCTGCCAGATGCCTCCAGGTTGTCTTCAGGGCACATGCTATACCTATTTCAGAGTCTTGGGTTTGTATCATACTTACATAGAAATTCAACTAATATTTGGCTGCCTACCTTTTGTCTGATTTTAGAGAGATGGGTTACTATCTAAATGATTTCCTGAAAGCAGAAATAAGGTTTTTTTTTGTTGTTGTTCCCTTTCGGATCCCTCTTCCTCTTCCCCATCCTCCCCAACTTTTCTCTCTTAGAACTTTCCTGGCCTCAGTTAGAAACATATGTGACATACCGAGAAAGATATAGGGGATAATGCCAGACGACAATAAAATGTCAAGGTGAGCCAACCTCATTTTTGGTATTCATATAGAAAGTCTGAGAGGAAGAAGTTAATTTACAGGTGGGTTCTCCAGGGGAAGGATGGCATACGGCAAGGCTCTTGGGGAGAGCATCAGAGAGGTGGAAAGCTGCATGTTGAAGAAGGAAACAAGGATTTAAGTTGTGAGGAAGGGTGACTGGTTGTGAACTCAAGATGTCTGAGTATGCTAATTCTACACAAAATACGACCCACTGTAATTACATGAAAGAATGTTGTATGAGGAAGACGAGTTGAAAGAAATTTCTTTGACTTCTAGCTGAGCCAAAGAAGAGATTATTCGCCTGCTTATATCCAGAAATACGGCCTCACAGGAGGTTTTAACCTATATACCTGCATTCTGACTACCTCCAAATCCTAAAAGTAAAATTCTAAAAGTAGCAGGAAACACACCTGGGAAACAGTCTCATTCTCACGAAGATCCCTAACATAGTACAGGTCAAAATTAAACTCACTTTTCTTAAGTCATTTAGTCATGACTAAATGTGCCTGTAAGGCACGAAATGTTTTACCCTGAACTTGCCTTAAGTAGTAGCAAAGAATCATATGATTCCCTGTTTTGTATTATTCCCTTCCAGCCTACAATGCTTCTATTAATTTTCATCAAATCAGTTCCTTTGGATTGGGCATTATGCATACGAGCCCCAAATCACGGAGCACAAAATACCATTTTACAACAAGCAACTTACTTAATGAAAGCCGATAGCTGTCAACTGGAAAACACCATGGCCCAGGGAGTGTTGGACTGGAGAGGCGTGGAGAGGTGTGGGATATACGGGGTTGTCTGGGGACAGCAGGTGCTGATGCCGGGGTCACCTAGTGGGGGTGTGGGGACATCATGAGGTCATAAGGCAGCACTGAGGAAGGAAATACCAAAGGCAAGGTTTTCTTGCTTCATGCTAACCCTCTGGGTGGGACCTGATTACAGATTTTAGTGGAATGAATAAAGTAGGAGAAGTTGAGGCAGGGGGACCCTGGGTACGTATTCAAGTAATATATGGACATAATCATCAACAGGAGTCACAGCACGCATCAGCTGGCTGTCTAGCCTTTAGCCAACTATTTTCTCTGCATTAAACTAACACTGATGGATTGCTTTAGAGAAAGGATGGACCACCTTCCCTAATTTGTCTAAGTCTACAGGAAAAAATAATTGACCTCATTCTCCTAACTGTGAATGGGAGAACGCAATACCAACCCCCCACCCCCGCTGGCAGCCCCCTGAAGGATGAATGCTCTTGATTTGTTTCCATGGCAATTGAATTTCCAGGAGAAAAGCATCCTAAAGTTGAAGTTATAGTCCCAGCTTTTAAAACTCTAATCATAAAACCTTTCTCTGAGTGGAAAATTGGCTAAATCATGTTTCTTGTCTTTTTCCTCTCACCAACTCTGTTCCTTGAGCTTCTGATTCACGACTGTGCACCAAGGACATTGAGGACGCGGAAGTGAAATGATTATAAAATATTTAGCTCTACAGAGAGGCAGACTTGGCTCCTGAGATCCTGCTAATTGAGTGAGTGCCTGACTTTTCCCTCACCGATCCATCCCCACATCCCCAAAGTTTTCACCATACATGGAAACATATTCAGGGACTGATTCTAGAGTTATGTAACCAATATTCACAGACTTGTGTGAAAAACGAGCCTCATTATTTTAAGACTGGGATTGAGTCTTGTCAATGTTGTTGGGTGTGAGATTAGGGAGTCAGGGGGCCTCTGGCAAACCCGAGAGAACATAGCATGTCCATATGGGATGAAATTTGTATTAAAACAACAACAACAACAACAACAAACCACAAACGTTGTGCCGGCTAACAGAAAAAAACAATAACAACAACTAAATCCCAAATAGAAATTTACTTGTCAGATTCAACTGCCAGGACTCCATGTTCCAACTCCTGCTTTAAAATCACGTTTCATATTTATAAATGCCGCTCCAAACTCAAAAAGCAAGGCAGTTTTGTATAATGGGATATTTGGGGTCATCTACCTTTCTTGCTGTATTCTATCATTAAAATAGTAACTGAAAGACAACCAGGGCCTATGCATCCCTTTTATTTCTGAAACGGCATATAGATAAAACCCAAATATTGGGTTTTGGTATGTATGCCATTCTTTTTTTAAAAAAAGATTTTATTTATTATTTATTTGATAGACAGAGATCACAAGCAGGCAGAGAGGCAGGCAGAGAAGGAGAGGGAAGCCTGATGCGGGGCTCGATTCCAGGACCCTGGGATCATGAGCTGAGCTGAAGGCAGAGGCTGTAACCCACTGAGCCACTGAGGCGCCCCAGTATGTATGCCATTCTATGGATCTGACTTATATGCTGGTAAGATGTCGTCACTCAATATAATATTCTGAGGTGACACTAGCAAAGGAAAAGGTCTTTCAAAATTATTGAGTAGAACAGGAAAGAAAAACAGAGTGATCCTGCACCATTTGGGGCAAGTTCCGGGACATATAACTGTTGTTTTTACTGTTACTATTATTTCCTCATTTAGAGCAGCAATCCTGGTACACACCGAGGGCTCACATTGTGTTTGTTGAATTTTAAAACAAAACAAAACAAAACAAAGTTATTGTATTGTGTTTCACCTTCTGCAGCGCTTTGTATTTCAAATGAAGTTCGGGGCAAAAATGTCAGTGTGATCAATAACCAATCTGCCAAAATAACAGCGTGACAAATATCTGTGTTTTAAATTAAGGGCTAATGGAGAATAATGCTCTTCCTGAGGTCCCATATGTAGAAACATCTAGATGATTTTGTCACTTGTTTATGTCTCATTGACAAAAATCCATCTTAGAACTGAAGCATTTATGGAGAGGACAAATGTGCAGTGAATCCGAACGAGTTAAACCTTAATAGTGTAAATGAAACCTTTAAATCGTGTGAACCACTAGCAGCCTTGCAACTCTTTACATGTGCAAAGAATTGAATGAAGACATATGGTCTCCATCAACTTGGTTATTTAATTCCGAGATGACACACGTATTAATCTAACTGAAAGGGGAAGCTACTATATGGCTGGTTGTAATTAGCCAACCACAAATTTCTATAACCACTTCAGTCTAAACCAAAAGCCAAAATGGCATTTCATGATTACAGCATCCCACCCAGATTTGCATTTCTTGATGAATTCCCAAGGTTAGGATACGAGCCATACTGTAAAACCAACCCTCAATTACACCTTTTTAGAGGGGAAGATTAGTGGCAGGTGGTGTCTGCTATAAAAGCCTCATTAAAACACCTTCTGGTGGAGTTTCACAAAAGGAAGCCACCAGATGGAGACCCATCTCCACATGGTAGTCTTACCTCAAATGAGAGTTTCACCTGACACTTTGGGGACAGACAATTTTTTTCTCACCTAACAAGCCACTGAGGTTCAAAAGACGATCTATTAGGATTAATCGTACTTGATCACTAATCCATTGTAATGCCATATGCTAAAAGCGTTGTTCACTGTGAAGCCTAGACCAGGTAGAGCCCCTCTGGTCATGTAAAGCCTCCCATTTTCCTGCAGCTAATCTAATTTCACCTCCTCCGAAGACCTCGGATGCCAGGAGCGATGCTTAACTCTTCCTACACTGTCTCTGATGCCTTTTTGAGTGGTAGCAAATCTGATCTCAAAGGTAACGACGCTGCAACCTGCCGCCTAATGGGAAAATGATTTTCCTGGTGTTGCTTAGTTAGTAGGGTGAATGGATAGAAGGCATTTCTTCCGTTGTGCATGGATTTAAAGCCCTACTCCCCGGCTTCTGATCAGCACAGCTTGGTGTTACTCATCTCCTCTTCCCTAAACGCGTTTGTCAAATCTGCGATTTACTGGGTTGGAACAATTGGCCAGCTGGGCAGAGAAAGCCAAGTTTACATTTCATAGAGATTTTGTCACCTTATGTGGTCCTTGAAATGGCAGGATTTCCGCCCCCCCCAACACCACCCCATGATTGGACTCTTACTGCTAAATGCCAGAGGCCCTTGTATTGTGTGTGTGTGTGTGTGTGTGTGTGTGTGTGTGTGTGTGTGTGTGGTTCTCTCGTAAGTTTGTGTTAAGCTACTTCGGAACCATCACCTACTAAGTTGAGTTCTGTAAGAAAGATGGCTTTTCTCGCTCAAGACCCCGTGTCTACGATTTACACACAGGAAGGTAATTGTACCTGTATGGGTACATTTTGCTCTAGTCCTGGGGTTCCAATATGAGGAGTTATTGGAATTACTTCCAAATTAACTACAATATTTTGGGGTTACTTGTTTCCAACTATAGACAGACTGCTAATCCATCTCCCATGTCTACTAGACAGTATCACCAAGATAATAATAGTTTTCCCCTAACGTAATACATGATGCCCTTAGGAAATGGGGCCTGGCCTCCTGATGCATCTGAAGTGTGGGGCCTCACGCTTTCCTGATATACTGCTCCCCAAAATGCAATAATATTTAGAGAGTTACCATAATTGTAAGACCGAATTAGTGTTTCAAAAATATAACCCTTATATTGCATAGTCACGGGCGGGCCATTCTGATTAAAATGCAGATTCTTAGGACCTAACACTGACTGACAGAATCAGCTCTGTAGTTTAATTCTGAGCATTTATTTTCCTTTTTTTTCCCACAAGTTTTGTTTGTTTGTTTACAAATATTTCAGATGATTCTTTTTTTTTTTATTTTTTTTGTTTTTGTTTTATTTATTTATTTATTTATTTATTTTTTAATTTTTTATTTTTGATAAACATATATTTTTATCCCCAGGGGTACAGGTCTGTGAATCACCAGGTTTACACACTTCACAGCACTCACCAAATCAC
>NC_081565.1:54029660-54031783 GCF_022355385.1 Mustela nigripes
TCTGTTGCTTTGGGATGAAATATTCTGAATATATCTGTGATGTCCATCTGGTCCAGTGTGTCGTTTAAGGCCTTTATTTCCTTGCTGATCTTTTGCTTGGATGATCTGTCCATTTCAGTGAGGGGAGTGTTAAAGTCCCCTACTATTATTGTATTATTGTTGATGTGTTTCTTTGATTTTGTTATTAATTGGTTTATATAGTTGGCTGCTCCCACATTGGGGGCATAGATGATTCTGATGCACACTAAAATATAAGGCCCAACTAAGAGAACACAAGTTCCCATCGCCTACTGTGAAACCCTACCAGGGCCCCAAGACCCCAATTCTCTTCTTTCCTCACACTGAAGGCAGAGTGACACTGTGGTCAGGGGACATAATGTGACTACAAGTTGTTTTCTGAAGGGGTTGGGAAAATAACCCCTCTCCCTGGAGTTGTTCTCTGGATCAAATTTGTAACTAGGCAAGGTTGCTATCAGTGTTTTTTTGTTATCTAAATGTGCCCCATACCATATATGCTTACAAACACTTAAAAAATAATCTTAAATTTCTAATGGCACATATAAATCATGCTAGGGTTTTTTTTTTTCTTTTTTTTTTTTTTTAGTTTATGTAGTCACCAGACACCACAGATAAAATATCTAACTTTTGCATTCTGCAGCTGGAAGACTTTATTTTATCATACATAAGAACAGCTAGATTTGTCTGGGTAAAATTATCCTGTTTTTTTTTTTTTTTTTTTTTTTTTTTTTTTTTTTTTTTTTACAAAAAATAAAGATTAAAAAAAAAAAGGCAAGAACACTCAGTAGCCAATTCGTTAGACTGAAGAAGAGAGTCCAAGTTTTCTCTGTAATTACACATGAAAGATATGGCTTCTCTATTTGATGCAACTGCATTTCCAGAAAAACCTGGGCAATACCTAGTTTCACTAGTCTCCCTTCTTCACAAGGAAGATTTTCATTTCCATATATATCAAGTCATCCAAGACGCAAATATTTTCTTGTGAGTTTTGGCAATCAGACTCCAGAGAGGCAAGTCTCCGTCCATCCTCTGACGTTAGAGACTTGCCTTATCTCCCTCAGCCCCACTCCTATCCCAGCACATCTATAGGAAAGAGGGCTTTGCTAAGTCTTAAAGGAAACCCAGACAAGCAGAGGCAAGATCAGCTAGTACTTGCTGTCCTACTCTGAACTTGGACCTAAATCTGCACACCAAGGGGAGTAGGGATCCTTCTTTCTGTGTGTAGGACAGACAGAGTCAGCCCCAGCCCGGTGAAGAGTGCAGGGGGGCCAGTGTGTTGGGGAGGATCAGGAAGCAGCTGACTGGCCAGGGCAGCAGTCTGCCTGCCTTATGGTCATCATGCTCACTGGGGCCCTGTGGGGCTTCCCTCTCTTTTCTCCTCTCCTTTCCTCCCCCACCCCCTTCCTTCCTTCTTTCCTTCTTCTCTTATATTTGGTGATATGATCTTTGCTCTTCCTGGCCATCTTCTCTTTAGCCTACCATTAGGAGAGAAAATGGACTCTGCCATGATGTCCTTTGAGGAATATAATTCTCAATGACCCTTAGGAAGTAGTGGTGACATGGAAGGGTGTCCTAAATTAAATTTATGACATGACTAAAGGAAATGATCCTGAATTTCCTTTTCTTTTACTTTTCATTTGTATCGTTTCTTGGATAGTAGTATCTATTGCAACAAAATACATACTGCCCACAGACATTGGAGCACAATTCAAAGACAGATAGATGTATCTAGTGTCTCTTTTAGTATAAAATAGAGCATTCGGCTCTGCCAAGAAAACATTTGAAATCTTACAAGGAAGCATTTGTGTTTGTCTTCACTTTATCTAGTATTATGTAATTTTGAGGCAATTCTCCATTTCCCTTGCCACATTTCCCTCAAACATTCTTCTTCTTCTTCTTTTTTTTTTTTAAAGACTCTATCCATCTACTTGACAGAGAGAAATCACAAGTAGATGAAGAGGCAGGCAGAGAGAGAGAGAGAGGGAAGCAGGCTCCCTGCCGAGCAGAGAGCCCGATGCGGGACTCGATCCCAGGACCCTGAGACCATGACCCGAGCCGAAGGCAGCGGCCCAACCCACTGAGCCACCCAGGCGCCCCCCCCCAAA
>NC_081565.1:54031883-54100468 GCF_022355385.1 Mustela nigripes
GGCTCTCTGCTCGGCAGGGAGCCCGATGCGGGACTCGATCCCAGGACCCTGAGACCATGACCCGAGCCGAAGGCAGCGGCCCAACCCACTGAGCCACCCAGGCGCCCCCCCCAAACATTCTTCTTTTCCTTCATTATTATTTCTTTGTTTTCTTTTGTTTCTATTCCTTCCCAGATTTTCCCTGGTTATATCTGGATGGTGCGGGGTACTCTTCCATTCACGACTGAAGGTGTCTGTTCATGTCTGAGTGTAGGTCAGGGCCGGCCTCCAAAAGTATTCATTCTTCCTCCTGACATTCTTCTTTCTCCCCGCTTCCCTAATACTTTTTCACCATGACATTAAGTCAGGATTTCCGTGTTTTTAAAGAATACAAAAAATCTATTTTTATGCACTTGTAACTATTTTTTGTACATATTCCTGTGGATTAGGGGAAAGGGAGCACATGTATTTCTCAGTATTTCTTTCTGCTTTGTGGGAACTAATATGTGGAAAAGCTCTTGATTCAAGAGCTAAGGGAAGTGGTCATGATGTAGAAACATCATTTTTTTTTCAATACTCCTTAGTCAATTTTGCTCATTTTTTTTCAATACTCCTTAGTCAATTTTGTTATCAAAATAAAACAATTTCTTTTCTTCTGTAAAACATTTACTCACATTTATCTTCTTTAGTTACCTCAGCTGGCCCCCAAAGACAAAACGTGAGCCCCAATTAGAAAGCGTAAGGGGTGGGAGGAGCAGAGCTAGGTGCCTGACTCCCCTGTAGCTCTTCTCAGGAACCAGACAAGATTCTCTCAACCAACCTAATTTCTTCTCATTTCACTAATACGAGGCTGGGACTGACCTTTGCAGGCCAGCAGGCAGGAGCTGAGAAACACTCCCCCAAATGAGCAAGGATGTATATCTGTTTACTACACAGCATGCTGGCCTGGAGCTAATGACATTAATCCCCCTACTGCATTTCATTAGATGACAGACAGGGAGCCACACTTTGGAGGGAGTCAACTGCTTCTCCCCATCAGGCAGCTGTGGAGAGGAGTCGCTCCAGGATCAGCGCCGCTCCCCTCATTTGCTTTTCTTCCTCTATTATCCCTGACATGTTCACTGAACTACAGACTGCATATGTTTAAAAATAATTAAACGCGCTCCAAACAAATAGGCAATGTTTCCACGATCCCTGCAATGAACGTTCTGCGTGTTTTGACAGATTTTTCTGCTCGTTGGATTCATCAAGCAGCCTGGCTCTTTGCTGTCACTCCTGACAACCCCGCAGATAAACCCCCAGGGCAGGCTGGCTGGCCCGAGCTCCTTTCCCTGCTCTGACCTTGAGGCACAGAGAACTTCTAGGCTGAGAGTCCAGAGACTGTTGGAGAGATCCATGTCTGGGGTTCCAGGACACCATGGTTCCTATGCGGCACCATTAGATGAAAGACAAAAGAAGGGCAAAATAACATTGGGGTTTGATTTTGAATGGCTCTGCTGTATTATGCTGAGAAAATAGACATGAAGGTAATTCCATGAGAAAGCAGCAAGACTACTCGAAGACAGGAAGACCGTCTTCACCCCAGCTCCCTGTCAGATCTTCTCATCCCACTGCCTACCATGCCCCATTTTTAATTTTTTAAAAATTAAAATGCCTCTGTTAAAGGATGAAGAGGAAAAAAGAGGAGGATTAGATAAGATGCAGCTTCTAAAGCTCCATAAAATACAGCATGATTAAGCAAATTAAAATGTGTATAAAGAAATTTAATCACAGAGAAGATTGAGAGTAAAGGGGTGAGGAAGACACTTGGCAAGTCCAGGGCACAAAAAACGTGCCAAAAATAAAAGAAACCTCATTGTTTGCCTTTCTGATACAAAAATTCTTCTCATACATAAGACATATTATGACATCAGCAACAACGTCTTCAACAATATTCATTTACAGATTGATAGGTGAAGGGGAGATTCTTGATCTCTCAATATAGGCTTATGGAATCTTGCAGAAGCATAAGTATTCTAAAGGAAGTCTGTGGAATAAGGAGTATGTGGATGAATACATCTGAGTTCTCAGAGAGAAGTGATCAATCCATGTTGGCATCAAACAGTCCCAATGGTCTGGATTAACTTTGAGAGAAAACCTGCTGACAGGTGCTCTCTAAATCCTTTAGGTAACAGGTTCAACTATGATTTGATTCAATACTGATAACAATTAACATGCAGTAACATTAACTTACTCATTGGCTGTTCTGAGAGTCAGTGATGCCCAAGGTCATGTGGATCTTAACCAAGAAGACCTTGCGGGAAAGTATAAGTTTCTGCTCAAGAAAGAATTTCCTAATGGACTGCAAAGTGGATTATCAAGTGCTAAATTCTAAACCAGAAACTGGGAACCTGGAGCCCATAAGTCAGGTCCAGCCTACTGCCCATTTTTAGATGGCTTACGCAAACTATGGTTTTTGACATTTTTTCACATGGTTGAAAAAAATGTTAAAAACCCAATCTTTTGTGACATGTGACAATTGTTGATACTCAATTTTAGTATCTACCAGTAAGGTTTTATTGGAGCCCAGCTGTGTTCACTCATTTACATATTGTGTATGGCTGCTTTCATTACCACAAAGGCAGGGTTGCAGGACACTGCATGGTTCACAAAGTCTAAACTATTTATCATCTGGCCCTTCACAGAAAGTTTGCCAACCCCTGTCCTGTACCATTAACAATAGAGCATGACTATGATGCCATTAACATTTTTTCCGGTTGCCAAAGTGAAACAGAGTCAAAATTGGTCATGTTTTCTATAGGGGTATGTGTAAATACGTATCAAATAACATAAAGCATGCTTGCATTGTGACTCATTAAAGTCCTCTTCGAAGGGATTTATCCAACAGTGGAGGGTGGGAAACAAATGGGTAATAGTGGGAGATAACATAGCTTTAATGGCAAAAAATGAGGAAATGAATTATGGTTTAATTATGCAGTTAAACCCCCATAGTCATTAAAAACATGATTAGCTGTATTGGGAGGACACAAATAAATCAACGGACATGTTTTCAGCCTGCCTGTATGATCGCCCCCTTCTTGGGAAGAAGGATCCTTCGGCTGGGGGGGTGTGGATTACCAGACTTGGCCTTTCATAGTATTTCTGGGAAAACCTACGGAAGTAGTGGAAGGCAAGAAAAGGCTAAACTGATATACATTTCATGGATACAGAACTACTGCTCTAGGAAGAAGGAGGTGGAAGGGAATGGAGTTATGAAGTTGGGGAGAGGCAGACCTTGTGCCAGTCTCCTAGGGTTTCTGCACCAACGCACACAGGATGGTTTGGACCAAAGAATTCTATGTTGTCACAGTCTGAAGACTGGAAGTCCAAGAGTCAAGGTGCTCACAAGGCTATGCTCCCTCTAAAGGTAAAAAGGAAGGAGTAGTTCCAGGTCTCTTCTCCTGGTTTGTGGATGGCTGTCTCCTCGGTGTTTCCCCACAACATCTTCCCTTCGTGTCTCTGTGTCTGATTTTCTCCTCGTGTAAGGACACCTGTCATGTAAAAGTAGGGTCCACACGAATGACCTCATTTTAACTCAATTAACTTGTAAAACCCCTATTTCCAAATAAAGTCACATTCCCTGGTATTGAGAATTAGAAATCAAATATATATATTTTGGGGGGTGGGGGGAAGGGTGCATGATTCAAGCCCAAGGAGCAGAGGTAGTGAAAAAAATCAAGGCAGGCTAGGGTTTTGGAAGAGCTGAGATTTTCAGGGTGCTACAAAGAGAACCTTAGTGAGAGATCGTGTGGGGTTGTTTTGCTGTGTGCCACACAAAGAATTGTTTCTTAATATTTCTGTTGTGCCTCCCCCTTTTAAATTTCACCTTTCCTTTTCTTTCCTTTTCTCTTTCTCCTTAATAGGGAATGCATGATTTTGCCCCAAAAGTAACCTAATGAAAGGAAGTATTTCTCTTCTCAGAATTCCTAAGCTGCTCACTTATCCTCTACAGACAATTTGTTACTAGTTTCTTGTGTAACCTTCAAGAGATAGGTTTTTTGTTTTGTTTTTAAGATTTATTTATTAGAGAGAGAGAGAGCACAGAGGAAGGAGCAGAGGGAGAGAGGGAATCTCCAGTAGACTCCTTGCTGAGCATGGAACCAAAGGCTGGACTTGATCTCATGACCCTGAGATCATGACCTGAGCTGAAATCAAGACACAGATGCTTAAGCGACTGCACCACCCAGATGCCTGTTTTTTAAGAGATACTCCGTGCGTATGCAGATGTATACTGCGTATCTTCTGCATTAGCTACTACACATACTCTGTGACTTGATTTTTCACTTGAAGATACCTGTCTGGAACCATTCCACATCTTCATCTGGACCTGCCTTATTCATTTAAATAATTGCATTGTATGCATGTTTTCTAATACATTTTGCCAGATCTTTATTGATTAACATGTTGACTGTTTCCAGTCTTTTTCTATTATGATGTCTCAGTGGCTATTTTCTGTATATGTAGTTAATTACTCCCAAGATTCTGTATCTGTGCTGTACCAGAAAAGATACAGATTTTCAATTTTCATAAATATCACGAATGTGTTCCATCAAGTTTGCACCATGTTGCGTTGCAATATATCATGGTGCCTGATTCCTCACCCCTCCTTCAGCACAGTATGTTATGAAACATTTTAATTTTCACCAGTCAAAAAGATGAAAACTATTTTATTATAGTTTTAACTTGCATTTAAAATATGAATAGGCTTGTGTATTTCTCCTTAGAACTATTTGTATATTCTTTGTTTTTCTATTGGTTTGTCTTTTTCTTATTTATTTACAGTAGTTTTTATATTTTAAGAAAATGAACTCTTTACTCTCAAAGGATTTGAAAACATTTCTCCCTGATTGTCATTTGATTTTTGTCTCTTTTTTTATGGTGTAGTTTTTCCACAGAGAAATGTTTTAATTCCATATAGTCAGGTATCATTCCTTCATGACTTATAGAATGTGTATTTATAAAAAACTTCCCTACTCTGAAATTCACAGTTATATATATATACATATACATATATATATATATATATATACATATACATATATATATAACATTTCTTTGGGTACTTTGTATTTCATGATCACAGATATTTTATAATAGGCACAGATATTTTAGGTGTAAAGTTTCCTTGCTCATTAATGCTTTAGAAACATATTGGGCTGGGCATGCTCCCATAGTAAGACCAACTGAGGCCATCTTGCTGACGTGTATTTTTCCACATGGAAATATGCTCATAATAAGATGTGTGGTAGATATAAATATGTCAGTCTGTGTATTGAGGCATGCAACATATCTAATTTAATTTTTTTCACAAACTCATTCCCATTGTGAGCCTGATGCTACAGTCCAGCTTGGGTAAAGTTAGTCATCTGGGGTAAATATAGTCAATTCAGAGCCTTCTTTTCCTGCTTCTTTCCCTCTATTCAAACTAGGCTGCTCAGGTTCCATGTGGCTTCCCATGACACGTCTTGTTAACCATAGGGTGAGGTTAGGCTTGCTCCCAATCCATGGTCCTCTTCATTCCATGAGGTGGGGCACAATTCTAGATGGTCCTGGAGCATGAGAGAAGGGAGTTGGGGTAAATTGGAAGGGGAGGTGAATCAGGAGAGACTATGGACTCTGAAAAACAATCTGAGGGGTTTGAAGTGGCCGGGGGGGGGGAGGTCGGGGTACCAGGTGGTGGGTATTATAGAGGGCACGGATTGCATGGAGCACTGGGTGTGGTGAAAAAATAATGATACTGTTATGCTGAAAATAAATAAATTTTTAAAAAAATTTATATAAAAAAATTTAAAGCAGTGTTTTGTGGTACATTTATATCTTTTTTAATTTATCAATATTATACAAATAATTCTATAATAAAATATAAACTTTTATGTCATTGATCTCCCCGTTTTTTTCCTTAGAAGAGAAGCTGATATGCTTCATTGTAAATATATTATAATAATCTGGAAAACATCTAATTGGTTAAAATTAAATGTCCACCTTGGCTATTAAAAAAAGTCCCAGTAAGCCATCTAAAGAACGTCTAGTTTCAACCCACGTGATTTTCTAGTGTGCCACCTTGAGAACCTAATTTAAAATTACTCCTATACATCTGAACATGGTGAAATGCTGCATAAGAATTTTAGCTACAGTATCGTTAAATGTAAGAATTTTTACTAAAATGCTTGTATTTTAGAAAATTTGATATGGAATTTTCTTTCTCATAGTAGCCTAGTTCATAAAAATAAAAAGTTAAAAAAAAATACCACAGTATACATGAGTGTGGTGGTTTTAAAACATGGCCGTCAACTCTTCAACTCTCCTTCTATTGACAAGCATGGTCTATCTTTTCTACCCTTCTCCCTGGTAGACATGTGACTGTTTTCACCAATAGAAGATGGCCAAAGGCACCCTAGGCAACCTCTGAAGGAAACCCGAAAAAACACCACTGAATTTGCAGCTTCTAATTTCTTTGCTAGGACACTGGGATGCCATGGAGAAAGTGTTCCCTGAGCCACCGAACTGGAGAAGGTGCTGGTAGGCCCTGGAACCTACAGTCCTGGCTGAGCACGGCAATGCAGCCACACTCACCAGTGTGCCGGACTGGAGGGTAAAGGGACCATCTCAGAAATGAGTCATCCAGCCCCAGCTGTAACAGTCCCTAGGTGTTTAGATGGCCTTCAATTGAGGCTTGCGATGTGGATAAGAGACAAACCATCCCTGCAGTGTTCTGCATTACTATACGCAGAAGTGATCACTGAAATGATTGGTTTTTATGCCACTAAGATTTGGAGGAGATTTTTTTTTTTTTTTTTAATGCAGGCTTAGATGATAGCAACACTGAAGATTTTTTTTTTTGCATTCTTTATGTGGATTACGCATTCAACTCATTCAAAATGACTTTAAATAATTTAAGGAAAACGTGAAAAGATATGAAGGCAGAGTCTACGCATGTTTATCCCAGCAGAAATAATCTGAACCAGTGAGAGACCTTTAGCATGAAGTCATGTTTTCATGCCAGTGTTACAATATAGATGCCGTGCAAAAGAATACATTGCCAAGAATGTAATCCACATCTCTGCAATCTAGTTCAAATTGATTCCTGTTTGTGGATTCACAGGGCAGGAAAAGGTCAACAAAACCTGCAAAGAATCTTCATTATTGCTAATAAGTGAACCAGAAGAACACTAAAACACCACTGTCATTAAGAGTAAAACCGTTTCCTGGTTATATGGTCCTTGTGTAGGTTAACACCTTGCAACTATAATACTGGAAAGAACCATAATGTTTTAGATCTAATTCATCTATGATTTGGGCAAATGAAATATTGCTCTGAACTAGCTAAGGCCAGGGCCCGTGTTCAGCAAAAACAGTGAAATGATCACCCTCTATCTGGTTCAAATTATCCAGTTCAAAGATGGTAATGCAAGGGGGATTAGAGCAGGTGGATACCCAGATACCCAGACAGAACTCTGTTGCATGCCTTATGGGTCAATTTTTTCCTGGACTTACACACACTATTTTCTGCATCAGCAGATTCTATTTATATATAAAATCATTGAGACAGTTTTCATTTTTGTTTTTGTTACTACAGGAGGTGCAAATAACAGCTGGCCCACCGTTCAGGGGTCTAAGTGCTGCCCCACCCATCAGATTGGTCTCCTCCAATCCTCTTACTGAGGTCCCTGCAGACTTGGAATGAAAGGGAGCAAGACAACAGTAACATCAGGACAAGAAATGAAAACCAGGACTTCTGTAGACAAACCAGGATGCTCCCTTTCCAGAATGACTGGTTTCAATGAGGTACACTTAAAAACAACAAAAATGAAGTTTGAAAGCTAAGACATAACTTAAAAACTTTGTGTTAAGACATAATTATAGTCACCTTGTCAAAGAACCAATTAGGACTAGAAGAAGAGGGCTTGTTCTGTTAGTTGGGAATAGCCACTGACAGCTCTGTAGTAGGAGGGAAGTTCCTTGGGAGAGGAAAAGTACCCATGACCTTCCCTTGCCTCCAGTACCAGAAGAGCATATTGATGCATGTTTGTCCTTCTTCTTTTTTTTTTTTAATCTTATTCATTTATTTGACAGAGAGAGATCACAAGTAGGCAGAGAGGCAGGTGGAGTATGGGAGGAGTAGATTCCCCACTGAGCAGAGAGCCCAATGCGGGGCTTGATTCCAGAACCCTGAGACCATGAACTGAGCCAAAGGCAGAGGCTTAACCCACTGAGCCACCTAGGCGCCCCCGTCCTTTTTTATTAGATACAAGAATAGGCATGGGTGATGGAGTGGAGAGATCACTCCATGGGTGATGGAGTGGAGTGATGATAATGATGAAGACGGTGATGATGGTGATGATATCAACTTCACAGGGGCTTTAGGACAATAAAAGAGGTCAATGGACAGCAAGAGACTGTCACACTTGCATGCAGAATGTTGTTACTCCCTCCCAAGTGCTTAATATTCCAGTACAACCTAGACATATTCATATGTTTATTCAATAAATATTTATTGAATAGCTCTAATGTGCCAGTCTTTGGTCCAAGGATTGATATGCATTAATAAGCAAATGAAGTAAATGGCCTAGCCCTTAGGGAGCTTTCATTCCAGATTTTGATGAAAATCTAAAATCGGAAAATAATTTGGGTCTAAATTGTGTACGAATCCCAAAAGAAAGAGAGTATGTCATGTTTCCCTTTAACTGTCCAGCTTCTTTGAGGAGACCAGAAGTTAAACACACCCATGGCCTTTGTTCCTGGGATGGTTTTTCTATTTTTTTTTTTTAAGATTTTATTTATTTATTTGTCAGAGAGAGAGCGAGCGAGAGCGAGCACAGGCAGACAGAGTGGCAGGCAGAGTCAGAGGGAGAAGCAGGCTCCCTGTAGAGCAAGGAGCCCGATGTGGGACTCGATCCCATGATGCTGGAATGATGACCTGAGCTGAAGGCAGCTGCTTAGCCAACTGAGCCACCCAGGCGTCCCTGGTTTTTCTATCTTAATAAAACTTCGTTGGTAGAAAATTCCTTCTATCTCAGCTCATTTTGGGTATTTTTAATAGATAGCTTGGAAAAGTACAATTGTGTAGGTCTCTGTTCAAGGTAGCTGAGCTAATAAAACTTATTATTACCGTTGAGTGTGAACCAAATAGTAAGAAAAAAATAAAGACAGTTTTGTTATGCATTTATTGTTTAATGCTGGGCCACTGTTATCTAAACACATATCGAATGGGCACTGTACAAAGAATGCTTCCTGTTTGGTGGAAAAGGTTGATGAGCAAAAAATACATATGCTGCAACATGTCGTTACAAAGGGAAATACAGGAACCCAGAAGCATGAGTGTTCCTTTTTCCCTGGGACAGTGTAGCGAGGACTTGGGGGCAATGTGGGTTGGAAAACTTTGGAGAATAAACGGTGTCTTTCTCTGGGTCTTGATCCCTAAGAGAAGTTTGTCAGCTTGACAAAGGGTGAACTGTTGAGAAATTTCCAGGCCAAACCAGCCGTAGAAGCAAAACACAAAAATATTAATTTAAAACTCGCAACGTCCCTTTGAGGCCAATTTGATGATCTCCATTGTCTAAAAGAGAAAACAGAGACTCAGAGATGAGCTCTCAAGTTTAGACTGCTAGGAGAGGGAGTGCCAGCATTTGAATCCACTTTGGCTGACCCCAAAGCACATTCTTTCTCCACTATATTAATGTGTGTCCCCGTTCATGGAATGAGGACAAAGGTAAACGCATAGATATGTTATAGGTGTGTATAAAACTACAATTTTGCTGTTCAAAAGCTGAACCCTTTTTCAGGTACTGATTCATCATGTAGTTTGACGTGAAAATAAAGTCCGTCCTTAAAACTTCGGATACAAATTGAGGTTGCAATCTTAAATGCCTACAGACTATAAGAGGGGGTAGGTTGGGCCCCAGAGCAAACTTGCTCATTAAAGTACCTTGTGAAGGAGCAGCTGCCATCTAACAGATGACAACTTGTTGTCATGAAGAATGGTAGGCCCAGGGTCATCAGATTCCCAAAGTTTTAAAGAAAAACCAGAAATATATAAATTTTATTTGACATCTCCACCTTTTAAATTTTAGAAATCCAATTTTTTTTTTTTAAAGAAACTGTCTAGACACCAAACCAAATATTTCTGGGATATGTGACTACAGGCCATCTGTTGAAAATATCCAGCTATTTAAATTATGTTAGCAGGTAGTGAAGTATAGGATAAAGATGCAGGCTTGGAGTGAGCTTGGGATCCAGTGTAGGTGTTCAATAAATATTTGTTGACTAGCATTTTATGGACTATCTGAGATGTCTGGGAACGTTCTGTTCTTGTTTTATGTTGAATTAACTCATCTATCTTTGCACTTAAAAGAGGGTCGGTCCTATGCGTCCTGTCTCTTGGACCCCTTTGGTCTCCTGGTCTTTGTGGTGGATGCTCAGTCCTGCACTTTTGACATGACCTCGGGTGACAAATCAGAGTTTTCTGGAAAAGTTCTGCTGTGATCCTTGCCAAGTGTCAGAAGCATGGGAGCCACTCTGGAGTGGGTACGGCAGCAACTGGCCTGTCTCCTGGAGAGGATTTTGTTGCAACTGCCCTTTTGATGGGGTCTATCTCCTGCTGGCTCCAACGCTAACTTCAAAAGAACTATAAATTATAGGAATTATATAAGCATACCATAAATCTTAAGTTTGTGACCTATACCCACAGAGTTGACTCCCAGGAGACAGACCAGCAAGTTACATTGTTTGTGCTGTGGATTTTCAACTAAACAAAAGAAAATGGGCAAGAATTATTGGAAATTATAGAATACATGTAATGTGTTGTTCATGCAAGTTTTATAACCTAAAGACTTTGAGAGGGTTAAGTTTCCAAGGCATCTCTCCGAATGATAGGGGCTTTCCTTGTTGTGTCTGAAACCAGCTACGATTAGATTTGGCTATATAAAGTACATAAACACACAGATATTACGCAGGGCTCTCAGTACTCTCAGTACAGATCCTGCTTTACATATTTAATCTCTACAATAATGAAGTAGTGTCATGGTCCCTTTAGGTTGCCAATAACAAAATGTCACAGACCAAGTATCATGTAGACCACAAAAATTTATTTTTCACCATTGTGGAGGCTGGGAAGTTCAAGATTAAAGTGCCAACATGGTCAGATTCAGGGGAAGGCCCTCTTCCTGGTTCAGAGTCAGCTGCTTCTTTCTCTGTCTTCAGTGCAAGGGGCTAGGGAGCTCTGTGGGATCTCCTGTATGAGAACATGGACCTGGTATATGAGGGCTCCACACTCATGACTGAATCACTCCCCCAATGCTCTTCCTCCAACACCATCACACTGGGTCTTAGGGTTCCAATACATGAATGGGGGAAGGGCAGACATGCATATGATGACAGGTAGATACTATTAATGTCCTTACTTTAAAGAGAAGAATTGAAACAAAGAGTGGTTAAATGACTTGCTCAGGGTTGCAGAGTTAGTAAATTTTAGAAGTAGGACTGAGCATAAGTCATCTGGTTTCCACAGCCATTCCCAATTATGGGTGAATTTTAGCATGTTATTTATTACATTCCTTGACAAAACCAACCTCTCAACCTCTCATACAAACATAACAGTGGGTGACAGTTTTGAATCCTACAAGTTTAAAATAGAAAAAGTACTTAGTGAATAAAGGAGTCCTCACACCAGAGAGTCTGAAGCAATGGCATTCCTTTATTATAATGGGAAGGTGCAAAAAATAGTGGTTGCTGGGACCAGGACTGCCCTGGTTTGAAACCATCTGTGTGGCACACAAGTTACTTAACTCTTGTGAAGAATGACAAATAAAAGTGCCTATTTCAACTTGTACGTATCAACCTAGGGAATATCTTGAGAGTTTTTGAAACAGGGTCAGCACATAGTAAATGCTCAATAAATAATAGCTGTAAGCCATTCAACTGCTTGTTTATTCATAAAATAAATCATGTCTATTCCTCTATTGAACATTACAAGGTCCACAATGTGTCTGGCATTTACCTTGCCCAGTGGAGGGTGCAAATATGCAGAAAGCACAGGGTATATATTCTAGAGAAGAAACAGATGTATGGGGAAAAGCTCTTTTATTCTGTGATAAATGCTGTTGTAGAGGTATACCCAAAGAAATATGGGACCAGTGTGGAAAATATGATTTGTTCCATCTGGAAAGTTGGGGAGAGTTTCACAGTGGAGTGACAAATGAACTAGAACTTGAGGTCTGAATAATGGCTCCCCAGAAATACCAGTCCAGAAATAGCAATGTGGAAACTGTGTCACAGAGGGAATGGTGAGTGGTCAGCATGGACCAAATGTTGGTCTTGCCACTGAATGTGCAACAGATTCATCAGCCTTTCCACCCCAAATATCTCTGGTGGCACCTGGATACACTTAATACACTTAATTTTTCTGAGAAGTTTTAGGTTTACAGTAAAATTGAGAGATACAGAGAGTTTCCATACACTTTCTCTCCTCTGAACATTATACATTTTTAAAACATTCCACAGGTGGTTTTGATACACAGTGTGGATTCAGCATTCTTGGCTAAAATCTAGAATGAGGGAGCTATAGGTTTGGGGGGTGCAGAGAATGGAAGAAAGGGGAGGACCAAGATGAGTGAGGAGACAGGTGAGGTCAAGGTCAAATAACAAATAACAACGTGTCCCATTAGACCCTGCCGAGGAGATTGGAGTTAACCCTGAAGATCATAGTCAGCCATGGAAAGATAGGCAGGAAAGGAAGATATTCTGATTCATGTTTTAGAGAAACAGGCTCGTGGAAGTGACTATAAATTGGAAGAAGGCAAGACTATAAAAATGAGATAGGGGACTGTTAAAAAAGCCCAGGCAAGAGATGATTAGGGTAAAAAGCTGGAGATGGAGGGACCGTGTTTGGCCCATATGAGAGACTGGCAATCTCTCTGGGAAGAGAGATGGGGTGAGTGCTATTTGACATGCCTGTTGGCATGAGAGAGGAGAGAGAGGAAGAGAAGAGAAGAGAGAGTACTTTATTCCTCATAAAACTGGAAAACTGAAAACTCCCTTGTTCTTTGCACAGACCCCCACTCCTTCCCTTTCCCTTCATCTCATGGAGTTCTCACCTCCCTTCATTTTTACCTCAGTCTCCTCTCCTATCTGACCATTCCCTCATTAGACAGAACGGCTATTTCAACCCAAATTCAATAAGACCAGATGAGCTTCTCCAATAGCAACTGACCATCACATTGCCCAAAGAGAGCTGACTGATGAGTTCTCGTCTTCCTTTTCACACTAGGCCAGCCCCAACCAGCCTCTGGTTTGGCTCTCCCTATGAGATGTCACCTCTGGCTGATTGGGGGAAGGGAGGTAGTCAGATGGTGCAGAGCACGGGTACTATAACAGCAGGACTATAGCAGGGCAGGTACCATAAATATGTCTAGTAAAAATGGACATTATAAAGTGATTGATTAAATGGGAGGGAAAAGGACTACAAAGCAAAATATGTTATGTGCTGTAAGAGAGAGATAAATAATCACCATGGCGGTTCAGAGAACAGAGGGGTCAAATCTGGTTGGATTGACCTTCCTTAAAAGTGTTTCAATGAGCAGAAATGTATAAGGAGGGCTGCATTAGTGTTCTGTTGCTGCTGTAATGAATTACCACAAACTCTGTAGCTTAAAATAACAGAAATATGTTTTCCAGCATTTCTGAGTGTCAGAAGTCCCTCGAGAGTCTCACAGGCTATAGTCAAGGTGTGAGCAGGACAGCAGCTCCTTTCTAGGGTCTCTAAGAGAACATGGGTTTCCTTGTGCTCTCCAGGTTCTACAGACTGCCTATTTTCTTGATCTGTTGACCTCTTCTTCCATCTTCAAAGCATCAGTAGTGGATGGAGTTCCTATCACCTCACTCTGATCTCCTCTTCTGGTGCTCTCTTCCACATTTAAAGGCCCCTCTGGATAATCTGGTATAATCTGTCTATTTTAATGTTGCCCTTCATTTCCCTTTTTCATATAATGTAACACACAGGTTCAGAGGGTTAGGTATGGAGAACACGAGGTGACAGGCAGACTGGTCTGCCTACCACTAAGGCATTTCAGGAGGACTCAGGAAACGTAGAGAAGCAGGATGGTGAGGGCTCCTCAGAGAAGTGTGGGTGGTCCGGTTTGGAGCTGAGAATTTATGAAGGAAATTAGTAGGTGACAGAGAAAGGCAGCCTGTGGTCACATTGCTTTCAGCCCTTTTCATTTTAGCCATTACATTTGTTGTATAGTTTTATCTCACCATGGTTTTCATTTGCATATCCTGATGGTTAAAGATGCTGAACAAGTTTTCACGTGCTTACTAGCTGGTTGTAAATTTTTGGGGCATGAGAGTTGGGTTCAGATTTGGGGAGCTGTACATGTGGGGGGTATTGCATATTATGCCTCGGGGATGGTATTTTCTTTGTAATTTTAAGTGATGGAGAACTGCTGAGGGTTTGACAGAAAGGGAATGAGATCATAGTACATGCTAGAAAGACAAATTTGATATATCACATGTATAATGGTATAAATGTGTATACATGTAGATAGAGATATGTTTGGGACATGGTGAAGTTGAATGAAATCACTTCAGGTAAGAGGTTATTGAAATTGTCCATGCCTATGGTCTTCCGAATTAGGGTTAGGACAGAGCAAGGCTGTGAACTAGAGATGTGACTCTGAAGACTCCCCAAGGAACTACAGAAAAATTACATCAGGTGGCTATAGATTAATGGTTAAGCTACCATATGGTCAACCTGCCTGGGTTTATGCCAAACATTATAGAAATTTCCTTTAAGAAAAGCTTTTAAAGGGGATAGTCCTGAGCTGTGGTGTCAACTTTGGAGGTAGTTGTCTGAGGATGCACACGGCCAGGGATGGCATCTCAGTGGGGGAGGTGGGGTGAGGGAGAAGACCTCATCCCAGTGCCCTTGGGAGGTTACAGTGGTGGGACCTAATGAGACTATCAAAATTAGGAAAGGGGAGTCAACCCATTAAGCCATATTGAAATATTACAACAAGAGGAGCCAGAGGGGCTCTGGAGAAGCCAGGCAAGGAGCCAAGTGGTTATCAGAGAGCAAAGGAAGGGCAAGAAGCAGCAAGCAAAATGAAGGGAGATGGTTTGATAATTCTGGGGACAGGGCATCAAGGCCTGTGGCAGTTCTTTTATGCGCTCCCAGGGAGTGATTTTCTGTGGCCTTAAAGGGGAAAGAAAGATGGGACCATGATAGCAATTGGTTGGCAAGATATGAGGAGGTTTGCTTAGTTCATGGCCAGACTGAGCAACTCTCTTGACTCTGGCATCTTATAGATTCCATTATATTAATTCTTTCAAATAAATAGGTAGCCAGTGATTTCTAAAGGAAGGGTTGGCGCCCACCTTTCCCTGCCATAGGGTCAGAAAACTCTGTTTGCTAACACTGGATATTTGTAGGGAGAGTATAATCATTTAGTGTAGGCTTTCTTCCTGGAGGGCATTGCCATGTTATTCTGCAGAGGATCTATCACACAGCTGCTGTGGGGGGTCACGCTGTACAATGAGAGTAGAGTTGCATTGACTGTGTGTGCCCCCTCTCGTTTTGGTGCACGGGTTCACTCTCCTTGTCATAATGGTGGCCCATGGAAACAAAATCCAGAAAATATGATACCAGACAGTAGCCAGAGAATTCATTAATAATCCCTTCTCGGTGTATGTCTTAGAAGTAGCATCGTGTTTTAAAAAAACAACCATAAATATGCTTGGGTGACTCAGTTGGTTAAGTTTCTGCCTTCAGCTCAGGTCATGATCCTAGAGTTCTGGGATTGAGCCTCATTTCAGGGTCCCTGCTCAGTGGGGAGTCTGTTTCTCCCTCTCCCTCTACCTGCCCCCTGCTCATGTACTTCCTCTCTCTTGTTTTCTCGCTTTCTCTCAAATAAATAAAATCTTTTATTTTATTTTTTTATTTTTTTTAAAGATTTTATTTATTTATTTGACAGAGAGAAATCACAAGTAGATGGAGAGGCAGGCAGAGAGAGAGAGAGGGAAGCAGGCTCCCTGCTGAGCAGAGAGCCCGATGCGGGCCTCGATCCCAGGACCCTGAGATCATGACCTGAGCCGAAGGCAGCGGCTTAACCCACTGAGCCACCCAGGCGCCCATCAAATAAATAAAATCTTTTAAAAACACACACACATACACACACAAAAAAGGAATAACATCATGTAATAGAGAGAAGGGCCCCTCGTTATCTTTGGAATAAAAGGCCCAGCAACTCATAAAGGCTTCAAATGTGTAATCTCTCCCCCTTTGATTTTCTTATTCTTAAATATGTGGGGTATTTATACAAAGGGGGTCTATATTTGCCATCTCTGTTGTAGGGAAATAGGCCTGCTCATGCCCTCTGGTAAGTGTGGAAACTGGTAGCAGTTTTCTTGAGGTGAATTTGGCAGTATTATTCCAAAGCCTTTCACATGAAATCTGACCCCAAAATTGTACTTTAGGAGCAGACCATATAAGTAATTAAGATGGGCATAAAGTTTTATGTACAAAGATGTGCACCCAAGCATCATGTTTAATAGCAGGACTGAGAAACGACCTAAATGTCCAACAAGAGTTGAACGCTTAAACAAGATTTGGTTAGAACCGCAGAATGGAACTCTATGCAGCCATTAAAAATGATGATGCAGAACAAGTGTTGGCAAACTATAGTCTATGGACCAAATTAACCTACTGTCTATATTTGTAAATACAGCTTGGCAGGAACACGGCTAGGCCTGTTTGTTAATGTTTCATTGATGGTTGCTTGTTGAGCCACAGCAGTAGAGTTCAGTAGTGGTGACAGAGATATTATGACTGTTTTTTACATCTCTTATGGTATTTTCAATATTTATTCAAGTGCTTTCCTTACCCATGGACTGTCAGAATATTTTTGTTTGGTATTGGGACAAAATCTTATGGTGACTTTAGATTGTAAAACGGTATTTACTCAAAAGCCATGATCCCATGGCATACATTAAGTCTTGAATCTTACACTTAAAACTTCTATCTCCTCACTCTACTAGGACCCACTGTAGTCAGGCTGCCTCCAATCAATACTGCGAGGTGTAGCCTTTCTGTCTTCTTTCCTCACTTTTGACTTCCGCCCTTTCTTCCTTATCTCATTCACCCAGAGGAAGTTTGCAAAAGGGTACAGAGCTCAGGGGCGATGGAAGAGAAGCACAGAAACATTCTTATTTGACTTATTTGCTTTTAATAAATGGCCTCACCATCTCTGGGAGGGGCAGACTCACTGACCATTGGGCACTCGTGTGTCTTGTTTCCTTCCAGAGCCCAGGTGGGACTGTACATCCACGATACAGCCAGCCTCTTTTCCACTGGCTTCCAAACCCCTGGCTATGCCCATGGTCCTCCACATACATGGGCTGTGTCAGGGTCCCATGCCGTTTCTAGGTTGTCCTCTTGGGCAGGATTTAAAATGTTTCCAGTACATTTCAGCATGACACACTCTGGGTGTGTAGCTGACCCCAATGTGGCAACAATTCTTTTTGTTTCCCTAGCTGAACAGCTGGACGGTTCATCTCTGCTTTTTAGATTTTCCAGGTGGGTGTCAGACTTTGCTACACTTCACTCACAAAACTCCTGCATAAACCCAGCAAGGCCTGAAGTTTCCTTGAAAAAACTTCCTTGCTGACAAATGTGAGAGGCTCTCCACCTCCCTTTGTGAAAAACAGGGAGATGGTGAGAGCAGCCACGTAGCCCGCTGCAAACGAGTCCTCCTCCAGAATCTCCAACTGCCTGTTCTTTGTGGTAAGTCACATAAACAGGTTTCCTCCTTTGTGGTTCTCCCTGGAGGATGGTCTAATGATGAGTGTTGCCTCTTATCTGTTTTTTCATAACAGACACACACTGCACAAATGGGAGCAAAACATACTTAAAAGTTTCTGTTTCAGTTCTAAAATGTCCTATTCTTTGAGTCTTTTACTGTATATTTTCCCCCTGTGTTCACACCTAGAAAATGGGCTAGAAAATACCGCATAGTGTATAATCGCTATTAGCTTATTTAGCTTGAAAGTTTTGCAAGGCCTCCTGAACCGAGACAGTTTCATTCAGGAACATAGGGCTTGTTATTTTCTTTCTTTCTTACAGCCCAGGATTGTTCCCTCTGACTCTTCCTCCCCCCCACGCTGGCGAACAAAAAGATCCACGTGGACTGAGAAAACCCCACATCCCTCTAACTTACTTATCGCTTGCTTTAAACTCCAGCTAATTACTCGAACAGCACCTTTCACGAAGAAAAGCTGACACAGAAACTGGACAGAGTCTGTGTCTCGAGTGCTCTGAGGGGAGAGCAGTAAGTAAGGTGCTCTGCACAGCTCAATAATTTGCACCGCAGGAAAGCCATACTTCCAAGGGCAGGCAATATGTCTGCAGTATCCTTCTGGCGGAAGGAGGGCCAGGAGCTCATCTTTATGGCTTGAGGCTTGAAAGCTGCTTAACTGGGCGGAACGCCACCTCCTTGCCATCAAAGCTGTCCACCTGGCAGTGAATCTCAATGAGACAGCTGACTGGCTCAGTAGACAAGTTGCCTTGCCAAGGGGATGAGAACTTAACCAGAAGGTCTTTCAGGAAATCTGTTTAGGATGTGGGGGATAAAGAGGAAGAGAAGGAGCAATTCCTCCCCTGAATGAGGCGAACGCGGAGGAATAGCTGTTCCTCCATTCCATGAACCACATTTGAGCTTTTCTGGGCCCTTATGTCATGGCGTTTTACATTCTCGGAGTGCGAGTCTAGATTCTGAAAGTAACATCGCACATGGATCGAGAGCCTTTTGTGAACAGCACACGGAAGGCGGTTCAATTCAAAGAATAAAGCGAAGAGAAGGCCTTCACAATTTTTCACTGGAAAAGAATACAAACAGCAATATTACAGAGAGGACACGAGGCGATTAGTTTTCGAAATGGATAACTGCAGAGTGTCTTGATTGTGACTTTTCACTAAAGGTTAGAACTGTAAATTTAAAAATTGTAACAACTCTCATCTTACCCAGTCCTCGCCAAGGGCCGTACTTGGCACATCCCACGAATGTTCCTCCCAACGTGCTTCGGAACCTGCGGGTGAGGCTTTTCAGCTTCCCCCTGCAGGCAAGAGACATAGGACGCAGAGAGGGTTTGTAAATTACCATGGCCAGAAAGTGAGTAGGGACAGGACAAAGATTTAATCCCCTGTTTCTCCCACTCCAAAGCTCAGAATCTTGTCTATCAGGCTGGTTAGACCAGATTTGCTATAAAAGATAGTGCTTTGTGTCATGTAACGAACAACTAAGGCTGAAGAGAGAGGCTTGTGTGAACACATGTGTGGGATATGAGATCTTCCATCCTCTCCTCTCTCCTGCGGCGAGGTGCAGGAAGGAGTCCGGAGTGAACGAAACCTGAGCACTGTCCTCAGAAAGCCCGATTTTCTACCTCTGTGTTTGGGTTGTGGCAAGATGGATGCTCCTCTGGTTTTGGTAACTATAAAAAATTGTTCATTTTATATATATATATATATCTTGCCTTTTAATACGATGCCTCTCATTCTTTTAAAATTGGGTCAATTTTTTTTTAAAAAATAATAAAGTAAGGTGGAATAGTGTGAAAGCTTCAGATAGTGTCTACAAACAAAGCCTATCCAGGCTAAATGCATATTTGGAAGCGGTATTTGGAAACAGCTTAATGGAGCAGAGCGCAGGCTGGGTTGAACTTCCAGCCTCACTATTTCTGGCTGCGTGTTGGTCGGGCAAGTTATCATACCTAAGCCTCAGTTTTCTCACGTATAAATAAAGGCAATAGAACCTACCTCTTAGGGTTCTGTGAAAAATGCATGGATATTCCATATACGGTGCAAACCATAATACCTTGCCCATGGTGAATACCCAAAAACTCATCAGCCATTAACTGGTTTTATAGATCTGGTGTGCTGTTCTGTTCTTGAAAGTGGAAAACAAAAAATATGCCTTCTATTCTGTGTAGAATGCATAGAATTTCTTCTCATTTACTCCTGTAGTTTCCACTTAGAAACTGTCTTCAAGAAAGAATTTGTTCCACTCACTTCATCTTTAAAAAGTAAATAGAAAAGAATTGGCCCCTTACCCTCCCAAGACTGGGTTAAGTGTTCATTCTGGGTGTCATCACAACACCTTGTTCCGACTGACATGACAGTTATTGCTATTTGCTTGAAAACAGGGGCTCTGTTTTCTCTCTCTATCCCCAGCACCTACTACAGGGTTTGAAACACAGGATCTCTACAGCAAATATCTACTGGGAGAATAAATTCAAATGACAAGGAGATATATATAAAATTATCATACTTTTAAATTAGGAAGGCCATTATCTTTCTTGGGTATTGTTGTAAAATGCAGTGATGATTGTAACATACACCTTCCTGCTAATTCTTTCTTTTCCCATGCTACTAGCAAAGGAGAAGCTATTTAACCCTTTGCTAAATAAAATGCTACATGACGTCATCTTATACCAGGACTTTTCTCAATAGACTTTCATCTGAAAAACATCTTTGTCTACTGAACAAGGTAGAAGCTGGTTTTAAAAGAGAAAACTAGGTGTGTAGTCACCATTAATACCACATATAGGAGTCATCTCTGCAGACATCCGGGATGGTCTCCAGAATTTCTCCACTGATTTCATCTGGAAAAAGCTGCAATAATGGAAATGGTGAATACTTTCATTGAACATTCTTTAATTTTCAAATTAATTCTCAAATTCTCAAGAAGAGGACCACTTAACAGTGGATTCTTGTGCAGTGTGCAGCCCAGATCTCTGGGCCTTGGTGAGCCTTACGAAGCCTGCCCTAGGCTGCAGATGGGTGAGAGAAACAGTCCTGCTCTGAAGGGCAGCAAAATGAGCCAAGGCTTTGTGTCTGCTCCTGACAGGCGCAACAGTTATGCAAACTAAGAACCCAACATTTTACTAAACTGATGCCAAAAATCTTGTCCCACACCAAAACAAATGTTTGAATCTGCAGAGAGCCTATGCAGAATAAAATCAATATGCTATTGTTGGAATTCAAGTCTTTTGATGAAATTGGTGCTTTAAAAATGCCTTGGACGTTTATTTTGAATGAGCCTTATCTAATAGCAAATTGGATATGCATTTTCTCTCTATTAGAGATAGAATTCTTGCAAATGTCCCCTCCCCCTTCCAAAATTCTGTTGGGAAGAAACAGGGAGGGAGCAGCAATAAGCAGTTTTGTCCTGAGCCCTTCCCTAGCAAGTGGGGTGGTTCTTTCATACACTTATTTGAAAGATAAAACAACACAACACAAAACAAAACAAAAAACTACAACTCTGAACAATTAATGAATTTCTGCAAAAGGTGAAACACATGTTTGGACTCTGGACTGAATGGCATCCAAGCCCACGCTCCATCTATTATATTACGTTACTGCTCAGGAAAGGTGAATGTACCCTGGGATCTGATGAAGTCACTCAGATGATCTGATTTCCTCATTCTGTTTATGTGAGGTTTTTAACATATAAGCCATTTCATTGTGGGAAGAGGAAGTGGAGAGTGGTCAAACATTCACTCAGTCTTCTGGTTGAGATTTTTCTCATACTTTTGTGAGTCCTTTTGTTCTAGGGCGCAATAAAGGAACAAAAGAGCAGTCTTCCAGACTGGGTTAGTTTCATACACCTTAGCCCCAGAGAAGGAAAAGAAGGGGATATTTCTCAGTTGTATCTAAAATCACCAGAATATTGCTGTAAAGCCATGGGCCTTTCGACATTGATCTTTGAAATTGATCTTCTTGAATTTTGTTTTTAGAATTGGGTGACAAATCCATTTATCTTATTTTTTGTTTCTTCTTCATGATTAATCAACTTACTCCCTGGTCTCTCTAAGGTTACCTTAGTGCACTGTTTGTAATATCTTGTAAATGGAGATTTTGTGCTTTTTTGCCTCCTCTAATAATCATTTGCTTGGCACAGATGATTTTAGAACACAGTTATACAATGGAAGCTTAAAGTTACAATCCCACTAATTCGTTTGCATTTTTTATTCTGTCAAATTTCACTTACCAAATCAACACACAAATAATACAGCCGTGAAGACACATCTGGAAAGCAAATTCCTTCTAAGGACATTTCATCCCATTGGAGTGAGGATCTGGAGAATAGTCACATCCACCAGAAAGAAAGAGCAGGTGTTGGGTGGTGAAGAGAGGGTGAAGTGAGCCAAGTTTAAATTGGACAAGGAAGCCCCACCAGGCCCAGTGGAGCTGGAACTGAGCGTTCCAGGCAGGTGATGGTCAGAGATGTCTAATATAAGTAAAGTTGTAGACAAAGCATGCCTAATAAGTTCACATTATGTTTCAAATGATTTATTTATTTAATTAATTTATTTTTTAAATTTTGGGGTGATGTAGGGATCTAACTTTATTTTCTTCCAGAAGGAGAGCCAATACTCTTAAAGCCATTGATGATATACTGAGTCTTTACCCCACAAATTGAAAAGCCACTTTATCATGTAATGAAGTATACTTCAATTAGCTTTTGACTCTCTTCCCTCACCTTGATTTATGTGTCTGCTCCTGGGCCAGAATCTCATTTTCTGATCACATTAGCTTACTTCATTTATATGTATGTATGTATATGTATGTGTGTGTGTATGTATGTGTACACACACACACACACACACACACACATATATATATATATATATAAATTGATACTTATGGAGCATCTGCAGTGCTTCTGGCATGTGTGGGTCCTGGGGGGAAAAACACAGACAACAACCCTTCCCTCTGGAATCTTACATTCTAAAAGTTATAGAGTTCCATATAGAAAGCGTCCCTTCTCTCAATATTGTTATTTTTCATACATTTACTTTACCATCAAACCTCTAAAGCACTTTTTCTAGTTCTTAGAAAAACAACCTAATGGACTTTTGATTGGAATTCATTAAAATTCTACATCGGTATGAAAGGAATAGGTTTATTATAAAGTGTTTGGGGGATATTGAGGCACAACATGCCCTTCAATTTATTCATTTTGTATCCGATCACATTATTAAGTTTTTCTTGGGCATTTGAGTTACCAGGAATGCAATTGTAACATATGTATATAATACCCTTGTCTCTTTTCTACTCTTCATATCACTTTTTTTATTATTTTATTATCTTAGACTCTCTCAAACGACATTATTTCAATTATCATCACTGGTTTCCTTTTTAGTATGATGTTTGCTATGGTGTTGAATGAGCAGTCTCTATAGGTCTTTGTTTTTAAGCTGGAATTTCTATTTCTAAATTTAAATTGGTGGCTATTTTGAGAGTGGTTTGTTTCTCAGCATTAATTAATGTATTTATGCTTTTAATCTACCTGGTGCCTTAGGCCTGTTATGTTGCTATATTTTTAAGTGTTGAACTATCCCTGCATTCTTGCAATGCTGTCCACTTGGTCATGGGATGCTATTTTTTAATATGTACCTAGATTTCATTTGACAATTTGTACGTTCAATTTAGTTATTGTATGGTATCCATGTTTATGAGTGAAAACTTTTATAGTTTTGTTTCCATTCTCTCTTCATCAGGACTGAGAAGTAAGGTTATGCTGGCTTTGTAAATTGAATTGGGAAGCTTTCCATCTTTTGCTATGGTCAGAAATATTTTGAATAGCATAAGGATTATCTGTTCACTGAAAGTTAGATAGAATTCAGCTGGAAAGCCATCTGGGCCTGGCGCATATTTTAGTGAATAGATAATTTTTGAAGAAGGGTTTGTAGTACAGTGGGAAGAGGATTGTCTTTGTAACCAGAGACTTCTAGTTGACTCTCTGCCTAACCTACTGCTGACAGTGTGAGTTGGATGATGGACTTTTCTTTTCTGTAAGATGGTGATCTATCTAATCGATCTATCTATCAAAATATCTATCTATCCTGGAGGGAAGACTATTTCCTAGGGACATATATTAGCAGAGAAAGTTTAAGAAGCTGTAGTATCTGATGAGTAGGTGCTCAATAAATAGTTCCTTCTTATGAAGGCATTCTCATTGTAATCATTCCTATTTGGCCATATGCATCTGCTTTGGCCCTAAATACATTTATCTGTAAAGATCTGAGTACCAAGTTCTGGGCAGCGTCTCTACGTACTTAGATCGACCCACTAGGTGTTATGCCAAGACTGACCGATCTGCTGGAAGGACCGCTCTGAGGGGGCTCTTCCTTACTCTTTCTGATTGTGACCAAAGTTCAGAACAATCTGATGAGAAGGCATCTGCCCATTTCCAAGCTTTCAATTCACTTTCCCTCCCAAGTATCCAAGGAAACTTTGAATAGCAGAAACCTGCTCTGGGATTTCTGTTCTGTTAAGAGTGGGTCATCTGACAGATAGCTCTTTGGACCAGTCACAAAGCCAAGTTTATTGTTCAAAAGCACTTACTTGGTACATTAGTGATTTATTTCAGGGGCAGATAATAGCCCCATTCATTCGTAGCTAATATTTCATCCTGAAATATTTCAATGCAGAGTGTTTTTTGGATTTTGTTTGTTTGTTTGTTTGTTTTCTCATGCAAAGTACTATACAAAATGTCTAAATGAGCACCTTCTCAATGAATTCAAAGGAAAAGGCAATTGATATTTTTGAAGTTCCAACAGGGAAGAGAAGACTACTAAAGTTGTATCTGTATGATGCTAACTGTCTGAACAATGGAAATGAAAAGGACTATATATAGTAGATCCCATTTGGAGAGATGGAAAATATATATAAGCATACACACTAATAGAGGCATTTCAGTTTTTCTGAGGAATACATTAGAGACCATTTGCTTTACATTTAGAAAGAAGACCTTGGGATTTGTGGGGTTAAGTAAGGAAAGAGAGAGATTTGCATTTCATTTTATATCATTTTGACAGAATTTTTATCATGAATTAAAAAAAAATTTTGATTTCTCTTACTCAATGTATGTTTTATTAAATGGCAGAACTAACCTTCCCCTACCAGCTAAATTGACTCTTATTTATTGGCATTATAGAATTAAAGGCTTAAATCTAGTTACAGTCCATATTTGTTTGAATTCCCTTGTTCCCTCATTTGAGTACCAAGTCTATCTGAGTTCCATTTGTCCTTCATACGGCATTAGGGCCTCCAAGGAAAATTTACTACAAGTCTGGCCCAGAAAACATTTCTGGAACTTAAGCTTTGTTTGAGGGTGTTTTTGAAAAGGAAATTTGCCATCATCAAATACAGTTTCTTGAGCCCACACAGAGTGTGTGGCATGGGTCCAATCGTTCCTTTCTGGTTCCTTTGAGATTTGTTTATTACTTTGAAAATCAGAATTTCCATAAAACAGCATCAGACTTCCTTGCCTCATAGCTCAATAGAATGGCTGAGCAAAGAGATTTAACTTCGTTTTGAGGGTTGGTTTTGCCACATGTATTAACAACGATAAAAGAACAAACCAGAGCAAAACAACTGTGACCGAACCAGCACACGGCACAGGAAACGAGGCTTCATTTTATTTCTTATGCAACCTTTAGGGTCAACATGATGTTGTTGGGTTTTGCTGGGCTGACTCAGGCCTGTTCAGATGTTTGGGTGCAGAGTTAACATTGAAATAATCATCCTTGAGGGGGTGGATTAAGAGTGAGTTATAAAGCATGACGTTGTTGACAGCTAAAGCAAATTGTCTTTCAGTTCAAGAACAAAAGCCTTTGCTACTGGGACAGGCTTTGAGTTTCAGGGCCCTTCCTGCATGCTGTTGCTCCTGGCATCCGGGTTCTCTGGGTTGTTCACCTTTGGCCACAGGAGCCACACTCACTAACCACCTCTTTATTGTTGAGAATCTAGTAATAATTTGCACGTACCACCAAGAAAGGGCTAACTTCCCAGATAATTTTATTTGGCCTGTAAATTCTTACCTTTCTTTCCTTCCCCTCTCCCCCGCTGCCCTCACTTCCCCTCCCCAACCCCTTCCCTTCTCCCTCCCTCCACCCCCCCCCACCTGCTGTTTTGAAATGCAGACTTTGAAGATCTGGGTAGGAATGTCACCAGGTTTTCCCTTGCTGAATAAACTAATAATAAACTAATAAATGAAATGAGAAAATAAGATCAATGTTCTATAAAGCCGTTCTAAATGCTGTTCATCAGTGTTGCCTTTCAACTATCTGTTGCTTATTAAACAATGCCAGCTTACCTGGCACGTGGCACGTCACACTTCCTGACCTTCCCGTGGTGGGTTGGGGTCATGGGACTAGTTCTGGCCGGTGAATGGTAAGAGAAGTGTTATACATGATTTCTGGGGCATTAGTTGCCCATGTAAGAGTGCCCATGTAAGAGCTCTCTTTTCTTTCTCACACTGTAGTTGGCCACATGGGAGATGGCTGCTTTGTCAGGCTTTTTTTTTTTTTTTTTCTTTAATATTTTATTTATTTACAAGAGAGAGAGGACATAAGCAGGGTGGAGGGGCAGAGCAAGGGGGAGAAGCAGACTCTCCGTTGAGCAGAGAGCCTGACCCAGGACTGGATCCTAGGACCCTGGGATCATGACCTGAATCCAAGGCAGACGCTTAACTGATGGAGCCACCCAGCGCCCACACTTTGTCAGTCTTAATCTTTAAGTGATGACCACTCCTGCCACTCCATGAAAAATACGTAACGTGTTTTTTCCAGCCGCTGGAATTAGCGAGGTGGGGGCCTATTTATTACTAGCGCCTATGTGTTACAGCACAGGTGAGCCTACCTGACCCTCTACAATGGCTAATGGGTGTTGCTATAAATGTCAGCTGTAGTTTCTTAGAAATGACCAATTTATTTTGATATTTTTTCCTACTCATAAAAATATTTAAATGTCTTTTAATGTCCTTGTTTGAAACAAAAAGTTGGCACTTCTATGGCAGTTCCCTTTCTTTGTTGTTGTCATCACTGTATTTTAATTTTACCAATATATGAAATCTGAAAGTCTGGGAACCACTGCTTTAAGCCGTCTCCCATGGCCCAGTAAAAGAGTGTAAAGACATTCCAAAGCTTTCTAAGGTGGTCCATTAGATTCAAATCCTTCTCTAATACATGTAATTGGGATGTACACATACCTAGGCTTATCCCACTGTCTATGGTTATACAAAGACTCAGGTTTTGATATCTATTTCTTTTGAGACTTCCTGCATTTCACTTCTTATCACCTGCGCAGTTCATTCAATGGTTTTGCCAAACATGCTAAACCAGGTGGCAGCTTAATGCATCTTCCCAGGGACAGCACGATTTTCAAATGATGGGAGCCATATTGGAGATTTAAAAAAAAACAAAACAAAACAAAAACAAAAACAAAACTTGTTTAGCAATGCAAGATATAGAGGGTAACTGCCTGTGTATTTACTCACAGGGACTTCAGTTTGAGGAAGGCAGAGACATTTTTCTCTCCATTGTTTACTGGTAACTTCAGGGCTTCGAGGAGTATCTGGCACATAAGTGGAGCTCAGTAAATATTTGCTGAATAATCTAATAAAATCTATATAATTCATGCGTGAATGATTCACTCAGTTTTGAAAGGGAAAACTCCCCTTACTGCTTGCTTTTCCAGTTGTTGAGTCATGTGGGAGGTTTGGGACTCAAGGTCTTCGATCCTATGACCAAGTGTACAATTATGACAACGCTACAGGAACAGGTTAATTTCCTACTTTCGGAATGGGTTTTCCTTTTATCTCATTCACCCAGTCAGACAGGATCATCCCCTCTGCTGTCTTATGGATATTTCAAAACCGCAGGTATGTGTGTGGTTTTTAAAACCTGAAAGCACAAAGCCACGTATACTTTTAAAAAATATTATTGTTTTCCTTTCCATTGTTAAAAGTTGAAACTATTCACGTATTTACCCTAGGGACAGTCGTGCATGACGGAGGTATGTGCGGTGGAAATTCTTTCCTTGTCCCTGATGCTGTCACCCACGCTGTTTGGGCCCAAGTACAGTTCTTTGTTCACACAGAGAAGGAGGGCTCACCCTGTCTGAAGACACAAAGAGTTCGAATTTGCCAGGGTTGATAGCTTATAGGTACACACACCTTAGCTCGGCTTGTCTGAAAGTCATAGGTCTTGCCTGGTCTGTGTGTCCACAACTTGGATGTAGCCTATGCTGAGTTTGAAAATGATTATTTGGAAACTGTAGCTTCATCTGCGTAAAAGTTCATGCCCCAGATTTGCAAAACGGCGGTAATATTTGGGTAGTAGAATTTTTTTGCGGGGGGAGGAGTGCAGTAGAAGGGCTTTTTAACTTTGTCAGCCCATCCGTAACACCTACTCGCTGTACTATTTTCTCAGCCCTGCGGTGGAGAGCAGCAAGCCACTCAGAGTCCTCATGGTTGTATCACTCTTCTCAAACTGGCAAGAAGAATAAACAGAGTTTTAAAATGGAGTGAGAAATTAACTCATTTTTAAAAGGATTAAGTATATTTCTCAGTCCCTTGTAGAGAATTTAGCAGAGTTCTGAAATGCAGACCATGTCTCCAGTGCTCACTTGCCAGGTCTCCACTGTGTCATTAAATAACTAAGTTTAGAAATGCAAATTTTTTTTTCCCCGAAATGAATTACGTTCCCATGTGTAAATGCATAAAGACTATGTGTCTGACTTGTGGAACGTGCAAACTCACAGCCATAGTCCCACATCCTTGCAGATAGCACCAGCAAGGAGGATTTCCTGTTTTCGTATTTTTAGGTGACTCTAAGAAACCTGGGGGTATTTAGATTGATGAATGATGTGCCTGACTCTGGGCTTCTGCCTGCCCGGCTCCAGAGTTTATCTGCTTTCTGTTTGTTTTCTGTGCTCCTATTAGGTTGTTGTTAGTTACATTCTGATGTTTGTAGTTTGGGGAAATCTGTATCTTTGTTATTTATGTTATCAATAATGTGACCTGGGCCTTCTTCAGCAATGTTCCAACTGTTCCCAGGTCCTCAATCACTAATTATGCAGATGAACAGATTGTGGAAACTCTTTCCTTATGGCTGCATTCTGGAGGAGTTGTTTTTATTAAATTGCCGGTGTCTTGAATTATAATTAGGTACTGGCCCATATTTATAGCTTTTCTCATCTCTCCCTCTCTTCCCCTCACTTTCCTCTTTCCCCTTATCTTCTCCTTTGTTACTTATTACAGGACGAAAACTTTATCACAAGAGAAAGAGCAAGAGAAGCCTCAAGTCATTAGCTCAGGAGTCAGCCTTGCTTAACAGGAGACGACAGGGCGGTGTGTCAGTTATCAGGAGGTTCTGTTTCTTGCAGAAAGTCATTAGGATGTGGAGCCGCCTGCCAGATAGAATAGGAGAAGCTGGAGAGCTTAACAAGTTCAAGGGCAGGGAAGGGACTCATTGACAGCCTTGCAACGCAGCCTGGCCAGTCCGCTAAGAAAGGAAATGTAACAGTGGTCAGAGAAAACTGAAGAAGAAATATGAGGACCAGGGAGACATTCCATCTACCCTAGTCATCCAAATCCTTACCTGGTTCATCTACTTGCTCCTTGTGCAGATTATACTGATCTTAATAACTGAAGCTACTAAGTAAGCTACTAAGTACTCACGGCGTGTTCTCCACTAGAATGGAGGTATGAAACATGACCTTCCCCAGGAGCAGTGTGCCTGAAAGGACTTAGGGCTTTTGCTTGAATGAAGCATAGATAATGCAAGCGAATTATGATTTTGTTTAAAAACATACAGACACTCACACACAGACACACACAGAGTTTCTGAGTCATGAATAAGTGTAGAGGTTGTGCTGGAGAAGAAAATGTTTGCAGTCCCAGATACTTAGAAAAAAGTCCATCTTGGTGTTCTTATAGCCTAGTTTTAGTTTTTATTTTTCGTTCTAAAAAAGATATGTGATTTCCCTTCCACTTCTCTAGTTTTGTTAAACAAAGGAATGTTATAGCAGAGGTAAGTCTAGATAAGCACTGGGCCTTATATAATTATGGGGGGAAATATTTACATAGCAGCAAACATGTAGGAGTCTACCATCATCTTGACGCAGGATCTACCATCATCTTGACACATCTGTGTATGTCAGGGAAGAGTCAGGAGAACTTTCTGTAAGTCTTAGTATGAATTTTCCAGCACTTGGAAGATAACTAAAGGCTACAAGCAGTGTTTATGAAATTATATGGAAAGAAACTCATGCCAAACAAGCCTGTTTCCTCGTATTATTAGAGAAAGTAAAGCATACGATATACCTATATAGGAATAATGCTTTTTTATACTACTATTTTGCAAACGTAAGATTCCACCCGAGTCTGAAAGAAATTCAGCCTCTGTGAGAATGTTAATAAAAAAGAAAATTAGGTTTACCCATAGGTAACTTATATCCAATGTTATAAATAAATAATAAACTCAGAAAACAAGGGAGCCAGAGGGGACCAGAGTTTATTGATTCCAATCTAACTAACCGTCTACTACACTGTAGTAGACCTCCATAATTCCCAGAGACAAGATGGCTCCCCCTGTCTTTCAAGATTTCCAGAGAAGAAGGCCCACAAGAGTATGTGGTGAACTGGTCCAGAGATTCATACCTCCAGTACCACAATCTCCATATACGGGTTTGGTGTTTCCAGGGGCTGCTGTCTGTTTTTTCTTTTTTAAAGCAAATACTTGTCTAGTTATTTTATTTTTTTAAAAAAACTTATTTTTTAAAAAGAGAGCACAAGCGTGGGCTGGGGGTGCACAGGGTGAGGAGAGAGACTCCCAAGGAGACTCTGTGCAGAACACTGAGCCTGAAGCCAGACTCAGTCTCATGACCCTGGGATCATGACTTGAGCTGAAATCAAGAGTCAGATACTTAACTGACTGAGCCACCCAGATGTCCCAGCAAACGTTTATTTAAAAATAACTTTAGATTTTCATAAACATTTTGAAGATAATACAGAGTCCCCACACACGCTGTACCCAGTTTCCCATATTAGTAACATTCACAATATTGCAGTATGCTTCCAATTAATGAACTAATGTTGATATATTATTTTTAACTAAAGTTCATACTTTATTCAGAGTTCCTTAGTCTTTAACTAGTGGTTTTTTTTTCTCCCCACGACCCCATCCAGGGGACTATATTGCATTAACTGTTATATCATCTTGTGCTCTTCCGGTCTGTGACAGTTTCTCAGGCTTTCTTTGTTTTCGATGACCTTGAGTTGAGGTGTAGAGTAGTACTGATCACGTATTTTGTGAAATGTCCCTCAGCTGGAAAGTATCTGATGTTTCTTTCATGATTAAAGGTAGCTGGGTTATGGGTTAACTTGTGGTTAAGTGTCATTAACCATTAACCATTGCGATTAAGTGCTATTCTCACCACATCCTATCAAGTGTATCAGCAGATACACTTATTACTGTTGACCATCACCTGACTGAGGTAGTGTTGGTCAGGGTCTCTATGGTCAGTTACTCTCCTCCCCCTTGACCCTTATACTGTTCTCTTTGGAGGAAGTCCCCAGGCACCATTTACACTTAGTGTGGAGTACTATGTTCCATCTCCCTGAGAGTGGACTGGTAATATAAATTATTTGGAATGCTATTTTTTAGGACAGTTCTTCTAGAAAGTTTCTTATTTCTTTAATGTTCTATTTTGTCACCTAAATTTACTGAACTGGGCTACATATCTTATTTCTAGAAAATATGATTTTTTCATTTAAAAATTGGACCTAACTAGGTATTTTTCCACTTAGAAATTTGAAATACAGTAATTTAAAAAGGCACTGAATAAAGGAAAGAATCCTTCAGTACAATCCACTAAATCAATTTAACCATTTTAATTATGTTTTGTTTTCAAGTAGTGGCGTAATTATTTTCTCTCAACTATGGTTGTCCTAGGTCATTTCAAAGGTATCTAATCTTATCTATGCCAATGTGTACTCAGCTGTTGTTTAGAATGAGGATGTTAATAACTTCTTTAACACACTGTGGCTGCTTACTCTGATCACTAACGAGTCTGTTCACAGCTTCCCCTAGTTCTTCCCTACCTATAACACCTCTCTTGTTTTGCCCCACACTCCTACCACCCGAGTCTATTATTTTCTTCTCTCAAACTTAAAAACATAAGGAAAATAAACATACTCAGTTATGTCATTTTGGGTGCCAAGACTAATTTTATCACTTGAGTTTAGAGTTCCTGGCTTAAGAACAGAAAAGAGATTTCATTTCATGTACCTACTTCAGTGAATTATTAGAAGCTACCTAAAGAGCTATATGGAGGATTCCGAGGAACTGGACTCATAGGAGAGGAATTATAAGACTGATAAGCTATGGGCATGGGAGAGAGAAAATGTGGAAGGCTACCTCTAGATGAGACCTTTATACCATCAGATATTAAGACCTCATTAAATAGATCACAATCTATCCCAATTGTTTTAAAGACTTATTAATGGATGGCTTGATTCCTTTATTCCAACAATTTATCTTATTATTCATCAGGGAAAATCTAGTAACCATTTTCCAATGCATAGCTTAGCAACATATTTGTCTGTGGAAAGAAATTTGACTTAATTATCATTACATATGGGAAGATAATAATTAAAGAAGACAGGAAGACTTTTCCATTAGAAGTGAATTTCTAGTTTGAGTTAGACTTTCCCATCCAGACTAAAATGTGGAATGGAAATATGGTAGAGAGGAATCTGATATTCAGAGCAAGGAGTCAACCTTCAGAGCGGTGGGAAGATATAAGATCAAAAAAACTGTTTTCTTTTCCCTTCCTCCAGAAACTGGCCCCAACCATCCCTGGCTAAAAGTATTAATGAAAACTTTTCAAATTTTAAAATTATTTATCATAAACATGAAATAATCCTCAATTAAGTTTTTTTTTTTAACTAATACTCAATGAACCAGCCCTGTTCAGTTATAAACTTCACATGCGTGCCAGCACCACGTGTTTGAGGTGTCTGGGAAGTTTCTGCTATACCACAATCTCTAGTTAGCTCAAATTATAGTGTCTGAAATTTCTCCTTATGTACTCCTGTGGAGAGTTCCTTGTACAGAAGTTTTGTCAAATGTAAATTTAACCAGGAGGGGTAATACATAAAATAAATTCACCATAAAATATGGCAATTACTTTTGTTCTTAGAAGAAAGAGTGTAAGTTAAGCTGAAGAATACTATAAATATGAGATGGAAATGGCAAGGTTAAAACAGAGAACTAAATTTTGGGAGAGCTGTTAAAAAACTCTCTGGCCTCTTAGCAACAATAACAAATTTCAGTACTTCCCACATTCTTCCTAGGGCTGGAGATGAACAGCCTAATATAATATGTTATACCAGACTTAAAAATATTTAATGTTCCAAAATAATTTGTCAGAAGAATGAAGAAATTTATTTTAAAATTTGCAGATAATGGAAACTGAAAAGGGTTGCCAGCACTATGGAGTTCAGAATTGAGATGCAAAACAAAATCATCTTATCTCACTGGACACATAATCCAAACCAATGGGAAGAAATTTGATTAGCTACTAGTGTGAGCATATTTTACTAGGGAGAACAGAACAATATAATAGACATATTTATCAAAAGGTACATACTCTGGGTGCCTGGGTGGCTCAGTGGGTTAAAGCCTCTGCTTTCCACTCAGGTCCTGAGAGGTCAAGCGCCAGGGCAGGCGCCAGGGCAGGCTCTGTGCCCAGCAGGGGGCCTGCTTCCTCCTCTCTCTCTGCCTGCCTCTCTGCCTACTTGTGATCTCTGTCTGTCGAATAAATAAATAAAATCTTAAAAAAAAAAAGGCACATACACAAATTGGGCATCATGTATATTCTTAATAGTGAAAAAACTCAAATATCCATGTGCAATAGAAGGTATAAATAAATCATGACATTCATATGGGATACTATACAGAAAATGCTACATAGGAAGTATAGAAATCTATAACAACATGGATGATTCTCAGAAATGCAACACTGAGTGATTATAAAAAATCTATTCACCAAATAGATCATACTGCATGATTCTATATACGTAAAGTTTAGAACAGGCAAAACAAATCTCCATTTAAGAAGTCACAGGAGAAAGGTTAACCTTGGGCAGAATGGAGGTGAGTAAGTGACAAAAATTACATGAAGAGGTTTCTGTGGGTCTGGAGTGGCCTGTTTCTTGATCGAGGTGCTAGTTACACAGTGATATTCACTTTGTAAAAATTTATTATGTGATAAATTTATGGCTGTGTACTTTTCTGTATGAGTGTTATTTTTTAATGAAGTTTTTGAAAAAAAATTAGATAAATAATCAGCAAGGCAAATGTGGCTCCTGTGTAAACAACCAAAAGGTTAGAAAAATTTAAATTACATTTATAATTCAGCTCTCCTAGGACCCTTTTGTCCACTCTGTAGCCAGTCTTCCTTAACATCAGTGAATTTTTATAAAAAAGATAGCGTTAGGTTTTTTGAAGTAAAAAAAAGGTTATCTGCCTCTGTTATCTGCAACACTATCTTCTAAAGTATATCATCTTCTTTGCTTCTAATGGTTTTACTCTGTAGCTTGGAAACTTCATAGAGAGGGGAATGTGGGGCTTGAGGGTCTTGTTCTAGAAAGAAACAAGACCATCCTGATGGCTGAGTGTTTCCTTTAGTTGATGGAGGTGCATCATGTCGTGGATGTGAGGAATGAAATAAGCACTTTGTTATTTTAGCTGTCATCTGAACATGACAGAAACTTTGTGTTCTCAGCCTCAGACAAACTTGGCTATAAATTGTGTTCATTGGAGGATGAAAAATTACTTATCAAAATGTGATAGGGCTCATGGGAGAAAGAAGAAATACCTTTATATGGTTGGGCTTGGTGCATGATGACAAAATTCCAATTTACAGTGCCAAGGGGTTTAGGCAACTCTGGGATGATCCAGTGGTTCCACCTCTGAGGGAACCATGCTAGAGAATAGAGCAGGACATGTGTGTTCAGATAGATGGGAAGTCCATAAGTTGGGCTAATGTTTGTGACCCCTTCAGTCTTCAAAGATAGAATGACAAATGTACAGACGCTGTTGGAAGAAGACCTAGGTAAGGTTGAGTTTCAAATCTTTGGGGATATTAGTTGAGTTTATAATTTAAAAAATGTGAGTGTGTGCTGGGTGGGAAAACATGTGGAACGGTATGGTGGTCCTCTGTAGTGGTGACTAGCATACCCTTTGCTTCCTAGTTCCGTAACTTAACTAGTTGAGTATCCTGGAGCACATCACTTAACCTCTTGGAACATGTCCTCACTCCCCAGAAAAAGAGATTGCAACACCTATCTTATAGGGTTGTTTGAGATTTAAAGATGATACTGTATATAAAGTATTTAGAAAGAAAACTGGCAGAAGCTCAATGCTGAGTACATTTTAGCCATTTTTATTCCTAGCATTGGACAACCTCAGGCAGACATATCAGATACCCACATTGGCAGCAAGAAGAATTCCAGGCTCTACTGATTAGGGAGGATGGGATCTCTAAAATAATGCTCAGGCTTGGACTGAGCACAGGGTAGGACTGAGTTTAAGTGTTGAACATTTTTAGCATCTGCCCCTGGGTGGGGCTGGGTCAGAAAGGGCCTGAGTGTAGAGACAAGACACGTGATTTGTCTCCATAGTCTTTGTCTCTTACATATTTGTAGATATGTATGTGATAAGTTTTCCAAAGAGATTATTCCCTGTTGAATTTTGGCTGATTTTTATTTTTTTTCTCCTAATATTTAAATAATACAGTTATACAAAATTTCTCTCAAGAATCTTATTGAAGATATTTAATTTCCTTCTACTTCAGCCCATAAAAGGCCATCCAAATTCTCTTATAATTTATTTCTTTTTCTGAAAACTTACAACATTTGTTATTTCCAGAGGGTGCATTATCTCTAACCCATTCACTCATATTTTGGAACCAATATTTATACACTCCTCTATCCTTCACCCCCATTTCCTTACCCTGTAAATTCTCATCCCTATATTTATTTAGAAAATGAATGTTTTTCCCAGTGCTCTAACCAGCAGGTCAGCAACTGGAGTATTGTAAACTTGTGACTAAATCTGCCTTCTCGGATTTGCATGATTATATTCAAGACCCAAAATATTCTTTTCTTCAATGTGTAGAGTATTCCCCTCTCCTGTGCTTACTGTCTGGGAAAGTGTGGAGTAGTTTTGCCTTAACAATTCTCTAAAAGCTTAATCAGCTCTGCTCTTTGCAGTGTTTCTGTGATCAGAACTGGTAGCCTTTGGCTGTGAGTCATTTCTACCTTATAGAAGAGCAGAGTCTTGTTGGAGGTGTATATGATTTCTTTTCTGTGTGGGCTTGGGAATTTATGTTCCTTGGCATATAAAAGGGGGAAGAATCTGATTCATTGTTTCCCCAACGATCAAGATATTGTTGAAAACCTTGGGATGGGCCAATTTGCTTTTGCTGTGTACAGAGGGAAGTTTACCCCCCAGGTTATTTACAAGGAGTTATAAAATCCAATCTTCAGAATCTTCTCCCCAGTAAATCATCATCATTCAGATATTTGCATGCCATTTCACATACATTTAATGACAAACTATGTTATTTCTATAAAATCATCCAAAATTCCTAACTCCAGGGAGGCGAAACAATTAATGAGACAATTGTGTTCAATTTCACTGTCTGGTCAGAGCCAAAAAAAAAAAAAAAAAAAAAAGTTGTGGCACACAAAGAGATCTAGGCAACACTGTGCCATTTCTCCTGGGCTGGTTTTTCTTACTCTTTCCATGGACACTTATTACCGGCTTGGGTTAAAAAGTCCTGAAGATAAACGATAGTAGCAACAGTTCTGTCTGTTTCTATATCTACATGGATGTTGGTATTAACTTATTTATGTTGCAACTCTTTTTTAGCATTTAATTTCATCACCTATAACTTAATTGTGTTCATTTCTAGTAGTTCTCCCCATGATACAACTTCAAGTCGCAGCTTTAATATTTCTTAGATGTCTGACATTAGCAAATAATTTAAATTCCTTTGCTTCCATTTCCTAATCTGTAATTTGGTGACAATGCCTTACGGTCTTTTTATGAAGATTAATTATAAAAAAAAATATGAGGAAAAGTGTCTGACAATGGAATAGGCAACTCAAAAATTTCTCATCTTCTTTTTCTACCTCTTACTGTACCTTATTCTACCTTGTGGAATAAAAGCATCCACTTTTTATCCAAGCCATACCTCAATAATTTCAGAACATCTGGCTAAAAAGTGAAAATGCAAGCAATCATCCAGGTGTTTGGCCCACATGATGACAGATATCAAACACTTAGAGCCATCTGGGTGATTGGCATATTTTTTTTTTCCACTTTTATCCAGGTGTATGTGGATACAGCCTTGGCCCAAGGAAAAAAATCAGGAGTTTTGCTTAAATTCTAGGCTAATACCATTTTTAAGTGCTACTCTTTGGATATGTTTTGTTTCATTTGAAATACATCTTGTTCAAGTCATTTTTGAGAATAAAAGCATTATTTATCTTCTGGAATTTAGGAATTAAAGGAGAAGAAGCAGAAGTGACCCCATAGATTTCAAACCCTCATGTTTCTAACTAAAAGAATTAAGGACAAGAAAAGCTAAAGCTAAATAATGATTCCAGACGTGAAGTTAGACAGTAACAACGCTCAGACAAGAACAGTCTCTTGACCTTCAGCTGAAAAGTCCATTTCACCTGTTGCCTGTCTTCTTTCATTCAAGGCCTATTTGGTTTTCCCTATATGCACGCGGCACCATATACACACAACTTGTATGTGCATAAACACACATAAATAATACCACTTTTCTTCCTAACAGTCATGTTACTCTGCCATGATCTTCTCTCAAGTATTTTCTCAACTTTCACTGCTAAATCAGAGACAATAAACCAAGCTTTAGCACACATGGTAGCATGGGCGTCCAGTAACCATGCTTCAACATCTGCCATCCAGGGCATCCCTTAAATATTGAGATCTGTTATCCTTTGCGCAGCTGATGCAATTTTCCTCAGTCACAGGGATGAAGCTTGGATAACATTTCTGGCTCTGAGAAATTCCCAAGTCACAAAGAAATGATTCCATTGACCTAGCAGCTTTGCACTCCCAATACAACATGTTCCTCAGCAGCTTCCCAGGGGAGAGAGTAACGTGAGAGTTTTCAAGAGTGCCGAAAGCCTCCCCTCTAATCATCCATGTGGATTCTGCTAGCATTCCAAGTCATCCCAGACAATCCCAAGGAAAAACTTGGGGGATTCACTGAGGGTTTCTAAACATTTTTTTTCTGCCTGAAGACACTAACAATAAGCAGCTTCACATAATAACATTGCTGTTTGTACATGAACATAACTTATCAACGGCCGTTTCTGCCACAAAACAATTATACAGCTCAAAGAAGTTCTCCTTGAAAAAGTCCCAACAGGGAATGTTTTTCCTTTTTTGTTTTGTTTTGTTTTGTTTTGTTTTGTTTTGGGACTTTTTTAAAGGACGGAAGTAAAAAGACTGGCATATTTGGTGGTTGTTACTTTAAGATCTTCTGTTAAATTCATGTCTAAAAGCAGAGGTGGGTAGCTGGTCTTTAGGGAAAGAAGACCATTCCTGATGAGTAGATTTGTTGGTAATATGACCAGCTGTAAAATAGTCTGGAATACAGGAGTCACCAACTTTCAAAGGTTACAGGGGGTGATTGTGTTCTAGCTATTGGTGGGATCTTCAGCCACCAAGACAGGACTAGCAGCCTGGCTAGCAGCCTTAGCTCAGTAGAAAACACCCTAAACTTGAAGTGAAACCAGTAGTGTGCTAAACCCAGCACACAGCAGCTTGTAAGAGTCTAATGCTAAGCTTTGTGAAACTAGATGTTATTTTGGTAGATTAAAATTGACCATCGTGGGAGTACTTATGTGATGGAAATTGGCCCTCGCTGCAGATCATGGCTTTTGTTTCCCATAGAGCTGGTTCTTAAACCTGTACTTAGACATTACTGAGACAAACCTGAACTGAAATTTCTCACTCTGCCACCTATGGCATAGGAAATTTGGAAAGCCAACAACACTCTGAAACTTGGTGTCCTGATATGTATTTTTATTTTTTTTATTAACATATAATATATTGTTTATTTCAGGGGTACAGGTCTAGGATTTATCAGTCTTACACAATTCACAGCACTCCTTAACACATACCCTCCCCCAGTCAACTCTCCAGCCCCCTCCCCTCTAGCAACCCTCAGTTTATTTCTTGAGATTAAGAGTCTCTTATGGTTTGTCTCCCTCTCTGGTTTCATCTTGTTTCATTTTTCCTGCCGTTTCCCTATGATCCTCTGTCTTGTTTCTTAAATTTCTCATATCATTGAGATGGTATGGTAATTGTCTTTCTCTGATGGACTTATTTTGCTTAGCATGATACCCTCTAGTTCCATCCATGTCATTGCAAATGGCAAGATTTCAGGGGTTTTGATGGCTGCATAGTATTCCGTTGTATATATATATACCACTTCTTTTTTTTTTTTTTTAAGATTTTATTTATTTATTTGACAGACAGAGATCACAAGTAGGCAGAGAGGCAGGCAGAGAGAGAGAGGGAAGCAGGCTCCCGCTGAGCAGAGAGACCGATGTGGGACTGGATCCCAGGACCCTGAGATCATGACCTGAGCCCAAGGCAGCGGCTTAACCCACTGAGCCACCCAGGCGCCCCATACCACTTCTTCTTTATCCATCCATCTGTTGATGGGCATCTAGGCCCTTCCATTGTTAGATTATGGTAGACATTGCTGCTATAAACATTAGGGTGCACGTGCCCCTTTGGATCACACTACATTTGTATCTTTAGGATAAATATCTAGTAGTGCAATAGCTGGGTCAGAGGGTAGCTCTAATTTCAACTTTTTGAGGAAGCCTCCATACTGTTTTCCAGAGTTGCTGCACCAACAGTGTAGAAGGGTTCCCCTTTCTCTGCATCCTCGCCAACACCTGTCATTTCTTGACTGATTAATTTTAGCTATTCTGACTGGTGTGAGGTGATATCTCACTGTGATTTCCTTTTGTATTTCCCTGATGCCAAGTGATGTAGAGTGTTTCTTCATGTGTCTGTTGGCCATTTGGATGTCTTCTTTGCAGAAATGTCTGTTTATGCCTTCTGCCATATTCTTTTTTTTTTTTTTAATCATGAAAAAACTGTATTTAGATTTAGCCAGCTGGACTCAGTTTAGATGATCCCAATTTTGTTGGCAACATCCAAAGCATCATAGTCAGGGGCCAGCCGAACGTATGCCTTCTTCTCTCCATCAGGCCTGATTAAGGTGTTGACCTTGGCTACATCAATGTCATAGAGCTTCTTCACAGCCTGTTTGATCTGGTGCTTGTTGGCCTTGACATCCACAATGAACACAAGTGTATGGTTGTCTTCTATTTTCTTCATGGCTGACTCAGTAGTCAGGGGGAACTTGATGATGGCATAGTGGTCAAGCTTGTTTCCCCTGGGGGCGCTCTTTCCAGGGTAATTGGGTTGCCTTCAGAGATGCAGAGTCTTGGGTCGTCAGAACGTAGGTGATGTGCGGATCTTCTTTTTTTTGTGACTGTGGACGCCTTTCAGCACCGCTTTCTTGGCTTTCAAAGCCTTTGCTTTGGCTTCAGCTTTGGGAGGGGCAGGGGCTTCCTGCTTAGCTTTTGGTGCCATCTTCGTAAAAGGGATTTCCAACGCTCGCTTCCAGGGGCTTCTGCCTTCTGCCATATTCTTGATTGGATTATTTCTTCTTTGGGTATTGAGTTTGATAAATTCTTTCTAGATTTTGGATACTAGCCCTTTATCTGACTTATCATTTGCAAATGTCTTCTCCCATTCTCTCGGTTGTCTTTTGGTTTTGTTGACTATTTCCTTTGCTGTGCAAAAGCTTTTTATCTTGTCGAAGTCCTAAATACTTCATTTTTGTCCTTGCTGCCCTTGCCTTTGGTGATGTTTAGAGGAAGAAGTTGCTGTGGCTGAGCTCAAAGAGGTTGCTTGCTCTCTGTATTCTCCTCAAGGATTTTGATGATTTCCTGTATCACATTGAGGTCTTTCATCGATTTTGAGTCCATTTTTTCAGTGTGGTGTAAGGAAATGGTCCAATTTCATTCTTCTGCATGTGGCTATCCAATTTCCCAACACCATTTGTTAAAGAGACTCTTTTTTCCACTGGATATTCCATTCCATTGGAGCAGAAACAAAGGAGCCATCTTTGTTAATATCCCTTTGAAGGATGTACCAGTAGTTCATGATGGATGAGGAATACTTGTCCAGCCTTTTCTAGACATGCCAAATCATGGATCTTTTCATATTTAGACACATTGATCAAGACTTCTGGGAATATGTGGAAAAATCAAGGCAACACTTCGGAGTTGATGAATTATTGATTTGTACGTTGTGAGTACTACCTCAGAATTCAGTCTTCCCTTCTGCTGTTCAACTATTGCAGTTGATGCCTTTGGGTCTAAGAGTTGTGGTCCAGTGGGATGTCCTTCTAAAAGGCAATGATTTCTATAAGACTCACACCTTGCTGCATTACTATTGAAAATCTCTAATTGTTTAAAAAAAAAAGAAAAGAGAAAATCTCTAATTGTTAGAAGAGGGGACAGAAATTAATATTCCTTCATGGTTAGCTATCTTATATTATTATAATTATAAATATATTATACTATATTAATGCTTTTAATATTAATAATAATAGTAATGATTAGAGAAGAATAAAAAAATTGTGATTTTCCATATGTGAAATGTGAAATCCATAGTCATTTGAGACCCAAAGAGAGGTGAAAACATCTGGATGTGGCTGTTCCTTGCAGGATTTTCAATATAGGAGAATCACCTACAATGATAGACAAGAATGCAGGTTGACTTTGAGTGTGCATTGGTATGATCCATATATATTACAGAGCTTTTGTTAAATGTCATTTCTTCACAAAGCATTGTAGCATTTGAAAACTTATAACTGCCTTTAATCATTTGAGGGATAAAATGGAAAATAAAAAATATATATAAAGAAGAAGTAAAGATCCCTTGTAAAATGTGGTAAAAATTCAATAATTGTACTACTTGTGAAGTGGTATAGTGATATTTGAAGGTAGTCTTGGATTAGTTGTAAATGCATATTGGAAACTCTGGGAAAATCACTAAAAAACATTAGTTATATGTATATTATAATTGCACATATAAAATATTATAGAATTTCACATATATATAATTAATATGCTGAGAAAGAGAAAATAGGATCACATAAAATGCTCAGTTAAAACCACAAATGGCAGAGAGAGTGTAGAAGACAAAATTAGACTAAAACCAATGACAATAGATAGAAAACAATAACAAATATGGCTGATGACAATCCAACTATATCAAACAGGAGTGCCTAAATATTCCTATTAGAAACCAGAGATGGGGCACCTGGGTGGCTCAGTCGATAAGCATCTGTCTGCCTTTGGCTCAGATCATGATCCCAGGGTTCTGGGATCGAACCCAGCATTGGGCTCCCTGCTCTGCAGGGAACCTGCTTCTCCCTCTCCCACTCCCTCTGCTGTGTTTCCTCTCTCACTGTGTCTCTCTGTCAAATAAATAAATAAATAAAATATTTTTAAAAAAAGGAAAGAAAAGAAGAAGCCAGAGATTGCCAGAGTAGATAAAAAAAAAAAACAAAGACCCAAATACATGTTGTTTATAAGAAGCTCTTTAAATATAATGACAAAATATTAACCATAAAGTGATAAAGATATATATACTATCCTAACACTGATCAAAAGAAAGCAGTTGTCACTATATTAATTTCATACAAAGCAGACTTCAGAGCAAGCAATTTTTCAGGGATAAAGAGAAATATTACTAATGATAAAGGGCCAGTACTCCAAGAAGACATACCAACCCTTAATATGTATGTGCCTAACAACAAAGCATCAAAAAAACCTTTTTTAAAAAAATTAAAAAACGGATAGAACAACACAGAAAAAATAGAGGAAGGCACTATTATAGTTAGAGACATTAACATACTCCGCTCAGAGACTGATAGATTCAGCAGGCAGAAAATTAGTAAGGACAGAGTTGAACTCAACAGTACCACCAATCAACTAGATATAATGAACATCTATAGACTGCTTCATCCCAAAACAGCAGATTATGTATTTTTTTTCTCAAGTTCCATGGAACATTCACCAAGACAGACCACATTCTGGGCCATAAAACACATCTTAACAAATTTCAAAGAATGGAAATCATACTATCTCTGCTCTCAGACAACCGTGGAATTAAACTAGAAATAACAGAAAGAGAGCTGGAAAATCCCCAAATTCTTGGAGATTAAACAAGGCACTTCTAAATAACATATAGGTCAAAGAAGAAATCTCAAGGGAAATTTAAAAATATTTTGAACTAAATGAATATGAAAACACAACTCATCAAAATTTGTGGGGTATTCAAAAACAAGGCTTAGAGGGAAATTTATAGCATTTAATGCATACATTAGAAAAGAAGAAAGTTCTAAAGTTGATCATCTAAGCTTCCACTTTAGGAAACTAGAAAAAGAAGCAAATTAAATCCAAATGAAGCAGAAGAAAATTAATAAACACAAGAGCAAAAATCAGTGAAATTTAAAAAAAGAAGAAATCAGTAGAGAAAGTCAATGAAACCAAAAGCTGGTTCTCTGAAGAGATTAACTAAATTGATAAGACTAGCCAGGTGAAATAGGAAAAAGAGATGACATAAATTACCAATACCAGAAATGAAAGAGAATACATCACTACAGATCCCATGGACATTAAGAGATAATTTATGTTCACAAATTTGAAAATGTAAACTAAACAGACCAGATCCTTAAAAGACGAAATCTACCTAAACTCATAAAAAAAGAAATAGACTATATAAATAGGCCTGTATCTAGTTTAAAAAAAAATGAACCAATAAATAATAACCTTCCAAAGCAGAAAACTCCAGGCCCAGATGGTTTCACTGGTGAATTCTACCAAATATTTAAGGGAGAAATTGTATCAATTTTCTCTATTCTCTCCTAGATGACAGAAGTAGGTATAATACATCCTAATTCATTGTATGAGACCAACATTACCCTAATACCAAAAACAGACAAAAGCATTACAAGAAAAAAAATTATAGGTGAATATCTCTCATTAACAAAAAATGCAAAAAATCCTCAACATGATATTAGCAAATCAAATTCAACAATATATAAAACTAATTATATACCATGGCCATGTGAAATTTATCCCAAGTTGTGAAAGAGGGTTCTGTACTCAAAAATCTATTAATCCAACATATCAATATGCTCAAAATTACATGATCATAGTAATAGATGTAGAAAAATCATTTACCAAATCCAACACCCTTTCAAGATAAAAATTCTCAGGAAACTTGGAATAAAAGGGAAATTTCTCAATTTGTTCAAGTATATCTACCACAAACCTTAGAGCTAACACCATACTCAATGATAGGAAATGCACAGCTTTCTGCTCATATCAGAAACAAGGCAAGAATGTCCTCTCTTACCACTGCTTTTCAAGATTGTGCTAAAAGTCCTAGGTAATGCACTAAGACAAGAAAATAAATAGTATACATATTAGAAAGGAAGAGATAAGCCTGTCTTTGTTCTCAGATGATAAAGTTATCTAAGTAGAGAATAGGCAAACAAATAAACAGAAACAAAATCAAAACCTTGTGGAAATAAGGAGCAATTATAGCAAGGTTACAGGATAGAAGGTTAATATGCAAAAGTCATTCACTATCCTCTATGGCAGTAATGAACACGTGGAATTTGAAATTAAAAACACATTACTATTTGCATTAGCACTCAAAAAATGAAATATTTAGGTACAAATCTAACAAAAATATATAGAAATTCTATTTGAGGAAAACACAACTCTGATGAATAAAATCATAAAAGAAATAAATATATGGAGAGATATTCCATGTTTGTAGAAAGACTTGATATTGTCAAAATATCAGTTCTTCCCAACTTGATCAACATGCAATGCAATCTCAATCAAAACCCCAGCAAGTTATGATTTGAACATTGACTAATTGATCCTAAAGTTTATATGAAGAGGTAAAACACCCAGAATGGCCAACTCGATATTGAGGAAGAATAAAGTCAGAAGACTGACACCACCTGACTTCAATACTTACTACAGAGATACAGTAGTCAAGACAATGTGAGATTGGTGAAAGAATAGAGAAATAGATTATGGCCAAAATAGAGAGCCCAGAAATAGATCCACATATATATGATCAAGTGATTCTCTGGCAAAGGAGCAAAGACAAGACAGTTGAGAAAAGATAGTCTTTTCAACAAAGGATGTGAAAAAATTAGGGATTTGTATGCAAATAACTGAATCTTGACAAAAAATTTATGCCCTCCACACCTCAAAATGGATCGCAGAACTAAATGTAAAATTCAAAATGCAAAATCTAGATGACTTTGGGCATGGCAATGACTTCAGATACACAAGAAAGATACAATCTATAAAAGAAAGATTTGAGTAGCTGAACTTAATTAAAATGAAAAACTTCTACTCTATGAAAGACACTGTCAAGAGAATGAGAAGACAAGCCACAGACTGGGAGAAAATATTTGCAAAAGACACATCTGTTAGAAGACTGTTATGCCAAATATATGAAGAATTCTTAAAACTCAGCAGTAAGAAAATAAACAACTTGATTTTTTAAAAATGAGCAAAAGAGTCCAACTACAGGACATTGTGGAAAAGGTAAAACTATGGAGAGGGGGAAAGAATCAGTGGTTGTCAGAGGTTGGGGGGAGGGAGGGTGGGATGAATAGATGGACACTGAGGATTTTAGGGCAGTGAAAATACTGTGTATGATAGTATACTGATGGATACATGTCATTATATATTTGCTAAACCAATAGCATGTCCAACACAAAGAATGAACTGTAATGTAAACTATGGGCATTGGATGATTGTGACATGCCAATATGAGCTCATCAAATGGTAACAAATGTACTACTGGTAGGAAAATGTTGATAACGAGGGAGACAATGTTTATGTTTGGGCAAAGGATGTATAGGAAACCTCTGTGTCTTCTTCTTAATTTTGCTATGACTGTAAAACTGCTTTAAAAAAGTAAAGTCCTAAAAAAAAGTGGGCAAAGACCTGAACAAACATCTTACCAAAGAAGGTGTACAACTGGCAAGTAGCAGATGACAAGATACTCAACATTATGTATCATTAAAAATCACAAATCAGGAGCTCCTGGGTGGCTCAGTTGGTTAAGAAGTCACAACCTGGGCGCCTGGGTGGCTCAGTGGTTAAGCCGTTGCTTTCGGCTCAGGTCAGGATCTCGGTGTCCTGGGATCGAGCCCTGCATCGGGCTCTCTGCTTGGCAGGGAGCCTGCTTCCTCCTCTCTCTCTCTCTCTCTCTCTCTGCCTGCCTCTCTGCCTACTTGTGATCTCTGTCTTTCAAATAAATAAATAAAATCTTAAAAAAAAAAAAAAAGTCACAACCTGACTTCAGCTTAGGTTGTGATCTCGGAGTTCTAGGGTTGAGCCCCACTGAGCTTCATACTCAGTGGAGTGTCTGCTTGTCCCTGTCCCTTTCCCTTCATCCCTCCCCCACCCTGCTTGTTCTCTCTTTTTCTCAAATAAATGAATAAAATCATTTAAAAAATCACAAATTTAAACGAGATTTCACTATATACCTATTAGAATGGCCAAATTCTAGAACACTGAACAGCAAATGCTGACAAGAAGGTGGAGTAACAGCATGGCTCATTTATTGCTGTTGGGAATGCAAAATGATATGGCCAATTAGTTTAGCAGTTTTTAGCAAAAGTAAACATGTTTTACTGCAGGTTCTAGGAATTAATTGTACTCGTCATATTTATCAAGAATCTACCAAGAATGAATTGAAAGCTTTTGTCCACAAAAAGCCTACACATGTTGTTTATAGTTGCTTTATTCATAATTGCCAAAACTTGGAAGCAACTGAGATGTCCTTCCGTCTGGCAGTGGGTATGTAGGCTGTGGCATGTGCACGTCATGGAATATTATTCAGCACTGAAAGGAAATGGCCTATGAGTTCGTGAAAAAACATGGAGGAACTTAAATGCACATTGCTAAGTTTAGAAAGCCAGTCTTAAAAAGATACATACTGTATCATTCCAACCATATGATATTCTGGAAAAGGAAAACACTATGGACAGAGTAAAAAGATCAGTGACAGCCAAGGGTGGTGGGGAGGACAGGATGAAGAGACCAGAGGATTTTGAAGAATCTGAAACTATCCTATGTGATTCTACCATGAGGGGCACATGTCATTATAAATGTGTCTACCTCCATAGAATGTAAAACACCAAAAGTGAATCCCAAGGTAAACTGTGGACTCTGGGTGATGATGTGTCAGTGTAGGTTCCTGGGTAGTAACAAAGGTATGACTCTGGTAGAGGGTTCTCATAGTAGAGCAGGTTTTGGGTGTGTGGGGATAGTGGGTCCATGGGAACTCTTTTACCTCCTGCTTAAGTTTGCTTTGAAACTAAAGATGCTCTAAAAAATATAATTTATTAACAAAAAATTTTAATAATTCACACCCAGCACATTATATTACTGAAACATCAATATATCACATATATTATTACAATTATGTTGTTATAAGTATATTATATATATATTTTTTATGTCACAAAATTTTTACTATTATAGTATGTGTGCATATATAATATTTAAAAAGCTACTTATATTCATGTTAAGCCATTCTAAAACTTAGGCTTTAATTCAGGCTTTTTTATTCTAATCAACTGATAATAATTAAAAATATTTATAGAGATATAAATTGGCAAAGCTTGTTCTCCTCCTGCCAGCACTACCCTAGAGCCCTTTTAAGGTAGGATTATTTTCCATTTCTATTTTTAAATGAGTAAACAAAGTCATGGGAAGGTGAATAACTATCTCGGAGCTACCCGGAGTCTCATAAGTTCAGCTAAGTTTAAACCTTGCCATCTGTGAGCTGGAGAACTTAGCCCACTGGTTAGCTGTGTAACTATGAGTGAGACCCTCAGACACGAAACTGCTCTTGCCTCATCTTTCAAATGTGAGGGTTGCCTTATGTAATGTCCAGGCTCCCCTCCAGCCCTCATATCTATGTGGCTGGTAGGATGGAAAAGGGCCGACACATAAATGGAAGAGAAAGGAGCCCCTTTCGTCATTTACCTTATACAGAATGTAGAGTTCAGAGGGAGATCTGCCCAAGGGAGGGTTTTATCAGCAAAGTGCCCAGCTGCTTCATCCCACCAGCTCCCACACTCACAGAAGCAGAGGAACACAAAAATCTGAGGACGAGGAGGGGGAGATGTCATACAGAGGCTATAATTTTTAAAATCTCCTCTTGTCAACAAAGATCCAACACCCCATAGAAATTACTCTAACATGCAAGCTTTCCACCAACAAGAGGTTTTCTAAAATCTCTTCTCAGCAAATCTCCACTAGGCTAAAAACTCTCCAGTTGGTTTGTACAGAACAAAGTCCTTTGTGTCCCTAATGCTCTCCTTTCGACTCATAATGCCAACCTGTAAAATGGGGAGGGAAAGAGCTGTAATTCCTATTTTACAGATGAAAAAAAAAAAAAAAAGGAAAAGAATTCCAAGAAAAGTAATCATTTGCTCAATGTCATTTTAAAAGAAAGTGGTGGAGTTGGAATTGGGACTCGGGTTTTTTGACTCTTGGTCAAGTGCTCTTTCCATGGCACCAGATATATTTGACTTACAGCCTCTTTCACTAGATGGAGAACTAGTGAAATCAAGCCATGGCCATGAGCTTAGAAGGGGGCATGCCTTTGTGCCTCAAAGCCACCAATGACAGAAAGAAGGGGCCAGGAAGAATAGGAGTGGATGTAATTTCCAGTTTGAGATGATGGGTCCCAGCTTTTCAGAAGCTTCCTAGGCCAGCAGGTGGAGCCTCTTGTCATGCTCCTCTCCAAAGGCAGGAGATTTTTTCTCTCTTTAAACAAAAGTCTGTGCACACACCACACACACACACACACACACACACACACACACACACACACACACAATTAGTCAACCAGCTCAGGGCAGAAGCAAGGTTCTTATGCTCTTGCTTTCATTTAACCTTTTCTCAGGTGCTGAATGGGAGGCTCCTGATCACTGGCCCAGAGGTTCAAGTACACACAGAGACACAAAGGCATTTCCAAAAGTAATCCGAGCGTTTTGTGCACGCTATAGAACAGTGAATGTGCTCCGTGGGGCATGCCAGCTTTGCAAACACAGTAAAGGAATGGAGGAGCTGCCCATGGGGTGGTATGTCTCTCCAAACTGCTGTCAGCCGGCATTGGATCCAGAAACAGCAGGAGACAGGCTTTCTCTTAAAAGAAAAGACAGTTGGAGCCCCTGAGTATTCCGTTCCCCTGGTAAATAGCAGCCCTAGCCATGTGAGGGAGCAATGCCCCTTTATACAGATCTGCATAGCATATCTCCTTTCCAGTGGGGGGAGGCAGGAAGGGAGGCAGCCCTTCTCTCAGGTTTTAGGTGTAAACATTCCTTCCCTGTATGTATTAAGGGCTGTGAGTGGATCATTTTTCCACTCCCTTCTAAAATATTTTGTTTTCCATCTCTCTCTTCTTTTCCATGTTGCTTTGAGAAAGATCCAGAACTTCCTCCCTGGTTTTCCTTAGCTGCTTTCTGTTGTTGTTTCAAACCACAGCCTAAATTTAAATGTGCCCAGGAGAGGAAAGTAACTGGTGGTTATGGGTGTGGCTTCATTGTTGCCTTGGGGTCAATTACCTAAGCCAGCCCTTTAACTTTGTATACAGGTAAAATGAGGTTAAGTCTGTTATATCACAGAGTCATTGTCTAGAGTACTTGGGGAAGAGACTTCTATTTTTTTTTCTCTTGCTTTTCTAATTTATCCAGCAAAAGACAGCCATATTAATCTTCTTAAATAATAGCTGTTATCATAACATTCTTCTTTCCAGAAACCTAAAATACTTTAGTGTTCAGCCCTTTGTCTCTAAGATAAAGAGATAAAGATAAACCTTTTAGCCTGGCTTCTGATGCCACCAATGTCTGGCCTCCACTTATCTTTTTTGCCTTCTTGCTTATTCTTTCATCATAAATCAGGCTGGCTTACTCTTTTCCTTAAATTTCCCTGTTACATTCTTCCTTTACCCCTTGGTTTGAATTAGTCTTTCACAGTTAGGAATGACCTCCTCATTCCTGTCAACTTAACTGATACCTTCTGATCTTTGTTCAAGGCCCAGATGCATATCCCCTTCTCTGTGAAGCCTTTCTGAATTTCTTCAGCTGCATCGCTGCTCCTGGCTTTGAAGTTATAAGACTATCTCTTGTACTTGTGTGACACTCCTAAGCCTGGTCTGTATCATTTTGGACCTTATATAACTGCTTCTATTGAACTGTGCTCTGTCATTATACCATTGGCCCACACAAAAAACTCAGTAAGAAACCATCCAGCACAAAGTACTATCGAATTTACTGTATGGTTGTTGTTGGGGACATGGTTTGCTACATTTCACAGTGTCTTTTCCATGTTGACCCATGGGAAAAATGTTTCTCAGTCCACAAAACCAAGAATAGCTGGGCTCTCCTGAGCTGCTGTTTTGTTTTTATCTTGTGGTCATCATGAGTCATGTCTCCCTCTTTTCATAGGCTTGGAGCCAAAATTGCAGCCCACCACAAGGAACAAGTAAGAATGGCATGTATTGGGGGGTGGGGGGTAATAGTATTAACTCTGGTTTCTTATTTTTATTTCCTGTCTTTATTTTTCTTTCCTCCAGTTCTCTCCCCTATTTATTTTGTAACCTGGTAATTGCATGTATCTTTGTAAGAAGGTCCAAATTATTTTTGGATTTGATGATGATAAATGTAAAGCAAATAATGCCTTGCATTTTTTTTATCTTTATACTCTCGAGTATATAGCTAGTGAATTTTTATATATGTATACACTCTTGTAGCCCCCATCTAGATCAAGATATGGGACATACCAGAACTCCAAAAGACACCAATTACTTTCATTATCAATTTATCATTTTATGTCTCTCTATATATCCTGGCTCCCCACCTATGCTAAATACTGTTTGAGGATAAGGCCTGCCTGTATTTGTATCCCTATAAAGCCTAACATGGTTCCCTGGCCATAGCGGGTAATTAAGAGGTAGTTATTGATGTAAGGAAGGGACTTGTTCTAATAATGAAAAGAAAGGGACCTAATAAGGAAAGGACCCCTGCCAATCTAAAGCACCCCACATAGTCCCCACGTGGAGATCACAATCTGTATGTCCCATTTGTCCCTGGCTCTCTAGGCTCTGGCACAGGGCCTGTCACAATGTGGGCCCTAAATGCATATTGATTAACTGATTGACTGAAACCTTTTCATACCTGTCGTTGCCTCAATTTGAGGGGGCTTTAGTTTCCTAATTCTAGAAATCAGGCTGTAGAATTTCCCATGACACCACTGGGCATAATTTTTTTGGCTGGCACATCACTACTCTTTCCTCTTCTGATTTCTAAATACATGGAAAGAACAGGGTGCCCCACAGAGTACCTGCCAGCTAGGGTTAATAAACTGTCACAGTTCCATACCCTGCTGTCCCAGAATTCTTTGTGGTTTACTCTTTGATTCTTGGCCTTGTGTAGAAGGATCTCTCTAGATGGTAAGCCAGGTGAAGAGTTTCAGTTGACAGCCTCGGGCCTCACCAGCTCATTCTTGTCTGACTTTAGGGCCTTGGCAAAGGGAATCCATCTGCAGAGGGGGATGAGGGCACTCTTTCCCTCTTTATGCCCAGAGGCTGTTTTTTCCTGGACACTGAGAGGAGAATAGCCTTGATTGAGATTTTATTTTGGAGCTAACATTTCTACAGCATGTGAGGGGGGTGGGGGGAATAAAACCAAACACATATTATTAACAATAATGGAAATAAACAATACAAATTTTTCAAGAATGATTTTAATTTATTTTAGTCTCCAATCTCTGGGCCATCTGGTAGAGAATCTGGTCCCAGAGAAAAAGCTAAATGGTAAGAAGGTTGGGAATAGTTTTTTCTAATGGAAAACTAGGGCAAGAGGAAGAAAATAAATTATGGAAGTAGAAGATAAGTAGACCTGGTGGCTTGATAGGTGAGTGTTGCTCACTTCTACCTGGAACTTCATCTAATTTCTTGAGGCCTGGCTTCCTCAATGGTAAATTGAGGGATTTTACAATAATCCCTTCCATATCTTTTCACTTTGCAAAAGAAAAAAAAAATTGCCAATTCTACATTCTATATTTATTTCTCTGAGGGTGTTGAGACCACATAATTAATAAATATTGTAGTTTATTTCACTGATTTCTTTGTTCTTTTTTTTTTCCAAGTTTTCAAAATAGGAGTTTTTGTTGTTGTTGTTGTTTTAATTTTTTATTTTTTATAAACATATATTTTTATCCCCAGGGGTACAGGTCTGTGAATCACCAGGTTTACACACTTCACAGCACTCACCAAGGCACATACCCTCCCCAATGTCCATAATCCACATGGGGGCTTAAGTGGGTAGGAGAAGATTTCTTTGTTCTTAAGAGAAGAGGACTAACTTTTGTTTGTGGAAGGTGAGGAGGGGAGCAAGTGCTGGGTAGTAGCTAATCCTGCAGTTCTTGTAGCCAAGTAACTGTAGATTTGTCTTTCATTTGAGGATCATAGTCAGGATTTTTTTTTTTTTTTTTTAATTTGGTGGTGGTGAGTTAGAGCAAAAGAGAACCTTTGGTAGCAAGCTTCCTGAGAAGAAGCAAGGAAAGTGCCATTTCTATCTTTTAGCCCTGATGAAATATAGTTCAGTCTTTGCAAAGTGAGTTGCTTATTTTCATTGTAAAAAAAACAATAATTAGTTGAGACCAGTGATGCAGATGTCTGGCTTCAATTCATAGCATGTCAAATACCATGGTTAATATTTCTTAGTGCAATACATCTTGTATTTCTAACTTTCTATTATTAATCTGCTTTAAAAAAATAAGAGGGTAGATGGGAAAAGGTAATAATACCAACTTTGGATATTAGAGTGTTTTGAGGTATATAGTCATTATTTATTATTTATTTTACATATGTTATTTAGTATATATTATTATGTTTATAGATAATATTTCTCTTCTTTTGGAAAGTTTCCAAACATCAGTGGTAATCTTTTGGCTACAATACTTAAATTTCGTTTCTAGCAATTCAATGTCCTCTAAGTTTAATTCCATGATTGTTATACTTAGGGAGGTTATCAACATGTACTGATGTTCCCAGTGGACTAAGAATTGAGTAAGACCCTTTACATATGTTTTGTTCATTTTACTCTCAAACCAAGCCTGGGATGTAAATTATCCTTCTCACTTATTCTCATTATTCAGCAAATATGAATACTCATGTGTGCTAGACACTGTGCAAGACAACAGATATGTGAGGTGAACAAGAAAAAGTCTTCATGGTTACCAAGAGGGTAGTGGAAAAGGTAAGCTAGTGAGGAGTCAATCAGCAAAATGAATATACTACTGTAATTTGTGATAAGTCCTATGAAGAAAATGCAAAAGGGTATCATGACACAGGAGAAGACAGGGACATAACCTAGAATCAGTGATCAGAGAATGCTTCTTTGAAGAGTGAAGACAGGAAAGATGGAAAGTAGCCAGCCATATGACTAGCTACAAAAGAGTATTCCTGGTAGAAGAAATAGCACATGAGAAGGTCACAAAGTGAGAAAGAACACAGATGGGTCAAGTCACTGAAAGGAGGTCTGTATGACAAGAATCCTAGGTAAGGAACAGAAAGGTGGGACTAGACAGGAAATAGAGGCTCAGAGAGGTCACATTAAAATCTCCATGGCCATGCACCTATTAAGTGGCAGAGCCAAGAATAGTCATGCCTGATCCCACAGTACCACTTCACCTGCTATGGTATAAAATATGGAATCCAGTTTAAACTATTCTTTTCTGTTGCTATTAATTTTTCTATTGTTAACATTTTAACCTTTAAAATGGTAATCTAGTTCTTTTCATATCTCTGGCTTTTGGAGGCAGAACCAGCAGCTGGACGCAGTTGACTAAGCTAGAAGCTTTTTTTTTTTTCTTTTTAAGATTTATTTATTTATTTATTTGACAGACAGAGATCACAAGTAGGCAGAGAGAGAGAGGAGGAAGCAGGCTCCCTACTGAGCAGAGAGCCCGATGCGGGGCTCGATTCCAGGACCCTGGGATCATGACCCGAGCCGAAGGCAGAAGCTTTAACCCACTGAGCCAGCCCCTAAACTAGAAGCTTTAAGTCTTGCCTGGATATCTTGGTTGCTCATGATTCAGTGTGCTTCACTATTGTAACAGTGGATATTTCTAGCAGTGGGCTAGCGCTTGGGTACGAGAGAAAGCATGGGTCTCTCTCAGAAAAGCCTGTGAAGCATTCATGATGTGTAAAGAGGGGGACACTTTGTTCAGGCTTCTTTTGAAAAGGAAATGGCTTGCTTGGCTTCTCTATTTTGGTCACTAGAATCCCAAGAGCAGGTGATAAAGCTTAACATTTTTTTGAAGTCACCAAGTATGGTCATTCTGGGGGATCTTATAAAAGGGAAGGATTTTTTGGCAATAAAAGGGTCAATTTGGGGGACCAATCTCAGTACACTTTATTAAGGATTTAAGCTTGAACTCATCTGACTAGAGAATAGTTCTCTTATTAACCCCAGGCCTCTTACTTGGGAACTGGTACAGTGCTTAGCCAAGAACAGCAAAGGGAAATGCCTCTTTCCAGGTCCTGGTTCCCTTCTCTTGTCATCTATGGTCTCCCTCAAGCAGAAGAAGTGAGTTATATTCCCCATGACTGCAGTTGCTTGAAGTTCAGATTTTTCAAGTACAACGTCTGTGTTTATGTAATTTTGGCTATTTCTGTTCCTCATTGCTAGAGTTCAGACCCATGTGTTCTCGAGCTTAAAGAGATATGATTCTTTGCCAGTGACTGACTACAGCTGTCTGCTAATAGTCTAGAGTGGCTTCTTCTCCCAGTGAAGGCTGCTGTTCATACGGTTTTATATACCACCCTGAATTTAAGTGAATAGAAAATAACTTCTGGTGTTAGTAAAACACAGCTTCTGGTCTGATCGAATATCAAGAAATACTTCCCTTGACCCCTTCCCTTAATTCAGGCCAAACCATTCATGTACTAATAAGGCTGTGACCTAATATAATGGAACTTTGTAACTTTTTCCTTGTTTATGATTGAAGACTATGATCAAGTCTTTTGATTCCCACCTTTGTGTCTTCTCATTCTGTTTATCTTTTTGCTGACTCTTCATCTTTTAGTTCCATATCCCCACTCTTTAGACATATTTGGCTTCTGTGGCTTTCAACTTTGACCCCATTTCTTGGCCAAAATCTACCTCCTCCTCTGTATGGTTTGTTACTCCAGATTACCAGCCCATGTCACCTTGACCCAAGAACTATTAAAGATGGATTAGTTTAACCAGTACTATAGCCTACTTTCCCATCAGGAAAAAAAGTTAATCAAAAATGTTCCCACATTGCTTTTTGGCAGCATCACTGAAGTGTGCTTTTTTGACCATTAATACTACATGAGATAATCCATAGACAAATAATTAATTTTAAAATGTGGTATAGAGACCTGGTGAGTTCTATTTCCTCTTGGCAATTCACCAGGTACATTACCAAAATAAAGTCCCTTTGAATTCTTGGAGGAAAAAAAAATAGTGTATTTGACCACAGAATTTCCACATTTATTTGACTGTGGATCTTATTTTCAAATACAATAATGCTCTCAGATAATTACTTCTCCGAGAATCATGCTTTAGAAAATGTTACTGCATGGTAAATTCCATTGTTGTACTGTTAAATATATTAAATGTCCCTTTATGTGCAAAAGCCCAGTGATTTGCATTTATACTATTCCATCCCTGTTTGTGTGTTGAGCTACATTCTCCAACAACCTAAGATTTAAGCAAAAAAAAAAAAAAAAGAAGAAGAAGAAGAAGAAGAAAAATCAAAGGACAAGTTAAAACTTTAAACAGCTATCATATGATCTCCCTGATATGAGGAAGTCGTGATGCAACATGGAGGCTTAAGTGGGTAGAAGAAGAATCAATGAAACAAGATGGAATTGGGAGGGAGACAAACCATAAGTGACTCTTAATCTCACAAAACAAACTGAGGGTTGCTGGGGGGAGGGGGTTTGGGAGAAGGGGGTGGGATTATGGATATTGGGGAGGGTATGTGCTTTGGTGAGTTCTGTGAAGTGTGTAAACCTGGTGATTCACAGACCTGTACCCCTGGGGATAAAAATGTATGTTTATAAAAAAAAATTAAAAAAAAAAGAAAAAAACAACTTTAAACAGCTATAAATCATAGACTAGCTTGCACATATCATAATGTCCCTTCTGGAGCTGTTGAGCACAGTAGGATGTCTTCTCTACAACCCAGTTACTCAAAAGAACTTCAAACTTGTACCTTTCAAAATTAATGTTTACATCTGGCATTGGAGAGAGGATGATCACCTTCATTTCTAATTTCCATCCTGATAACAAATAAATATACCAGATTAAAGATTGCACAACAGTACTGTTAAGGAGAAGAGAACTTCAGAACCTGATGGAATTGAAGCCTTTTTGTGCCTGCTGTGACTATGGAAACACAAGAGTAAAATATCCAAGAAGAGTGAATCTATATCAGAGAAAAGGTGTATCATTTTTTTCTAATTAAAGACATTCTGTCGTATGTGTATCAACTCTAAAACAATTTTAGATGAATAAAGGAGTGCAGAAAAGAGCAAATAAATAAATGCACTGATGTTTTTTAGGAGCCAGGTTCTCACTAAGGAAAAAGAGACATTATATTTATGAAATGGGGAAAGGCAATAAAGCACCCTGTGATGATGAATTGGAATTGGAGGTGCTGATGTGAACCCAGTTTCTAAAGTTTGGATATATTTATATACATCTATATCTATATCTATCTATCTATCTATCTATTTATCTATCTATGGTATATGTGTGTGTGTGTGTATGAATATATGTAGATATATATGTGAACATAAATATGTGTATAGCTATATATGTATGTTTGTACATGTATACATGCATATATTGGTGTATGCATTTGTCTATATACATGCATGTATTTCCTAACTCCATCTTCTGAAAGCACCAAGAAGCAAAGACATTCCAACTGGGCATGCCTAATGCCAAGATCTTGGTCTCTAATACTATTCACCACTAAAATGACTCCAACTTGATGGAGAGTTCGCTAATTCCAGGGCTAAAATAGGATAGTTATAAGATGAACCTAGTACATTTTGTTACTCCAGAATGTAGGGAAGAAGTCAAAACAATAGTAGGGCAATACCTAAAGGACAGCAATCTAGATTAATAGTCTCTTCTGGCTAAATCTGGGGTGGCAAATTGATCAACATTATTTAGTACCGTAACAAATTATAAACCATTAAAAACAAAGGAAGTTGATGAGGTACCTGGGTGGCTCAATGGGTTAAGCCTCTGCCTTCAGCTCAGGTCATGATCTCAGGGTTCTGGGATCGAGCCCTACATCGGACTCTCTGCTCAGCAGGGAGCCTGATTCCTCCTCTTTCTCTGCCTGCCTCTCTGCCTACCTGTGATCTCTGTCAAATAAATAAATAAAATCTTAAAAAAAAAAAAGTAAATTGAGAATCCATATGATTGATAAGTATTTTTAGAGTGATAAAGAATTTGGGTGACCCTACTGACAGTAAGTTTGCTGAGAGTCACTGGTAAATGTGGAATGTGTGCTGGAGTTGTAAAATTAGCATTTTGTAAGCATTAATGATAGTTAAATTTGGATAAGGAGATGGATATCTGCATCATCTTAGTCATTTTTCCACATACTGCTTATAAGTTTTAAGAAAAGTAATAATAATAACATAGTTGAGACATCAGACACCACTTTGGTAATCAAAATTAGTATCCCACCACTTTGGTGATCAAAATTAGTATCACCAATGAGAAGCAGAATGCCATCACGTGTCTCCAAATATGTATCACCTATGTTATAGTCTAGCTGACAGTAGGTAACCTGAATCTAGTCATGAGAAAACATCAGACAAATTTAAAGTTAGAAGAAGAATTGTTTTAATTTTAAAAAGAGTTGTATTTTTTTGTTAATGGCAGGGTCATTAAAAACAGAGAAAGCAGAAATATTCCAGATTAAGGGCAACTAAAGAGACACAACAACTAATATGAATTTCGACCAGTTGAATCAGAGAAAGTTGGGGGTGGGGGGTTGTGGGGGGGAGGTGCCAGGAAGGATATTATTGGACTGACTGAAAAATTGAACTACAGAGGACAGAGTAGATCTACCTTAGATATATTAGATATATCATTGTTAAATTAACCAAGATTGATAACTATAATTGATTATTCTTAAAAAAATTTACACAGAAGTATTTAGGAGCAAAGGGCAATAGTATATGTAACTTAACTACGAATGGTTCAGGAAAAAAAATATTATACACTCTATCTATCTAGCAAGTGATGAAGCAAGTAGAAAGAGGTGTTAAGAATAGGTGATATCCATGAACCAGTCTGGTTTTGTTCTTACTGTTTTTTTTTTAAATTTTTTATTTTTTATAAACATATATTTTTATCCCCAGGGGTACAGGTCTGTGAATCACCAGGTTTACACACTTCACAGCTCTCACCAAAGCACATACCCTCCCCAATGTCCATAATCCCACCCCCTTCTCCCAAACCCCCTCCCCCCAGCAACCCTCAGTTTGTTTTGTGAGATTAAGAGTCACTTATGGTTTGTCTCCCTCCCAATCTTACTGGTTTTCATGAAAGCCAATGTGGGGTAAAAATCAGAGCAAAGACTACTGTCAACAACATGGTTGGTGTTTTTTTCCTACACATTCGTTGGATTGCCATCACAACCTTCCACCAACCCTAAACTCAAGTAGCCGTGGCCTTCGTGGGCAAGATTGCATCTGCCTTAAACAAGTGGCCTTAAGATTAACTTCTTTCAGAATGTCATTGCAAATTAAGCAAGGGCTCAGATAGGGTTGTTCTGGATTTGGAATCACTTGTTCTCAGTATACACCTCTTTGGAGCATTACTGGGTTGCGTTCAGGGAAATGCCAAGAAAAGCTTTTATGAGTGGCAGCCTTACTGAAGTTGATAGAAGAGTCTGTTCTTTTTCTTTCAACATGCTCCTTTATACTGCAGATGCTGCCACAAATAGAAGACACCTGTGCTCATAAAACATCTCCTGATGCTGGTTCCCCAAAATATCCATAGAATGTGGCACAGCAGTGGGCACCTTGCTGGGTGTTGTCTTAGAAGAAAGTAAGATGCAATGTCTTACACCTTTGCTCAAGGAGTTGCTTCCTATCTCCAAGTACATAAACTTGTGCATATGAATGCTAGAAAGAAAGATTCTTCAACCAACTTCATAAGCATTAATAGATCATTGAGCCTTTAAGTTTGACTGAGTCTATGTATACATTCTCTCTGCTATTGCCTGTTCTGAACTGAATGGAAAGGTGTAGAGGTGTGTGCAATGTATAGACAACACGTGTTTTAAATATTGCAGATAGGATTAGGAACTATAATCTGGACTGTTCTAACTGAAGATACCTGGGGGTTACTGTGGTAATTCAGGAACATGTGCTCAGACATCTTTGCACAAATCTTAGAGGTATTGCTGTATAGAAACACCATTATCCCTAGGTGGGGAGAAGTTATGATTTCCCTGTGGAAAGTTGTACTTAGGTTCAAGTTGAGTGTGAAGTGATGAGAACATGGTCCTCTGAGAATTGCTATTTGAAACTTTTAGAGTTATTTCCAGCAGGTGAGCAGGGAGAAGAATTTCTGAGCAGAGAGGACACAGAGTTAGAATGACGTTGTTGTAGGATAGCCTCAAAATTAAGAAATTTTTATCTTAACCATGTCTTGGGAAGTGCTATTCATCTATATACTCAGCAGAAGCTTGATGAACATCCACTATGTTGGATGTCGGATATGTACAAAGAAGTTTTGGAAAAGCACTATCAGCTAGATGTTAAAGGACTCATAAGACTTCACCAAAACGAAGGTAGATCAAGGCAAAATCATGAATGCAGACTGGAGGTGTAAAACAAAAAAATAAGGAAAAGGACTGCAAAAAAGTGTTAGTGATACTTGGAGTTGATGGCATGCATGACTGGCCTGAATTGGGAACAGAAACGACAGGATGGCCATCTTCACAGACCACAGTAAGAAGCCTTCTGTGGTCATGCTGTAGAAGGTGTGGATTCAGCAGATGGAGTTAAGTTGATCAGACTCAGTTGTCTGTCCTCTCTTGCTAGAGTATGGAGATTGAATTTTAGGAGGGCAGGACTGGCTGCCCTCCTAAAGGCAGCCAGGATTGGCTGGATTGGAAGGCTGCTGCAGGATTCTACAGCAAAGTGGCAAGGATCTGAACAACATAAATAGGAGTGGGAACAGAGGGGAAGGCAAATATGACCAAGAGAAGTTAGTAATTAATCAGTGCAGGGGAGGAAGACACTGGTGAGAGAAAAGTAGATCCAGTCCAAATTCTACCACTCTTTGTTGTATAAATTGCAAACTAGTACTCTGTCTCTCTATTAATTGGGTATGGCAAAAATCAAAATTTTAAATGTGCCCTTCAGGACTCAAAATAGGCCAAGTTCTTTCCTGCCTCAGGACCTTTGCGCATACTGTCACTTCTATCTGAAATGGGAAAATATGCTTTTCATCTTCTGCTTTATTTTAACCTTTAGGTCTAGGTTAAAAGGTCCCTGAGAGTAGCTGTCTATGATTACCCCACTTAAGTGAATCTACTACTTCATTATTCTCTTTCCTTCCCTGCCCATAACCTTCAAAACAGATAACCTCATTTCTAATTATACTATAATTAGTATAATTCTAAAAATTATACTATTACATGCTTATTTGCTGGCAACGACTCTTCCTTTTTTGTTTTCTAATGTGTTCTCAGTGCTAGCACATGACAGTCATTCAACTAATAGTGTTTGAATGGAGCTACCACCTAAGCAGTATGTTAAACCCTATGGCCCAAAATAGCAGCTGGGCAGTAACCCTGGACAGCTTATGCAAGATATGACCTGGGCACTCCCACTGATGCTAAAGTTGAGAAAGCACATGCTCTGAGTTGAACCCCCAAAAAGATAAGCTGAAGTTCTAGTCCCCAGTACCTCAGGATGTGACCTTATTTGAAAATAGGGTTTTTACAAAAGTAGCAAGTTGAAATAAGGTCGTCAGGGTGGGCTTTTATCCCTGTGTCCTGATAAGAAGGGGAAATTGGACACAGAGGCAGACATGAAGGGAAGAGAACCTGAAGAGACATAGTGAGAAGATGGCCATCTGCAAGTCAAGGAAGGCCTGGAGAGATCCCTGGAACAGATCCTTCCATAGTGCATTGACAAGGAGCATGGCCCTGCTTATACCTTCCTTGTGGATTTCTGGCCTCTAGAACTATGAGACAATAAATACTGTTTTTTGTTTTTTGAATCTCCCCCCTTTGTATCACTTTGTTACAGAAGTCCTAGAAAACTCATATAGCACAATTCAGAGGGTGAGCCAAGTCCTGGGATTATAAAAGTATGTCTAAAGGAGCCTGTGATAACTCTAGAGATCCAGAAGTTATTTGACTCTATGGTTTTTTTGTTTTGTTTTGTTTCCCCACAAGCCTCGGCTTGGAGATATTCTTTTAATCTAAACCTTGTTTGTTTCTCAATCCTGCAGAGTCTATATTCTAAACAATGGGTGCTGAGGGATAGCCCATGGGAAAATGTCATCAACCGAGTTGCTAATCCGTGAAAATCTGGGCAGAAGTGATTAGTTTGTCACTGTTCAGGCCAAGAGCAATGAAATTATATGGAGAAGAATGGAATAATTGTGCTAAGAATAGTGACTGCTTTTATACTAAATATAGGTAAAAGAGTATCTACTGAGAACTTTTAATAAGTATGTTCTCTGAAAACTACTTCAAGCTTCAAATACTTAAATCACACTATCTGCAACAACAAAAAAGAGAACTAATCAATGATTTTCATCATTTTGTTTTTAAACTTGTCTCCATTTCTTCCCTTGTGCTAACAATTAGTCTTTTAACTGGTACACCCACAGCATATTAAAATACACTCAGAGTCCAATCATGTACTAAAAGACATTCGCTAACCACCTCCGCTCGTGTTCCTTCACACTTTCTTCCAACTGGCTATGTAGCTAGTTCTAAATATACTCTTAATATTTCATAAAATGCAGAAGATTTAACTTATTGTAAAGACAGTTCCAAATCTGCTAATAATTTTAAAGCATAATATCTGAAAACCCAGTTTATAATACTTACTGCCAACATCTAGATTCAATATATACTGTTAGCTCTAAGTAAAAACAAAAAGCAAGAAAGGAATAAACAACAAAATCAAATGATTTTGAGCCACATTGATATTGCTATCTACATACTTAACTATACTTTGTGGGAGGAAACTTGAAAATCCTTGTGTTGTATATATACTGTAGGTCCAGAAGTTGATGAAGCCTCAAATACTTATTTGATACACTGAGTCTTCTAAGATGTTAAGCTGACCTGGGTCTTCATACCTAGATTGCTTTAGTATATGCTGTGTATGTTTTAGGGAAATCGAACTTAGTAAACATGGTTCTCCAGCTGCCTGACCTTCACTTCCACTTCTTCCTTCCTAACCCTGTCTCAGTTTTGTTCAGATAGTCATCCATTCTTCAGTTTCAGGGCAATCCTGATTGGAGTAATCAATCAATGTATATTTCCCTGTGATTCAAGAGGGGATTTGACCTTAAATGGCCCAATTGAAGTAAAAAATAAAAATAAAAAAAAGACACATTTACATGGTGGGAGACAAGTCTATCTCTCTTTTCTTTCTCTATCTCTCTCTCCCCGTTATAGATCATAAATTCCACAGCCTTCTAACAGCAGTCCCGTGATCATTAGGAGAACCAACCTGAGGACAAAGATAAAAGGGTGATGGACAAAACACAGCCAAACATGAAGATAGACATGTGTCTTCATTAAATTGCTAAGTAAATCTCAGAAACTGCCCTATCTGATTTCTTTTTATGTGGCATAATAAATGTCTGGATTTTTAAAGACCATTTTTTTATCTGAAAGCCTCCTAAGTCACATGCCACCTTTGCTACTGAGTCAACTAGTTTGGGCCTCGTATTGATCAGAGCATGAGGCAACATCAAATTATGTATAGGAAGAGCAGGAAGAGAAACTCATGCTTCCATGTTGGCATAGTCTGCACGCTACCCTTCAGCCCTAAAGCAACTGATTTAAGCACACTATGTCTTTGGGAAAAATAGAAGTATACGTATCATTTATTGAATGCTTATGATGGGCCATACACGTCTTAAATACATTTATAAGGACTAATAGTATTAAATCTGTCAGAAATTTCCCATAAAATACGGAAAATCAACTCTATGTTACATGTAAGGAAATTGTGGCATAGAGAGACTAAGAAAATTCACCCAGGCCATAGAATTGGTAGGTGATGGGGGCGCCTGGGTGGCTCAGTAGGTTAAAGCCTCTGCTTTCAGCTCAGGTCATGGTCTCAGGGTCCTGGGATCAAGCCTGGCATCAGGCTCTCTGCTCAGCAGGGAGCCTGCTTCCTCCTCTCTCTCTTCTGCCTGCCTCTCTGCCTACTTGTGATCTCTGTTTGTCAAATAAATAAATAAAAACCTTTAAAAAAAAAAAAAAGGAATTGGTAGGTGATGGACCTGGAGGTTCTGAGACCCGAAGACATTTGTAAATTCAAACAGCAGGTTTTAAATATACGTGTTTCCATGGGAAAAGGGAAAACTGGAAAGCAATAATGTCACACTCACTGATGTTAATGGCATGCTCACATTAAGCACAATATTTTTCCTACAAAAATGTAATAATAAAATTATTTGTAGGATTTTATATGAACATGTGTGTAACCTAAGATCTCTGGGGCAGGGGGGAATTATGCTTCTGGGTTATATCAAGCTTGGGCTTAGTATACTTCTTTTTCTTACTAACATGGGCACTATCATAGCTATAGATGTTCTTATACAAACATTTAACATGAGCTCTTCCTTCTTTAATTATCAAGTATAGAGGACAGTGTTGTTAACTGTAAGCACAATGTTATATAGCAGTTCTCTAGAACTTTCTCATCTTGCATGACTGAACCTTTACACCCAGGGAATAATAGCCCCTATTCTCCACTCCTCTCCAACTCCGGGCAACCAGTATTCCATTTTCTGCTCAATGACTTTGCCTATTTTAGGTACCTATAATAAGTACAACCATTCAGGATTTGTCTTTCTATGACTGGCTTGTTTCACTTAGCAGGTGTCGTCAGGGTTCATCTATATTAAACCATAAGACAGGATTTATTTCCCTTTTATGGGTGAATAATATTCCATCCTATGTACATACCAGATTTTGTTTATCTGTACATCTATCAATGGATAATGAGGTTGTTTCCACCTTTTAGCTATTGGTAGCAACACTACCATGGTCATGGGAGTGCAGATATCTTCTTGAGATCCTGACTTGAATTATTTTGGATAAATACTCAGAAGTGGGATCTTTGGTGCATATGGTAGATCTATTCTTAATTTGTTTTGAGCAATCTCCATTTTCCATTTCCCCCAATAGTGTGCAGTGTTCCAATTTGTCCATCTTTGCCAACACATTATTTTCATTTTTTAAAAAATGTAAGTTGCTATTTCATTGTGATTTTAATTTGTATTTCCCTGATGATTAGTGATGCTAAGTATCTTTTCATATAGCTGTTGGACATTTGTATGTCTCCATTGGAGAAATATCTATTCGACTCTTGCCTATTTTTTTAAATTCATTTTTTTGGTTTGTTCTTTTGTTACTGAGTTACAGGAGTTCCTTTTACATTTTGGATATTAAACAAAAGTCAGATATATGGTTTGTAAATATTTTCTCTCATTCAGTATGTTGCCTTTCACTCTGCTAATGTCATTCTGCTTCTTTTCACTCTCTGATTTCTTTGCTGTGCATAAGCTTTTAAGTCTTTTTTTCAATATTTGTTATTTGACATACATTTTCAATACAATAAATATTACTTCAGAGACTTGATTATACACAAACTTTTTGATATACCTGATTATATATATTTTTAATTAACGTTGAATATATTAATTTATCGGGAATTCTGGAACCAAAAGTTAACCTTTTATTTATTGCTAATTACATTTGGATATCTATTTTATTTTTTTATGTTTTTATTTAAATTCCAGTTAACATACAGTGTAATATTAGTTTCAAGTCTATAATACAATGATTCAACAATTCCATACAACAAATGGACACAACAAGCTAAGCTTTTTAATTTGATATAGTCTCACTCATTTATTTTTACTTTGATTACTTGTGCTCTTGATCTCATATCCAAGAAATCATTACCAAGACCAACCTCATGAAAACATAACATCCTTGTTATGTTTTCTTCTAAGGGGTTTAGTTTCAGGACTTACATTGAAGTCTTTAATTCATTTTGAGTTGATTTTTGTGTGTGGTATAATAGCCCAATTTCTTTTTTTTTCCCTGTTTTCTTTTTTTGCACGTGGGTATCCAGTTTTCCCAGCACTATTACCAAAGAAATTATCTTTTCCTATTGTGTATTATTGGCACCCTTGTCAAATATCACTTGACTTTAAGTACAAGTGTGTTTTTTGTTTTGTTTTTCTTCCCCCTAGGCTCTTGATACAGTGCTATTGGTCTCTCTCTCTCTCTTTGTGCTAGCAGTATACTATTTTGGTTACTGCAGCTTTGTAATATGTTTTAAAATCAGCACTGTGAGGCATTCAGCTTCGTTCTTCTTTCTCAAGATTGTTTTGACTATGTAGGGTCCTTTGAGGTTCCAAATAATGTGAGAAATGTTTTTCTTCTTTATGTAAACAATGTCATTAGGATTTTGATAGAAATTGTATTGCATTTGTAGATTGTTTTGGGTAGTAAGGACATTCTAAGAATATTAACTCTTCCGATCCATGAACACAGGATATATTTCCAACTATCTGTATCTTCTTGAACTTCTTTCAACAATGTTTGTAGTTCTCAGTGTCAAAGTCTTTGCCTTCTTGGTTAGGTTTATTCTTAAGTATTTTATTATTTTTATGTTATCATAAAGGAGATTGGTCTCTTAATTTCATTTTCACACTGTTCATCATTCTTGTATGAAAATGCAATAGATTTTTGTATGTTGATTTTGTATGCTATCATTTTACTAAATTAGTTTATTAATTCTAGCAGGTTTTGTTGCATCTTAGGGTTTTCTACATGTAAGATCATGTCCCCTGCAAACAAAAATAAATTTACTTCTTTTCTGATTGGAATGACTTTATTACTTTTTCTTGCCTAGTTGCTCTGGTTAGGGCTTCCAGAACTGTGCTCAAGGGAAATGGTGAGAGGGAAGATCCTCACTTTGTTCAGGATCTTGGAAGAAAAGATTTTCATTTTTCACCAAGTATGATGTCAGCTGTGGGCTTTTGATGTGAATAGTGTCTATTACATTAAGATAGTGTCCTTCCATTCTTAGCATTTTCAAGTGATTCTTTATCCTTAAAAGTTGTTGGATTTTGTCAAATCCTTCCTCTGCGTTTTTCGAAATGATCATGATTTTATCCTTCATTTTGTTGATGTGATATATCATGTTGATTGGCTTTAATACATTGAAACTTCTTTGCATTTGGAGTAATGTGTTGTTGAATCCAGTTTGCTAATATTTCTTAAGGAATTTTGCATCTATATTCATCAGAGATATTGGCCTATAATTTTTTTTCTTACAGTGTCTTTTTCTGGCTTTCATATCAAGGTAATGACAGTCTCATAAAATTAGATATATTCTATCCTCTTCAAATATTTTGAAGAGTTTGAGAAGGACTAGCATGAATTCTTCTGTAAATGTTTGGTTGAATTCACCAGGGAAGACATTAGGAGCTGGGATTTTCTTAGTTTGGAGCTAATTGACTACTGATACAATCTCTTACTAGTTATGATCTGTTTATATTTTCTTTTGCTTTATGATTCAATTGGTAGGTTGTGTGTTCCTAGAAATGTATCCACTTCTTCTAGATTATACAACTTGTTGAGATATAATTGCCCATAGTCTTTTCATAATCCTTTACATTTCTCTCTTATCAGTTGTAATGTGTCCTATTTCACTTCTGATTTTGCTTATTTGAATGTTCTCTCCATTTTCCTTAGTCTACATAAAGATTTATTAAATTTGTTGATCTTTAAAAAAAACAACTCTTAATTTCATTGATTTCTTTTCTAGGGTTCTCCTGTTCTCTTTTTTAAAAATTTTCCTCTATTATTTTTACCTCCTGCAAACTTTGGGCTAGTTCTCCTTTTTCTAGTCCCTTATGGTATAGAGTTAAGTTATTTGGGATTGTTTCTCATTTTAATTTATTTATCACTATAAACTTCCTTCTTTATCACTACCTCCCATAAGTTGTATTGGCATGTTGTGTTTCTATTTTTGTCTAAGATTTTTTAAAAGATTTTATTTATTTATGTGACACAGAGAGAGAGATCACAAGTAGGCAGGGAGGCAGACAGAGAGAGAGGGGGAAGCAGGCTCCCTGTTGAGCAGAGAGCCCAGTGTGGGGCTTGATCCCAGGACCCTGAGATCATGACCTGAACTGAAGGTAGAGGCTTAACCCACTGAGCCACCCAGGCACCCCTGTTTTTACGATATTTTGAATTTCTCTGTTGATTTCTTCTTTGACCCATTGGCTGTCCAAGAGTGTATTGTTTCATTTCCACACATTTGTGAATTTTCCAATTTTCCTTCTGCTATTGATTTCTAGCTTCATTGTATTTTGGTTGGAAAAATAATTGGTATGATTTTAAACTTCTTTAATTTGTTAGGACCTGTTATGTGATCCAATGTGATCTATTCTGGAGAATGTTCTATTTGTACCTGAGAATAATATGAATTATGTTATTGTTGGGTAGAAAGTTCTCTATATGTTTGTTAGGTCCATTTAGTCTACATTGTCATTAAGGTATTCTGTTTCCTTGTCAATCTTCTGTGTAGATGTCTTGTCCATTACTAAAATGGAGTAATGAGGTCTACTATTGTTAGGTTGCTGTCTTCTTTACTTGTATCAATGTTTGCTTTATATATTTAGATGTTCTGATGTTAGGTACATATATATTTATTATTGTTAGATCTTCCTGATGAATTAACTTTTTTAAAATCATGATATAGTGTCCTTCATTGCCTCTTGTGACAGTTTTTAACTTAAAATCAATTTGTCTAATGCAATAAGGGCCAGCTCTAATCTCTTTTACTTATTTTCATGGATTATCTTTTTTCCACCCTTTTGTTTTTAGTCTATGTGTGTCCTTAAATAAAATCTAAAGTGAGTCTCTTATAGATAACATATGGTTGCATTTTTTTAATTAATTAATTTATTTTTTAATTTTTAATTTTTTTTAAATTTTTTTTTATTTTTTTTTTATAAACATATATTTTTATCCCCAGAGGTACAGGTCTGTGAATCACCAGGTTTACACACTTCACAGCACTCACCAAAGCACATACCTTCCCCAATGTCCATAATCCCACCCCCTTCTCCCAAACCCCTCCCCCCAGCAACCCTCAGTTTGTTTTGTGAGATT